>NC_091821.1:514325209-514628959 GCF_038994185.2 Dermacentor albipictus
AGAACGTGAGAATGAATGCGAACGTGAGTATCAGGAGCGTAAGCGTGAGCGTGAGCAAAAGTCTGAGAAAGAGAAGGCAGCATTGTTAAAATAGATACAGTATTGTGATCAGTTAATGGCACAGAGACAACGCCTGTCTGAAAATTCTGTAGGCAGTACAGAGCACAAGAATGAGGAAGTGTCTAGCGGATTTTCGCCAAAATCCGACGAGAAGAGTAGTGCCTGTGGGATTGGCTGCACATTCATAGGTGAATGGAAAAAGATGGCTGCTAACGATGCCTTAGTGGCAGCAGAGGCCATTAAAGGCCGCCGTGAGAGCGACGAGGCGCTGTGCCAACAGATGACTGTAGAGACAGCTAGGCCTGCTGCGAACAAATTTGCACAGTTACCGCGCGTGTGCGTCGCTTGTAATGTTAGCGAGGTTGCTAGCGAAGAAAAGGGTACTGCTGACCCAATAGACACGAGCACCCATGTAGAGCCAGATCTGCGTGCCGAAGTGATGTGCGAGCTGGACGATGCAGTTGAGAGTAGTTCTCAGGATGGCGAGCTCCGTAGCTCAAGAGAGGACAACTGCATTGTTCAGGGATCGGTGCAGCTCTCCGCCAGTCTAGGTAGCCTAGATAGGGATGATTCAGTTAGTAATCGTTCGGACTGTGCGCGTGAGACAGCAATCGATACCGACGGACTGTGTGCTGATGCACAGCGTGAGCTGGGCAATGCAGTAGAGGACAGTTCGCAAGAGTGCGAGTTGCATAACTCGAGTAAAGCCTGCTGCATTGTTCAAGAGTCGGTTGAGCTGTCCGCCAGGCGAGCCAAAGTGAGAGTAGGTTTAAATGTAAATCACTCAGACTGTGCAGGTAAGAGACCGATCCGGGTCTCTTACCTGGAAGCGGGGCGCCAGGACGCAAATTGGCAGGAGACTGTAACGTCTTGGGGGAGCTGATAGTGAGTCAGCCCTTTTGTTGTTCTTCGGTAGCCAGAGTAGCTCTCTGACCGCGACCACCTCGAGTACGGCTCAAAAGTGAATCAGTCGAAAACGTTTGGAACGGGAGGCAAACAGAGCTTCAGTAGAAGTGCAACGTTCTGTTTTGTCTTATTTTTTGAGCATCGGATAATTTTCGCGATTTAGGTTTCTTTCAATAAGTAAAAGTATGAGCTTTGTTTGTATTTTTGTTTGAGAAGCTCCGAAAGTTGAAAGGCGCGTTTTAAATAAACACTTATTTTCGCGAGGTGTTCATTAATAAGTACATAGGCTTTCTTTTTTGTGTGTGTAAGTAACCTGAGTGTTAAGGTTATTGTTGAGAGGCCTATCGTACCGCGCGTGTGTTTTAGTTAACCTTCGCTTTTTTAAAAGCGCTTTTTATTTTCTAAGGTTAACCGCGTATACGTTTTCGGTAAGTGCATCATTTGCACTGAGAAGCGTTCTTAGTTTCCTTGGCGCGTGTCCTGTGTGCACGGAAGGAAGCAGATTTATGACTGGGTTGCTCGTGTGTGTTGAGGGCAGCCGTATTCTGACTTCTTTAGTTAGCGTGCGTAGAACGAGTTGTTAGCAGACGCATATTTTTAAGAGTTCTGCGGAGTGCGTAAGTTACGCAAATGGTACGCGTCCTGTATGGATTAGAGAAAGACACGTGAGGCGTAATAAAAAGTTTGCCTACGACGCAAGTACGCGTTCTGATTAGTGACCACAAGGCTAGCGCGCTTGTGATTACGTACTTGTGAAGATGGCCAGACTTTTCAGTGGCAACAACACGCGAGATAAGTACCCCACTGCGTTAGGGTTGTAAACATGCTGTTCGCGTAGTTAGGTCACCTAAGTTATGTTCGGCTGTTTTCACTGTTTGTTTGCAACGGCAACGACCCATTGTTTTGCTACAACCATAGCACTCTGGTCTTGTCGGAATTCGGGGAGAAATGGATAGCGGTTTGGAAAGGTGGTTGGAACTGCTTTGTCAAAATTGGGGAAATAAAAGATCAGGGTTCATTTTGACTCAGTAATAACCTGGCGAGTCAGGGGCGAAGAGCCTGCGCTTACACGTGGTGCAGCGCTGTGTTGTTTTGTTTGTTTGACGTATGTTCTCGAGGGCCTAGGATCCCGAAGGTTGTCAAACGAGACTCGACACCAGTACCCTGCAGGTTCTTTCAGCGTTCCTCATGGCCAGCGAATTGAGTTCACCGGCCATTCCGAACTTCCGGGGCGAGGACGAGCTGTTAGATACGGCGCCGTTTCCTGAGCCTACTTCGAATTCCCCAGACCACATCGAATCGCACCACAGATAATTAAGGAGTGCAGAAACACGGATGCAACATTCCTGAGGCACGGCACGTGTAAACAAGTTGGCGGACCCCACTTCGTGTCCAGCCGGTGGAGCTATTCACTGTTTGGCTCTTCCCGAAAGTGAAGGGAAGGGACTCCCGTCCTGGCACTGTTGCGGGTAAAGTAGGTCCCGAAGAAAGATGGCTGTATTGCGCCGTGACAACCTGGAGGTGTCGTCCACTACCCTCTATGGTGACAAAGCATTACAAGTCAGCAAGGCAAGACCGCAGGGAGAAGAAATCCCTCGGACAAACACCCGAGCAGCGACTCTCTTCGCCGGGTGTGACTCCATCGCACGGGCGCCTATCATTGGCCGAAAATGGCGTCACCTGAGCGGGCTCTCCCATTGGCCGAACGTGACGTGTCGAGACACCGAAGGGCTTAAAAAACGCAGACCGGGAGCAGCAGGAGAGGATTCCTAGAGCATTCCTTCACTGATCTCTTTCGAACTTCTTGCAACGGGCCGCAGCGTCCGAGTTGCTGCCGGCCCGTAATGACTTCTAAGACTGTTAATATACGCTGGCTGTAAATAATAGAGAGTTTTAGTATAGCGTACGCTATACCATTGCGTACGCTAAAAAATAGCGGATCGTCACTGCGCATGTGCTGAACAATAAACGAAATAGCGAGTATAGCGGGCGTACGCAACGCAAACGAGTTAGCGTGAGCGTTTTTGCGGGGTTTGCGGAGTTTGCGGGAAACATGGCGGCGGTCCCGGCTGCCCGCTTCGAATTGAATTTGGCGTTGCTTTTGTAAAATGCATTTCGTTCGTAGCAAATGACTGTGCAAACGGCTTTCGCTTAGTCTCAGGCCACTTTGGCGACTGAGTATTATATGGATAACATCGTGGTGTTTTCGAGATCCCTTCTCGTTTCGAACGAGTCGAAGCCTAACGAACGAAACATTCGAGATGTCAGCGCCACCTATCGCTACAAACGCGAAATAGCCGCAACGATGACATATGGCCTCTGAGATCCGAAGATATCGCCGGCCAACTAAAATTGTAGAAAATGCGCGCTGCTTAACGTACGCTATATTATAGCTTATAGCGTACGTTATAGTTGCGTACGCTAAACTAAAACTGTCTAATGTAAATAAACCTCCCAAGAGATTTCATCATGACGTCCGTCCTCAACTCCTACACAGCCTTGACCTGCCTGTTCTGGATCCCGCTGAACCACACCCCAGTCGCCTCAGTTCCGTTCGCTTGCCACCTTCGGCACTGACTTAGGTTGACTTCGCGTCATCCCCACCAGTCCCCGACGGTCACTACATCGCGTCTCCTATGCAAGACGTCCTCCTCACACACGGGACCACAGTACCTCATACAGTTTTATCTATGACGGCGAATTGCGTGTGCCTGCCAGTGGCCAATGTTGGCTTGACGGCACAAGTACTGCTACGCGGGATGTCTCTGGCCCAGCTTTGCTCATTCGAGGATCACTCAGTAGCATCTATTGCTGTAGACAATTCAGCCAATCCTCCTCTACCATCGCTGTCGGCAAATTGTACCATCGCCAATTTACAGAAAATGATTGCACCCGACATGCCGTCCGAGCACAATCGTGAGCTCTACCGCGTTCTGTTTTCCCACTACGGTATTTTTTACTTTAACGATGGTCCTTTGGCCCAAACTACAGCTGTCAAACATCGCATTAATACCGGCGATGCCCCTCCTATTCATCGCCGCCCGTATCGAGTGTCACCAGCTGAGCGTCATGTTATTCACGCAGAAGTTCGCAAAATGCTTGCCAAGAACATTATTGAACCATCGTATAGTCCATGGGCGTCACCTGTTGTACTGGTCAAAAAGAAGGATGGCTCATGGCGCTTTTGCGTGGACTATCGGCACCTTAACAGGGTTACCAAAAAGGACGTGCATCCCCTACCTCAGATTGATGACGCCCTTGACTGCCTCCACGGTGCTCGCTATTTCTCCTCTATTGACCTTTGCTCCGGCTACTGGCAGATTGCCGTGGACGATCTCGACCGCGAGAAGACTGCTTTTGTAACACCCGACGGTCTTTAACAATTCAAAGTGATGCCGTTCGGTCTATGTAACGCTCCTGCCACTTTTGAACGCATGATGGACTCCCGTCTTCACGGTTTCAAAGAGTCCACTTGCCTGTGCTACTTGGGAGACGTTATAGTATTCTCCCCAACGTTCGCTACGCACCTCGAGCGCCTCTCAGCAGTCCTGGACGTTGGTCGGCGAGCCGGTTTGCAACTCAACGCATCGAAGTGCCAATTCGGCCGTCGCCAGATTACCGTCCTTGGGCACCTCGTTGACGCGAGCGGAGTGCAACCGGGCCCAGGCAAGATCCATGCTGCTACGCACTTCCCTGTTCCAAAGTGTGTCAAGGATGTGCGCAGCTTCATCAGCTTTTGCTCGTACTTCCGCCCTTTCGTGAAAAATTTCGCGGCCATAGCACGACCACCAACCGAGCTTTTTAAAAAAGACGCCCCTTTCCACTGGGTCGATAACGAGGCCTCTGCATTCTCGCATCTAATCGAGCTTCTCACAACGCCCCCCGTTCTGGCACATTTTGATCCTTCTGCACCTACCGAAGTCCATACTGATGCCAGCGGTCATGGAATTGGCGCAGAACTGGCCCAACGCGAGCGCGCCAAAGACCGTGTTATCGCTTACGCCAGCAGGCTCCTTTCACCCTCGGAGCGCATCCATTCCATCACTGGGCGTGAGTGTCTGGCCCTAGTTTGGGCGGTTGCGAAGTTCCGCCCATACTTATATGGCCGACCCTTTTCCGTTGTCACAGACCATCATGCGCTTTGCTAGTTATGCTCATTTAAAATCCTACAGGAAGACTTGGTCGGTGGGCCTTACGCCTCCAAGGATATTCGTACTCTGTCACCTACAAATTTGGACGACTACACAACGACGCTGACTGCCTGTCTTGCTACCCGGTAGACGAGCCTGACAACGCCGACAGTAGTACCGCCAACGGCATTTTTTCTGTGTCTGCCTTCGCTAACATCACCGATGAACAGTTTCGAGGCCTATCGCTGCGAGTACTCATCTAGCGACTGCGCTCTACACCTACCGACGCATCCTTTCGCCGATATGTCCTCCAGGGCGGCATTCCGTACCGAAGGAACTTTCTCCCTGACCGCTCTGACCTTCTTGTCGTGCCAAAACATCTACGACAGACTGTGCTCTTTGATATGCATGACGCACCCACTGCAGGACATCTTGGTGTAACCCGCACGTACAACCGCGTCCGCCACCGCTTCTATTGGCCTGGTCTCGCTCGCTCCGTCCGACGCTATGGTGTTGCCTGTGATCACTGCCAGCGTCGGAAAACACCTCAGGTGCTACCTGCCGGTCATCTCCAGGCGACCATCGTCCCTGTGGAACCGTTCTTTCGTGTTGTGTTAGACCTCCTCGGTCCCTTTCGCACGTCATGCTCTTGGAACCAATGGGTAGCCGTCGCAACTGATTACACCCCCCGATGCGCTATCGCGCGGGCTCTCCCGAAGGTGTACCACTGACCTCGCGGACTTTCTCTTGCGTGACGTTATCTTACTTCATGGCGCCCCGCGACAGCTGCTTACTGACCGTGGTCGTAACTTCCTCTCGAAAGTTACCGCCGACATTGTGCGTTCCTGCTCTATTCAGCACAAGCTGACTACCTCATACCATCCTCAAACCAATGGCCTAACAGAGCGGTTAAACCGTACTTTTACCGATATGCTGTCGAAGTACGTTTCCAAGGACCACCACGACTGGGACATTGCCCTTCCTTACGTTACATTCGCCTACAATGCTTCGCGGCACGACACTGTCGGATTTTCTCCATTTTATCTATTGTATGGTCGCAAACTGACCTTGCCCCTAGACATGGCACTTCCTCCTGCTGCAGTCTCAACAAGCGAGTATGCGAGCGACGCCATCGCCCTCGCGGACCATGCACGCCAGCTTGCCCGTACTTGACTGACGGCCTCCCAAACCCCTTAGCAGCGTCAGTACAACGCCCGCCACCGTGACGTACAGTTTTCGCCTGGTGTGCTCGTGCTCCTGTGGTCGCCCTCTCGTCACGTCGAACTTTCAGAGAAGCTCCGTTCGCGATATACAGGGCCTACCGCGTGTGGCGCCAGGTTACGCCTGTGACATACGAAATTGCTTCTGTGTGTTCAACCTCGTCCTCTGCTATGGCATCTAGTGATGTTGTGCACGTCTGTAGGCTCAAGGTCTACTACATTGCTTCCAAGTCCGGCGTTTAGTCGCTCCCGGACGGCGCCTTTGCCGCCGGGGGTTGTGCTACGGAACAGTATTTGCGATGACAAAGAGGCGAGCAGGGTGAAGACGACGACGACAATTAGAGGCTAGCGCGGGCTGTTGCCTCTTCGCCAAGTGCGGCGTATTGCTTTGTAAATATACTTGTATATAGCTTTTCGTCGGCATCTTCCTATGTAACAATATAAATGCAACTTCTTTTCTGGGAAATACCAATACTTACACAGCTTTTTTTGAACCTGCAACACCAAAAGATGTATACTCGACCTTTGTGTCCTTAAGAAACAGGACATCGCGCGATATAGATGTATTGGAGATTAAACCCATTAAATTTGTGCTTGATCTTTTGTTACATGTGCTTACTCACATTTTTAACCTTTGCTTATCAAGCGGCGTCTTTTCTGAGAAAACGCAACATACGAATCTGATTGTTTCATTTAAGTCCGGAAACAAAAACAAGTTAACAAATTATCGGCCAACATATATACTATCTGTAATTTCGAAGAGTCTCGGAAAGATCATTTGCGAATGAATTATGCCTTTTTGTGATAAACATAGCGTCCTATCAGATATGCAGTTTGGTTTCCGGAATAGAATGTCAGCAGAGTTGCCTTGCTGAAGCAAAGAAAAACAATTTTATTAACTATGAGAACAGAGTGTTAACTCTAGGTATATTCGTTAACTTTTCCAAAGCTTTCGATTCGATTAAGTATAAAACCCCATTATCAAACTTCAACGATTATGGCTTTCGAGGATTCTCCTTAAACATTTGAAATGAAATTTTGAGCACAGAAAGCAGTGCGTCGCAATTGGATCGAAACTTTCATCAGCAAGGGAATTAACATAAGGCGTTCCTCAAGGAAGTGTACTTGGACCAACTTTATTTATTATTCATAATAATGACTTAACCAATATTAATGAACATGCACAACTCATAGTCTACGCGGATGATACTAGCCTTTTTTTCAGATCACTTGATATTGCGCAACTTACAAATATGGCAAATAAGACTTTTAACCTATTACAAAAGTGGAGTAATCTAAATTCATCTGCAATTAATGCGAATAAAACTGAGGCTTTGTTATTTAGGCCACCACAAAAACAGGTAAACTGCAATATTGGTCTTTGCCACGGTACAGAAAGGATAGAATTAGTTGACAATTTGAAAACTTTAGGCGTAATTTTTAAGAAACATTTAATTTGGGATACACACGTTGAGCGTATTATGCCCGCTTTGGCGAGAGCATGTGGAAGAATCTGTCGATTACAACACATACTGCCCTCTAAGGTAAAGCTGATGTTATACAGTGAAAGCTCGTTAATTCGAACTTCAATAATTCGAATTTATGGATAATTCGAACTGTACTATTTGGTCCGGCCAAGCACCTCAGAAGTCTATGTATAAAAAAGTCCGTTAATTCGAACGCGAGAAGGTTCCCTCACGGATAATTCGAACTACGCTCGCCTGGCACACGGCCAGAGAAACGCGCCTACCGCCTACACACATCGCTACATCGCCTCCGGAATGGAGAAAACGGCGAGAGAAGGCAAAATCGGAAAAAATCTAACCGGCGCGGGGTCAGCCAGAAGGCAGCGGCGGCTGCCACCTCTCCGTTCTACGTAACCTCTGAAACTTCTTGTCCGTTGCGAATCTCGGAGGCTTTGCAAATCTTATGCAGCTGCTATTGTTGTGCGGAGATAGCGCGGCAAGCACCAAAACACAGCCAATCAAGTGCGTTGCAGCTGCGCTTGCAATCAAGAACCAACGAATCGGGGCCTTCGCCACCTTCGCATGTTCAGCGTCTTTGTCTCGGAAGTCTTCATCGGTTGTGCACGTCTGTTTTCAGCTTAGGAGGTATCGGCCGTCGCGATTCATTGTGATAGTGTTAAGCCTCGGCTAACGTTCGTTTCGGTGGACATCGGTGGTGTGGCACAGTGGGACCCAGAGCTTCGACTTGAAGATGGCGTGTGCCCGCGGCACACGCCATCACTTTCTGACACGTCAAATTTCTGACATGCCCTACTGCTTCCAAATCGCAATGCTCTCCTTCACTTTCGTTAGTTCGAACTTTCGTTAATTCGAACTGAAGCGGCTTCCCCTTGCGGTTCGAATTAACGAGCTTTTACTGTATTACAGTCTCATCGTTTCACATGCTAGCCATTGTAATCCAGACTGGGGTACGACATCACAAACAAGCATACGAAGCCTAAAAACATTACAAAAGAAAACTGCCCGACATGTTTTTAACGCAGGGGTTGATGCACATACACTCGAGATATCTCGCGCTCTTAATTTTATCCCTATTGAATATATTTAAGATTATAACCTAGTCTTAAAACTCTGTTTCATGTAACGACAAAACTTTCATAAATATGTGCAATTTATTCAAATCAAAGGCAGCGGTATATGAATTCAGAAAACAGAGCCAATGGGTGTTACCTTTCACAAAAACTAATTACGGTTTCAGGAACTACCAGGTACGGAGAATATTAAAGATGATATAAGCTTCCCATACGGATCTAAACGCTGTTACGAGAAGGGACTGAAATCAAATTTAACAATAATGGTCCAATTTTATAAATTAAAGCATTTGCAAATTTTTTAGCATGTTTCAAATCTTTCGCTTTTCCATCGTTCCCCATTTCGTTTTCATGTGCTGCTGAGCATTGCGATGACATTCTGAGTAAAATTGTTGATATTATTTTTAACGTGTAGTTTTTGCAGGCGTTGCTTATCATTTGTGCATGATGATCCCTCTGTCTTTTTTTTATATATAGATGTATGTCGAAATGTGCAGTTCCAAATATGTATAGATGATGGGTTGGTGTAGATACATATGTGATTATACATATATATATATATATATATATATATATATATATATATATATATATATATATATATATATATATAAGTAATGTATGTTCTGATTCGATTATGGATGTATTTATATTATGAATTCGTTTTGTACATATGTAACACATTCTATTTGTGAATATGCTGCAACTGTTTGTCAAAGCAAGGGGGCAGGAACCTTGTCAAGCTGTGATTGTGCAGGTTTTTGTTGCAGTCCTTTCATTTTCTTTTGCTGTATAAAGGAAAATGCGAAGCAAAGTTGAAAGTGGCAATTGAACGACGGGTGAGAAGTGTAGAAACCAAATGGTCATTGGCGGAAGCAAAGCATATCACTTGGAGGACAAAAATGGGTCACGTGATGGTGAAACGTTAGCACAACCTGAAGCCCATGTTCTTTTATAGTCATTCGGACGAGTGGCGTGGTGCACTGCTAGCCTTGGTTAAGCCGTGAAGCCGCTGCATAGTGGAACTGGGCCCAGCGTGATACTATTCGCATCCTACGCACTGAGTGCCATTGTTTGACTAAGCGGCCTGGTAACGACGAGAAACGCCGTCCGGTATGAGGTTCGGGAGGAACCAGGAGGCGGCGCGTTGCTGTCCGCTGTTCGCAAATGAAGGTTCGTAGTAAACTTGCTTTCCAATTGCAGGTTGCATCGACCATCTGAGGCCGGGGTTTTCTTACGCGTGCCACGTGACATGAGGGCCAGCATGGGAATGAGAGTTGGATTACGTTGTTGCAGTGATGATGCAGCTACCGTGATAAACTCGAGCGTATAGCCAGCAGCGCAAGTTGGTAGACAACTTGGTTCACATAAATCCACTTGGGTCGGCTTAGGTTCTTGTCTTGGTAATATTGTCATGCCGTGCATACATGCATGTCATGAATTTATGCCATGATCGTCATGCATGTCGTGACATTTCATTCATGTCACGCATGCATGCCGGGACACGAATATCTAGAATATATCCAGCTAAGTAATGTATGTCTTGTCACTCAATTCACTAATTTCATGTCATATAATTTAGGACAATTATGTCGTGACAGGTGTATCATGTCATTCATGTCATCACATAATTGTCATTCTTGTCAGGTACATTTTTAACAAATTATGCATCAGGATATCGAAGACATGAGATGGGATGCATTGCATTATGAGCTTGTCATAAATGGCTATTATGACATGAGGTGATAGCATTTCGGTCATTTCAATACTTGGATCTGTATTAGGATACGTGGTGGCGTGAAACAGTGGCAGGGCACCGGGCTTCTAATTGGGGTCCTCCTCGAGACCACTATACTTTCAGGCTTAAAGTTGCGCCTGACACCGCCTAAAACAATTGCCGAGAGCCTGTGGGGCTACGAAATGGCACTTTCTCCCCAGCGGCTACGCATCACCTCACCAATGTGGCGGTGAGATCTGCGAGGCGGCAGAGTGTGCTAAGAATCTCTTGATCCGGACAGGCCACCACATTAAACAACCTGGTAAAGTTTAATACGTGAACCCTGTCGAGTTAGGCTAGCATTGTCTTGGATAATATTCGCCTCAGTGATGTTAGAATTATTGGTGAGGCATATACAGTGATGGCTAACGGCTACGTCAGCTGCTACAAGGATCTTCCAGATTAGGAAGAATACGAAGTAGGACTCCAAATTTACAAGTACATAGCGGGCAACAATAATGAGAGGGTAGCAGTCAGCGCAATAAAAATAACTAGGGTATATATATTAAAGGTAGTACAAGCCTATGTTGCAACCTCCAGTCAGGATCATAAAGAAACGCAACAGTTTCAGGACGATGTAGAACTAGCAAAGAGAAAAATTGAAATTCCGTATACTGTAGTCGTTGGCGGCTTCAGTCTTAAAGTAGGCTAAAAGGCTGAGGAACAGATTAGTGGCCACTACGACATCGTTTCTAGGAACACTACAGGAGAGATGTTCTTAGACTTCGCGGACAGATATATACTCCGAATAATGAATAACTTCTTCAGGATGTGCAGTAACAGGAGGTGGACCTCTAAAAGCACTTTCCTTAGGGCATCGGCGGAGAATACTTCATGTTCTATGCCGATCCCAGCATAGTAGAGGATTTAGAATCGTTCGGTAAGGGGAAGGGCAGTGACCATAGGTTACTGAAGTCTAGGATTTCTTCCAGTTTGAAGAAATGAATAATAAAATTAATCATGAGGAAACAGGTCAACTGGGACGCAGGAAAGGCCGAAACCTCGTAAATAAATACGCAGCTTTAGAACAGGAAGGTGAAGATAGCATTGTTAATGAAATACACCGTAAGTAGGTTCATTTCAGAAGCAGATATTTAAGTGGAAGGTAAGGCACCAAGACCACCAGTACGTAAGCTCTCCAAAGTAACCATGGACCTAATAAAGAAACGAAAAGTCATATAAATGTAAAACTCAAGCGATCACATAGAACTTGTTCAACTGTTAGAATTGCTGAACAAGGAGACAGTTAGTGACATTCGAAATTATAACGTGGGACATATTGACGAAGAAGTAGAAAGGGCCACAGCACGAATTAAGTGACCAGTAAACTTAGCATCTGAGAAGGCAAAGTGTACGCACTGAAAGATAGTAGGGTAATATCATCAGCAATTTCGACGATGTATTAAAGGCAGCAGAGGAATTCCGTAGTGACATGTATTGTATCCAGAGCAGCCATGCTACCTTCGTTCGAATTAGTGATTAACAGGACCCAGAGGCGGCTTCTATAACTAGCGATGCAGTTGGGAGGGTCCTAGAAGATATCACCCGGGGAATAACGGCAAGACAACATAGAATAACAGTAAATTTAGTCAAGTAGTACAACTCGTCCCGTCGTTTAGCGCTGTTTTTATTGCTCGTAATCATGAACCAACCAGCCCAAATGCGGACTCTTTTGCCGTGTACTTAGATTTAGGTGCACGTTAAAGATCCCCAGGTGGTCGAAATTTCCGGAGTCCTCCACTACGGCGTGCCTCATAATCAGAAAGTGGTTTTGGCACGTTAAACCCCATAATTTTTTAGATTTTTGATGGTGAGAGGATACGGAGGTTGCAACGTTTTGTAGGCTATCTCTTGACGGAGATTAAATAGTGTCAGCATTTGATAAACGAGCTATTTCATGCCGTAAGGCACACCTGTCGTTAGATGCCGCTGATTATAATACTTCATCCCGATTTCTCCCTCACCAGCAGGTTAAATTTAGCAAGCTGACTGTGCTTTCGAATAAGGATATAGCGGTCCGAAAAAAAACTGCACATGATGCAAGTTGCAGAAGCTGACACAACAACTCATAAAGCAAGCAACGAGTTTCCCTGTATGTTCTATGTACTACGCAGGTAAACAGCCGTGGTACACGCTAGGTAACATTTACCATCAGATCACTACATTCGTATTGCACCAAACGCTGAAGAAATGAAACATTCGCAGTCACCATCATCGCTAAATATCGCCAATCAAAGCAAACAGCACAGAGAGCTTCGATTACATCTATCCCCACAGTGCGCGGAATCAGCATAATTCTCTAGACTGTGAAGTTATACGCTTAACGATCACGCTGATTCATGAAATAGCTAAATTCGAAGGTGAAAAAAGCAGCTGTCGTGTCCATGGTGAATTTGATTTAAACAGCTTCAATCCAATGGCCTTTGCGTCATTGCCGACTTCCTTGGGAATGTAGTTGTCAAAAAGGGCTTCAGTTGGTAGTGAATTCAGCAAGTTGAGGAACGGCAAGAAGGCCGAAGCTTGCAGATGGCCTCAGGAAAATAAAATGACTTTCATAGCAGCATGGTCAGGGGTCTGTGCGATAGTTTCAGCGTCCATCAAAAATCTCCCAAAAATATGAAGAGGTCGACAAAAATGTGAGCATCTAGGGAAAGGTGAAAGCGATGGAAATCTCGGGCAGCACAAATTTAAATATAACATGAGGATCAAAAACCATAACGTACGTTGGCAGGAAGGCAAAATTTTGGGCAAATGCGCTGTTGAAAGAGTTCTGCTGAAACCCGATGGTACCGAATAAGCCAAGAATGTCGGCAAGTGTTGGAGAGAGGTTCAGTAGGCCCTATCGCCAACGCCAGCACCGGACAATTATCGGCTGACTACACATATAAGCGAGATGCTTTGTCCTGAGTCTTACGGGGTGTGTCCTTACAGGGCGATGAACGGGTCTGAAATTTGGGACACGGACTTCATGCCATTGGTCACAATGCACACTACGGTGTCATTATTGAAAGGCTTTTACCAATTTTCACGCAATGACCTCCCGAACAAATCATCTCACGTGCCGACTGTCACCTTCCTCGACCTGCCAACGTTCCTGAATAATGTCCTAGACAGTCTCATAACTCTTGAATGGAGGTAAGTGTGAGGAGTGGTGCGCGGGGCCTTTCAGTACGCGGGCAGCATTCTTGACGTTCGATACCTGCTAGTGTACATTTAGGCTATATTAAATAGGCAAAACGGCAGCATGATAGAAACTATAGAGAACCGACAAATCTTGCATGTATCACTGCGGAACGACTTTAAATAGTGGTCATCTTTCACGCACGTGAATAGTCGTTAAAGGGCGGCGCTTTGACAAACAATGCGATTTGCGCATATGTTATCCCCAAAGGTGTACCTGGCCCGGCGACCACTAAATATGAGGTGACATTGTGAGCAGCTTCGGCCATAGCATGTAAATAATAATAATAATAATAATAATAATAATAATAATAATAATAATAATAATAATAATAATAATAATAATAATAATAATAATAATTATTATTATTATTATTATTGCCATCTTACAATTATCGTACATCAGAAGGCAGGCCCGTCAAAGCCAACGAAGTGGCTTGCGTGACTTGGCCCGGCATGTCGGCAAACAAAGTCAAAATGGCAACATGTACAGAAATGACAAGCTCGTGAAGTTCATCACACAAAACGAAACAGAAAATCAGCTGAAATCAGTGACAAAAGAAATACAAGAAACAAGAAAAGAGAAATGTAGTATTATACATATTGTTACGTCCAAGCGCGTCAAAGGGACGCGGGGATCAAGAAGAGAAGGGAAGAGGAGAACGAAGACTGTGCAGCGGCCATTCCTGTTCTTCGTAGCCTGCCGTTCCTGCTCTCGCACGCCTCAATAAACCCCTTTTCCCCGTACTTGTAACAAATTGGTGGAGGTGCGGGGTACACCTCGTAACCACGGAGCCTACGCTGCTACAACTTCGCCGAAGCCGTCGACTTGCCGGACTTCCGCCACCCTCACCTGCCATGCCTGAATACGCCTGCCAGATTCCCGAAGGATCTGACGCGGCTTCAAGGCCAACACCTGGTGTTCCGTGGCAGTACTACCGGGTGCCACTCACTTTCGGAGGAAAAGCCGGAGAAGATGTCGACGAGTGGCTCACGAACTACCGAAGGGTGAGCCGATCTAACGGTTGGAACTCGACCGCACAATTGTCCAACGTAGTGTTTTCCCTCACCGACACAGCGCTCGTCTGGTATGAGAATCACGAAGACACGCTCACTTCGTGGGAGCTTTTCGTCGAGGAGATCAGAGCGTGTTTTGGAGACTCTAGCGCAAAAAAAGAAACGCGCTGAACAGACGCTTTCGCAAAGAGCTCAGATTCCCGGCGAGACATGTACGACTTATATTGAAGAAGTGCTGAAACTGTGTAAAATAGTCAACTCTCAAATGTCTGAAGATGACAAAGTTGGACATTTGTTAAAAGGAATAGCCGAAGACGTCTACAATTTTTTGATCGGGAAGGAAAGTTTGGATTCCGTGTCTGACGTCATTCGCCACTGCAGGACCTTTGAGACGCTGAAGATGCGACGGATAATACCGAAGTTTGGTCGCCTGGCTAATGTCACGACGGTGGCAAGTGTAGACCCGAGCTCGTGTGTTGACCTTCCATCCACTATACGGCAGATTGTTCGCGAAGAGTTGCTCCATCAAGAAGAGATGTACCGTTGCACACCCGGCATCACTGGCGCGTACTCACCACACGAGACGAGAAACACGGCCGTTTCGACATCATGGCAACCCACGGTGAACTCAGCGACCATCGAGTATAGGTCTACCCCACAAACGAGAGGGATCATGAGCTATCAAGGTCATGACTACGACCAACGCCCACGCCACACGCACGCCTCCCAGCGGCCGATGCCTAGCCATGATGAATGTCACCCACCTGTTGTCTATGCAGTCGACAGCAACATGCGCGACTACATGGAAGAACATCGCAATTTGAGGCATCTGCCGGTGTGTTTCCAATGCGGTGTCGCGGGCCACATAGCGCGGTTTTGCAATCGTCGCCCAACAACGTGGAATGGTCGATCCGGATATTCAAAAAGGCCCACACCTCCTACGAGGACTACTCAACAGCCGTACACCACCTCTTGGTCAGCTGGCGTCCCTCCCGGCAACGATTACTGGCAGAGAAGCTTCCGGAGCCGCTCGCCGGCATCTGACAGGAGTTTGACACCACCGCCAACTTCTCGTGCGCCACGTTTACGTCAATCTCCATCGCCAGTGCGCCGCTCCGCCTCGCCTTCACAACCAGAAAACTAGCTAGCGCGGCCGATGGGGGTGAGGTCGCTCGACACGTGCTATCGACAGAAATGCCCCCTGCAGTTGCTATGATTAAGAACAAAGTGCATGTACTTGTTGATGGTGTTTCTACAATGGCTTTAGTGGATACCGGAGCAACTGTATCCGTAATGAGTCTCGGTTTTAAAGGTCGGTTGGGGCGTAAAGTTGTATTTCGGTGGGACCAGGCTGCAACGTTTTGTGGAGTGAGCGACGAGTCGTTGCGCCCTGTTTGTGTGTGCACTGCTGACGTATCCTTGGCTGGTGGAGTTTTCGCGACAGAGTTTGTAGTTATTCCCCGATCGACGCACGAAGTGATTTTGGGCATCGACTTTTTGCGACAGTGTGGTGCGACCGTCGATTGTCGCACGGGGGAAGTTTGCGTCGATGGCCATGTTTCGTCCGGGCTCTTAGAGGAGACTTGCAGTCAAGGTGAACTTTGTGTATCTGCAGATACTGTTGTGCCTGCGTCCACCTCTGTGTGCGTGCCGGTTGTGTGTCGCGGTGAAGTTCCAGACAGTTTCGATGCCTCCGTAGAGCCAATGCTTCTAAATTGTATGAAGAAGAACGTTTTTGTCCCTCATTGTGTAGTTTCTATTGGCAACGGGCGTGCTGGCTTGTGGACGGCCAACTGCTCAGCAGAACCTGTCCTGCTTCCAGACGGCTTGAAACTCGCCTACTTTACAGAATACACGTCTTCGTCCGTAGCCGTACTAACAGATCCACCGTGTGAACCTGCTGACCTTCGCCACGTTTCAGACAAAAAGCTTCTGTCTATGATAAACAAGTCACTCAGCACAAGGGAGCGCCATACCTTGGTGGATACGCTTTCTAAGCATCTGTCAGTGTTTGACTTTGCGCAGCCGGACAAAGCGTTCTCGATTCCCGAGTCACGAACACGCCATACTATCGATACGGGATCAGCGCGCCCGATCAGGCAAAAGCCTTATCGCGTGTCGCCTAACGAGCGGAAGATAATCGGGGAACAAGTGAGTGACATGATGAAAAATGGAATAATACAAGAGTCCTCGAGTCCTTGGGCAGCTCCGGTCATACTTGTCAGAAAGAAAGACGGTAGCTGGAGATTTTGCGTCGATTATCGAAGATTAAACGCCGTAACTAAGAAGGATGTCTACCCCCTGCCCCGGATTGATGATGCAATTGATTGCCTGCATTCGGCCTCTTATTTTTCTTCAGTGGACCTGCGCTCAGGATATTGGCAAATCCCGATACACCCGGCAGACAAGGAGAAAACAGCCTTCATAACCCCGGATGGATTATTCGAATTCAATGTGATGCCATTTGGGTTGTGCAACGCTCCAGCAACCTTTGAAAGGTTCATGGACACAATTCTGCGTGGGTTAAAGTGGAACATCTGTATGTGCTATCTTGACGACGTTGTTATATTCGGGCGCACATTCAATGAGCACAATACGCGCCTGGATATTGTCCTCGACTGCATCAAAAACGCTGGCCTGGTTCTGAACTCCAAGAAATGTAACTTTGGTGACCGCCAAACCCTTGTGCTGGGTCATCTTGTTGACAAAGACGGTATCCGGCCTGATCCCCTCAAGACGGCAGCTGTCGAGGCATTCAGTGCACCGCAGTCAGTGAAGCAACTTCGTAGTTTTATGGGTCTTTGCTCTTACTTTCGCCGATTTATTCCTGGTTTTGCTGACGTCGCTTATCCTCTGACAAATCTGCTACATAAAGACGCCCGGTTTGAGTGGACACCCGAGTGCGATTCTGCATTTCGTCAGTTGAAGTTCCTGCTGACCTCCCGACCTATCCTTCGCCACTTCAATCCTACTGCGCCGACAGAAATCCACACAGATGCTAGTGGCGTTGGTCTGGGTGCCGTATTGGTCCAACGCTATGACGACCGTCAGAACGTGATTGCTTATGCAAGCCGCTCATTAAGCAAACCTGAACGGAATTACACGGTGACAGAGCAAGAATGCCTCGCTGTAATCTTTGCGGTTCAGCGATTTCGCTCGTACTTGTACGGACGCCCATTCCAAGTCGTCACAGACCACCATTCCCTGTGCTGGCTCGTCAACCTTCGCGACCCTTGTGGTCGCCTTGCGCGCTGGGCTTTGAGGTTACAGGAATATAACTTCACTGTTTCCTACAAGAGTGGCCGAAAACACGCTGACGCAGACTGCCTTTCCCGTATGCCGCTTGCCACGACGGACTGCGACGCAGACGATTTTGATCATCTCGTCGCTTCTGTGACACCCGCTTTTCCAGATATCGATGCGTTCAAAACGGAACAACGGAGAGACATTAAATTGGAGCCACTCTTTACTTCTGCCCATTCGAGTGCAACAAGCAGCTACTGTGTACGTGACGGGCTCCTGTACAAAAGGAACTACTCAAGCACGGGTGCACGCTTCCTTCTAGTGGTGCCGGAGCGTCTCCGGCCAGCAATCCTTCAGGCTATGCACGATGACCCTACCTCCGGGCACTTAGGCACTGTGCGCACACTTTATCGCATTCAAGAACGCTTTTACTGGCCCCGGATGCGACATTCGGTTGAGTTTTATGTCGCCAGCTGCATACAGTGCCAACGTCGGAAACGCCCAACCACTGCCCCATCTGGTCTCCTTCAACCTGTGCCGCCTTCCAGCTCACCCTTTCGGCAAGTTGGAATTGATCTGTTAGGCCCTTTTCCAAAGTCATCTAAGGGGAACCGCTGGATAATTGTCTGCGCCGACTATTTCACACGCTATTGCGAGACGGCGGCTATACCATCAGCAACTGCCACCGAAGTGTCGCTTTTCTTACTTCACGCTATTGTTCTACGACATGGACCACCTGGTGTTATCATAAGCGACCGGGGACGTCAATTCACGGCGGATATAGTGGAAGAGCTTGTGCGTTTGTGTAACTCGCACCTCAGGCACTCGACGCCGTATCATCCGCAAACAAATGGCCTCACTGAGCGCACTAATCGAACGATCACAAATATGCTTTCCATGTATGTTGCGTCCGATCACAAGAATTGGGATGAAGTTCTACCGTTTATTACTTACGCATACAACACCGCCAAGCACGAGACAACCGGCTACAGCCCCTTCTTCCTTCTATATGCTCGGCCGCCCCAGTATACGCTCGACACTGTCCTCCCTTTTTACCACCACGACAATCCTACGGTCGCCGATACGCTGTGCCTCGCTGAAGAGGCTCGGAGACTTGCGCGTCTTCGGACTTTGGCATCACAAGAAAACTCCAAAGCCCGCTACGACGCACGACATCGGCCTGTTACATATAACCCTGGTGATCTCGTTTGGCTGTGGACTCCCACAAGGAAGCGCGGTTTGTGTCAAAAGCTGCTGGCAAACTACGATGGACCGTATGTATGTTGTCATCGACAAAGTCAGCGAAGTGAACTATACTCTCGCGCGCCTCACGAACACTGGTAGACGTTCTGCTAGGACACAAGTCGCGCATGTCGCACGGTTGAAATCATGTACGCCACGACAAGCTAGTTGACTCGCCCAGGGGGCTTTGTCTGCGAGGGGAGGTATGTTACGTCCAAGCGCGTCAAAGGGACGCGGGGATCAAGAAGAGAAGGGAAGAGGAGAACGAAGACTGTGCAGCGGCCATTCCTGTTCTTCGTAGCCTGCCGTTCCTGCTCTCGCACGCCTCAATAAACCCCTTTTCCCCGTACTTGTAACAATATCTTACAGTGCCTTCAACATTTTTTTCAAGTTTCGTTTCGAAGTTGCAGTAAATATATGATCAGGAAGGTCATTGAATATTCTTGGGACATAAGCATACCTACTAGCCTTACCAAATCTTGTGTTGCAGTGTGGTATTACAAAGCGCAATGTTTTCCGCAGTGCACGGGGAGCAACATATTCTTGTTTGAAATCAGGGTTCCAAAAATGTCTTGCCACAACCGTTTGAGTGAACAAAGTTTTAAATGACGGAATACCCAGATGTACAAATAAGTTCACATTGTCGGCCGAGGAAGAGTTATAAACAATGGACTTCAACATATTTTTTAGAATACTGTCAATTCGACAAAGCCATCGAGATGAGCAAAACCCGAACAATGTAATGCCATAACGTAACACACTGTATGCTAAGGCGTGCATGATAGCGATTTTTACAGGCATCGGAACAATGGATTTAATATTAAAAAGCAGCGAGGAAACACTTCTGAGCCTGCCGCAAAGATACGTCATGTGATCATTCCATGAGAGGTCACTGTCAAAGAAAACGCCAAGGTATTTAATGGAGTTAACATATTCTACAGGGGCACACTGACACGATTGGCAAGTACGACAGTGTAGAAACAAGGGTAAATTTGTAACCGTTGCTTTAAGTGGATTTCTAAAACATAACAGTTTTGTTTTTTCTTTGTTTATTGACAAACAGTTGTTAGCAAACCAGGTCACTGCGTCGTACACACTCTCTTGAAGTAATGCAATTGCTTTTGAGTAACAGATATGTTTAGTTAAAAGGACAGTGTCATCTGCATACTGAAATATCATACACTTCGAAACAGCTGAAGAAAAGTCATTTATAAATATGTTAAAGAGAAGAGGAGACAATATAGAGCCCTGAGGCACTCCAGCTTTCAAGGGTAGTTTGTTATTTATGAATAACTCGTTGTCTAAAGATATCACCTGCAAGCGGCCGGACAAATAGTTTTTTAGGAACTCGTAAAATGGACCCCTGAAGCCGAGCAGGTATAGTTTTTCAAGCAGGAGTTCGTGGTTCACAGTATCAAAGGCTTTAGAAGTATCGAGAAACAATGCGCATGCAAACATGTTGTGTTCTAAAGCTGTGTTCAATTCATCCGAAAATTCCTCGAGCAGAGCAATGGTGCCCCGTCCCGCGACAAAGCCGAACTGACGACTCAAGATAACCGAAAACTTATCTAGAAATGACGTCATAGTTCCTAAGAGAAATTTTTCTATTATTTGTGACATGATAGGCAAGATTGAAATAGGTCGGTAACTGTCCACAATAGCTTTCTTTCCTCCTTTAAATAATGGAGCTGCAATAGCCGTTTTTAATTCTGCCGGCATTGTAGCCGTCTCTAGGAATCCATTAAGTATGACAAGAAGAATACGCGATAGTGCGTTGAAGTTTCGTTGGAGCAAAGATGCCGATATACCGTCTATACCAGCTGGCTTATGTCGCCTAAACCCAGCAACTATTCTTGCGAGTGTGTCGAATGTTATCGTTGGTAAGAACGCAGAAGCCGATAAGATTTTTTCTTTTCCAGAGCGGCCAGCTGGCACCATTGAAGTTGCTCCCGAAACGCGCGCGAAATGTTGATTGAAGATTGCGGCTGTCTGTGCAAGATCACATGGGAAAGTGTCAGCTAGCTTTGAATTATTAGTGTCTTTCGCGAGTAGGTGGTTTATCAGTGACCACGTCTTTGCCGGATTTCGAACGGATAATTGAAACTGACGTTGAAAGTAGCGGCGTTTTGCGCATCGTATAAGGGCGACGACTTTATTCCTTGCGCTTCTGTAGCTAGCGCGAAGCTCAGCATTGTTAGGAGTTCGTTTAAGCCGTTTCCACAGCAAGTCTCGGTAGGCGATTGCATTCATTATATCCACGGTAAGCCAGTTATGATTTCTTCTCTGTTTAGTTAGAACAATTCGAGTGCAGGCTTCTTGAAAGCTGCGTATTTTCGAACTAAATTGTTCATAAATAAACACTGGCACTCCGGAAACAATCAGTGAAGACCAGTCGAACCTGCCAATCATTTCATCCAATTTGCGTTGATCAACAACGATAACGCGCGTCCGCCTATCTGAGCTATTTACTTTCCAACGTTGGGGTGTGTTAAAAAGACGCCTCAAGCTGAAACGACAGACAGTGAAATAGTGGTCTGCTAAGCGTTGCGTAATCACGCATGAATGCAGATCATGATTAGGCGCCCGTGCGGCGATGTGGTCTAAACAAGAATGCGTTATTCGGCCATTCACAATTTCTTCACGTGTGAAGGTGGTGACCATGCTTTCGAGGCCAAAAGCAGAAAGGGCAGATAAATAGTCTGACATTTGAGCTTTGCCCGGGCATAATACGTCAATATTTATATGAGCGGTGAGGCAAAACACCTCCTCATAACTGAAACGCTTCAAAACAGTCTCTAATTCTATTATAAAGCGACTAACGCTGTTTGCAGGAGGCCGATAGATCGCTAACAAAGTAAGAGTGGTCTGAAGAAAGCTTACATTTAAACACAGGCATTCAGCATGAGCCAGATCTACATCAATGCATGATACTGTGTACTTTTCATTCACAAAAACTGCAATTCCACCCCCTCGACGGTGTAAACGAGTGATAAATTTTTCACTGTAACCTTTTATGGCAAAAAAACTGTGTGCTTGATTCGGGAATATTTATTTCGGTTAGCACAAATACATCTACAAAATTTCTGGCATCTTCTGCAATATGTTTAAACTCATCCCAGTATTTACGTAGACTGCGAATATTTATATTGACCAAAGTAAAGTCTGATCCGGAATTCGCACCGAAGCTGTCCTTAAAAGCTCGAAAGCTCGGAAAATCAAGCAAAACAGACGGATACATATTCATTGGATTTTTTCAACATCCATTTCATTGGTAATGCGAATGAGTGGAGAGACTTCGTCCTTCTTAGCGAAGATTTTGCCTGCTCTCACTCACACGAACTTGTACTTGCGTAGCTTGCCTGCGGCCCGGGCAAGCCAGAACAGATGCCGATTTGCCTTGGTTAGATTGTCATTAAAGTAGAGCTTCGGAAGTACTTTGGATTCACAGAGCTGTCGAACCTTTCCACGAGCCCTCATCCAGTTTTCTTTCATGTTTACCGTTGAGAAACGAACCAAGACTATAGGGACAGTGTCTGTTTTGCCAGAAAGTCGGTGGACAGCAACGACGTCAGTATCAACAGAAAATTCGGGTAAATCAATTTTATCAGCCAGATCATGCAGTATTTTTTTCAAGTCTTCCTTATCAGCAACCGGCAAGCCACGAATTTCCAAATTTGCCTTTCTGCTATGCTGTTCAGATTCATTTTGATCGTGCTGCAATCGTTGCAGAATCTCAGCCTGAACACGGACAGTCTCATTTCACTTCTGAATTTCTCTGTCTCTGGTCCTGGCTGCTTCTTCAGACAACTTGAGCTGTTCACGTGTAGTCTCCTACTGCTTTGACAAGAAAGTGACGGCGTCTTCAAGGTCAGAGACGGTCTTCGACAGCTTTAAGAATTCGGCTTTCAGAAACAAGAGCGAGTCAACCTTAGAATGCAGTGCCGGTAGTACTTCTAAGCTTTTTTTTTACGTCCTTGATTTCCGCAACAAGAGCAAAAATAGCGTCGTTATTGCCTGCCGCCTGCGCTGAATCCGACTGGGATGAAGAAGGTTGCTTTTTGTTCGCTCTGCAGGCCTTGCATACCCAACCCTCACGTTTCGCCTGTCCCATAGTGTTAAAGGTATTAGGGGCAATACCCGAGCAAGTCTGTCCGAGATGATATGAATATTTGCATTCACAACACGCCATAATACGCCCATCACTAGGCAGACTTTTTTGACAGGCAATACAAAGGCTGTCTTCGGACATCGCGACACGTTATAAGAGCAACGCTTGGCAGTCGGCAGCACTTCACATACAATGAGAAGCAAAAGATTACAAAGGAAAATATACCTGTGGAAGTACAAGCGATCAGTTTAACAGGCCACTGTATCGCTGCCGACTGCGAAGCGGTCTGGGTTGAGTGGGCGTTTTATGCTGAAACGCCGGGTCAGCGTTGCCAGAAGAGCAGGATCCAGGCGATGAAATCAGCCGAACAGTGTCGGTAGGCGTCGATGGGCGCACTTCTGCCAATCCAGCGGGAAAACCTTCAGCAGGCCAGGTGATCTGTGGAAGTACAGGCGATCAGTTTAACAGGCCACTGTATCGCTGCCGACTGCGAAGCGGTCTGGGTTGAGTGGGCGTTTTATGCTGAAACGCCGGGTCAGCGTTGCCAGAAGAGCAGGATCCAGGCGATGAAATCAGCTGAGCAGTGTCGGTAGGCGTCGATGGGCGCACTTCTGCCAATCCAGCGGGAAAACCTTCAGCAGGCCAGGTGATCTGTGGAAGTACAGGCGATCAGTTTAACAGGCCACTCTATCGCTGCCGACTGCCGACTGAATAATAATAATAATAATAATAATAATAATAATAATAATAATAATAATAATAATAATAATAATAATAATAATAATCTTGGTTATGCCCACTGCGCGGCAAAAACCTCTTCTATACTTCTCCAACTACACCGATCATGTACTAATTGCGGCCATGCTGTCCCTGCAAACATTTTAATCTAATCCACCCACCTAACTTTCTACCGCTCCCTGCTACGCCTCCCTTCCCTTAAGATTCAGTCCGTATGCCATGCCCATTTCTTTTTCTTGATTTCAACTAAGATGTCATTAACTCGCGTTTGTTCCCTCACCCAATCTGCTCTTATGCCTTAACGTTACACCCATCACTCTTCTTTCCATAGCTAGTTGCGTCGTCCTCAATTTAAGTAGAACCCTTTTCGTAAGCCTCCTGGTTTCTGGCCCGTACGTGGGTAGTGGTAAGACACAGCTGTTATACGCTTTTCTCTTGGGAGATAATGGTAACCTGCTGTTTATGATCCGAGAATGCCTGCCAAACGCGCCCCAGCCCATTCTTATGCTTCTGATTATTTCAGTCTCATGATCCGCATCCGATGTCACTACCTGCCCTAAGTAGATGTATTCCCTTAGCACTTCTAGTGCCTCGCTACCTATCGTAAACTGCTGTTCTATTCCGAGACTGTTAAACGTTATTTTAGTTTTCTGCAGATAAATTTTTAGACCTACCCTTCTGCTTTCCCTCTGCAGGTCAGTGAGCATGCATTGCAATTAGTCCCCCGAGTTACTAAGCAAGGCAGTATCATCAGCGAATCACAAGTTACTAAGGTATTCTCAATTACCTGTTATCCCAAATTCTTCCCAATCCAGGTCTTCTGTAAACACGCTCCTGTAAACACCTCCTCTAAACACGCTCTGAATAGCACTGGAGGGATCGTATATCCCTGCCTGACGCCCTTCTTTATTGGGATTTTGTTGCTTTCTTTACGGAGGACTACGTTGGCTGTGGAGCTGCTATATCCATCTTTCAGTATATTTACATACGGCTAGCCTACTCCCTGATTCCGTAATGCCTCCATGACTGCTGAGGACTGGACTGAATCCAACGCTTTCTCGTGATCAATGAAAGCTATATATAAGGGTTGCTTATATTCCACACATTTCTCGATCACGTGATTGATAGTGTGAATATAGTCTATTGTTGAGTAGCCTTCACGGAATCCTGCCTGGTTCTTTGGCTGACAGAAGTCTAAAGTGTTCCCGATTCCACTTGCGATTACCTTGGCAAATAGTCTTTAAGCAACGGACAGTAAGCTGATCAGTCTATAATTTTTCAAGTCTTTGGCGTCCCCTTCCTTATGGATTAGGATTATGTTGGAGTTTTTTCAAGAATCCGGTACGCTAGAGGTCATGAGGCATTGCATATACAGGGTGGCCAGTTTTTCTAGAACAATCTGCCCACCATTCTTCAACAAATCTGATGTTACCTGATCCTCCCCAATTGTCTTCCCCCTTTGAATAGCTCCCAAGTCTTTCATTATTTCTTCCGGCGTTACTTGTGGGAGTGGAAATTCCTCTAGACTATTCTCTTCCATTATCGTCGTGGATGGTAATGGTACTACAATAATATTTATAGAGCTCCTCAGCCACTTGAAGTATCTCACCCATATTAGAAATGATATTGCCGGCTATGTCTCTCAACCCATACACCTCGTTCCTGCCTATTCCTAGTTTCTTCTTCACTGCTTTTAGGCTTCCTCCGTTCCTGAGAGCACGTTGACTTCTATCCATATTATACTTCCTTATGTCAGCTGTCTTACGCTTGTTGATTAACTTGGAAAGTTCTGCCAGTTCTATTTTCGCTGTAGGGTTAGAGGGTTCCATACATTGCGTTTCTTGATCAGATCTTTCGTCTCCTGCGATGCCTTACTGGTATCCTGTCTAACGGAGTTGCCCCCGACTTCTATTGCACACTCCTTAATGATGCCCATAAGATTGTCGTTCATTGCTTCGAAACTAAGGTCCCCTTCCTGAGTTAAAGCCTTATAGCTGTTCTGCACCTTGATTCGGAATTTCTCTATTTACCCTCTTACCGCTAACTCATTGATCGGCTTCTTATGTGCCAGTTTCTTCCATTCCATCCTCAAGTCTAGGCTAATTCGAGTTCTAACCATCGTATGGTCACTGCAGCGTACCTTGCCGAGAACGTCCGCATCTTGTATGATGCCAGGGTTGGCGCAGAGTATGAAGTCTATTTCATTTCTAGTCTCGCCGTTCGGGCTCCTCCACGTCCACTTTCCGCTATCCCGCTTGCGGAAGAATGTATTCATTATCCGCATATTATTCTGTTCCTCAAGCTCTACTAATAACTCTCCCCTGCTATTCCTAGAGCCTATGCTATATTACCCCACTGACTTTTCTCCAGCCTGCTTCTTGCCTACCCTGGCATTGAAGTCGCCCATCAGTAGAGTGTATATTGTTTTGAGTTTACCCTTCGCCGATTCTACGTCTTCATAGAAGCTTTCTACTTTCTGGTCATCATGACTGGATGTAGGGGCGCAGACCTTTACGGCCTTCAATTTGGACCTCTTATTAAGTTTTACACTTCCTGCCACCCCTTCGTTAATGCTTAAGAGTTCCTTTATGTTGCCAGCTATGTCCTTATTAATCAGGAATCCCATTCCTAGTTTTCGTCTCTGCGCTAAGCACTGGTAGCACAGGACCTGCCAGCTTTTTAGCACTGTATATGCTTCTTGTGTCCTCCTAACTTCACTGAGCCATGTTTATTCCATTTACTGCCCTCTAATTCAACCAATAGCACTGCTAGACTTGCCTCACTAGATAACGTTCCAGCATTAAATGTTGCCAGGTTCAAGTTCCAATGGCGGCCTCTCTGTACTCAGGGATTCTTAACACCCTCTGCTGCGTCACAGGCCTGACCACAGCCATGGTCAGTTGCTTCACAGCTGCTAGGGACTGAGGGCCGGAGTTTGATTGTTGTATTCATATAGAAGGTTGTGGCCATGTACTGCACCAGGGTGGCCAATCCTGCGCTGGTGAGGGAGTGCGTCACAGTTCCGGTCACCGGGATCAGGCCGCACTACAGGCCTGTTTATGCATTTTTATGAACACGAGGATTTTTTTCCGGTAAGAAATAGCGCGGCACTGGGATTCGAAGCACACCCCTTTTGCATGCCTGACGGATGCTCGACGTCTACGCCACCGCTGCACCCTAAGTGTAGTGATCTACTACGTAAGTAGCGTTCTAATGGACGACGACACAGAAACAGTCCACACAATTCTTGTGTCATGCATTTTGCCCCAAAGTGTCAAACCACCTTTAGTCATCAAGAAAGAAGTGCTAAACGGGATTCCCGCAAGAGGCTAGAACTTCATGCTAGCCTTAGACCTGAAAAGAGCCTACGTGAATCTGCCACACGAAGCATTGCTCGGCCAGCTCAACGTGACAGATTGCGGAGGAAGGGTTTAGAACTTATCAGATCCTTTTTGAATGAAACAGCGGTGAATATAGGCCTGCATCAAACTAGGTCCACCCTATTCGACATGACCAAAAAGTGTACCCCTGAAGGCTCAATTATCTCACCACTCCTACTCAACATAGCCATGAAGAGAGTAACCAGACACCTTGACCAAATATAAAATCTACGCTACACATTTTGCGTTGACGATATCATTCTCTGGGCGAACAAGGGCTCTCACGGGTGCAAGGAGTACACGCTTCAGCAAGCAGCAGATGCAGTGTTTGCCTTCGCGAAAAGCAGCGGGCTCCAATGCCCACCAGAGAAGTCTGACAAAGTATGCATCCAGAACGAACGCTACAAAAGCAACGGTCCCATAGATATCCCAGTGGACGGACACACAGTCAAGGAAGTACATATGATTTGCATCCAGGGTTCCTGGATCCACAGCAACCGATGGGCCAGACACACTCTTGACACGCAAAACAGAATCGCGAAATAGGTGGTTGGCAGAATGATCAAAAGGATAGCCAGCCATCTGACATGCACGAAGGAAGAAAACACTCTTAGGCTCGTCGACGCCCTGGTGCTAAGCAGAATCCTTCCGCACTGCAACACAAGTGAGTTGGAAGACGATAAAGCCCAAGTCATTATCAGGAATGCCTACAAAGCTGCTCTTGGTCTTCCCAAGCATACAGCCATGGACTATCTCCTGTCTGAAGGGGTTTGCATACCTATCGCTAGCTAAGGGCTGCAGTACTGCTGCCTCAACGCGAACACCTCAACGAGACCCACTCTGGAAGGGCGATCCTCAAGACAGCAGGCTACCCACAGCATCTCAAATAAGTTAACAAGGAGACAGGAGAGCTACCTGTCCTCATTAGAGAGCATATGTCTGCCGCACCGATTCCAAAGAACAATAATCACACCAGACACTTTGACAGAAGAGAGGCAAGATTCAAGGCGCTCGCCAACATGTGCAAGGATAATCCCGACGTCACATACGTAGATGCAGCACAATGATCCAACAAGAAAGGACAGATCTACACAGCGGTCGATTACAACTTAGACCTCATTCACAACAATAAAGCCGTCAACACTTCTACAGCCGAAGCAGAAGCGGCAGCCATCGCCAACGTCATTCGTCTGCAAGGAGAAGCTGACAATGGATCCGTGATCTAATCAGACTCACAGGATGACTGTTCTTCATGAAAGGCTTGGTTCCCAAAAACATAAGAGACTAGCTTTCTACTAACCTCAAACATCATCACATTATATTGTGCCCAAGCCACGTTGGCTTTCCGGGCAACGAGGCATCCAAGGCACTAGAACTCTTCTAGCTCGAGAACTCTTCAACCGAGCGGATCAGGTGACCGCACATTCACACACTTAGATCCCCACTTTTAGAAGAGACATCCTGACGTGTCAGAGACTCGAGCGACAGACATTCGGTTGACCTCAGAAATCCCTCAACAGTGCGGAAGCCAGCGATCTCCATAAAACACAAACGAACGTATTCCCGAATCTTCACTTAGTGAACAAAATGTTTCCCGAAACATGCAAGACCGATTGCCCTTGGTGTTATGGAAAGATGAATGTTTCATATCTCATGGGAGGTCGAGGTAGGCAAACACCTACACATCTACGCCCTTAATGAAGGGCAGTGGGAGGTACAGCTCGCCAGCTCGGATCCAGGAGAGCAACTAGCCCTCATCCAACTGGTCGGGTGGGCAGCAAAGGCCAGCGGGGCACTGGACCGAGGGCCCCGACCACGTCGGCTTCTTTCGGCAAATGAAGTTTAATGAATGCATGAAGTTGTTCATGCGTCCATCTTAACACATGAGCATATCTTTTCTTGATTTGCAGTGGCTGTCGTAGGCTATCAGTAGGGAAATCAAGATTGCTTTCCCTACTTGCGGGCCAAACTCCGATGGTGCCTATTGAAACACATGCACAACGCAGAAACCCTTTTCTGATATAAATGAGCCAATTTTAATGAAATTCGTTGCACTTGGAAGAGGATGTTAGTTTCTAGTGAATGTGCGAAGCAGAATTTTGAAAAGTTTCTGCATGATACGTTTATTTTGTCTGGAAGAATACCGGTCCACCGCTCCCTGAGTGGTGGACAGCGGTGGACAGGTAGGACAGAAATAGATGTTTGGCCAGCGACTTTCTCACTGCCGCCCATCCTTTCTGGTGCGCTTTTTTCCCGCTCAAGTCTTGAAGAAACGAGCATGCATACGCACGCTTCTGTACTGCATAATAGGGCTCCCAGAGGACCAGCCTTGGAGTGCGTACATTTAGGTCTGCATTTCAGCATGAACCAATAGTACGTGATTTGCAAGGCGAAGGCCTCGACGAGCTTGCGCCACTTGTGGCCACGCGAAAGGGGCGACGCTTATTGGCACTGTTCGCTATGCGCTTGCTTTGAGAACAGTACGAGGCTTATACGAAGAATGTTTTATACCCGCCGTGGCTGCTCAGTGGCTATGGTGTTGGGCTGCTGAGCATGAGGTCGCGCGATTGAATCCCGGCCACGGCGGCCGCATTTGAATGGAGGCGAAAACACCCGTGTACTTAGATGCAGGGGCACATTAAAGAACCCCAGGTGGCCAAACATTTCCGGAGTCCTCCAATACGGCGTGCCTCATAATCAGAATGTGTTTTGGGCACGTAAAACCCCATAATTTAACTTCTTAAGAGTGTTTTATTGTGTGTTTAATGATGGCCATGTCGATGAAATGTTTTTCCAAACCCAGGTTCATTGTCTGGCGGTGGTGTTGGTCTAGCCATCGCAAACGCTCTTATGCTAACTGGAATGTTCCAGTGGGGCGTGCGACAGTCCGCAGAGATTGAAAGTCAGGTGAGACAGTGGACCCTTTTTGTCCAGACCAACTTCGTTTGGCGCTCTTTCTGACAAGCTTTAATGATTCAACTGTGGTTGACAAGTATCTCTAGGAATAAGCCAAGCAGAATTTTGCATGGAATCTCGTATTAACATATTGCACGAACAAACTGGCCCGCGTATTGTACGCGAAACTGTCAGCATGGCCACAAGCGCTCAGAATATTACACATGCCAGTTTCTACAGTTCTATCAAAAGAGTGGATCACCCGGCATCCTTATATTAATGAATAATGGGAAATGGCGGAATTTTAGCGGGAAATGCAAGGAATTTTCCGTTTGGGGTCGAATTAGAGGATACATACAAATTGCTGAGCTCTACAGTTCAGAATGTCTACATACCGCATATATCATGCACTACGATATCAAAATATGGAAATGCCATGTAGCTGAACTGAACCAAGTTAATGTCGTTTGCCGTCGCTTGGAGATACTCAGAATATTTTGTGCATTCCGCCTAATAGTATAAGTAGTCTCGAATCCCGGCCACGGTGGCCGCATTTCGATGGGGGCAAATGGGAAAACACTCTTGCACTTAGATTTAAGTTCATGTTAAAGAACCCCAGGTGCTTTACATTTGTAGGGTCCCCTACTACGGCGTGCTTCATAATCAGATCGTGGTTCTGCCATGTAAAACCGCCTAATTTAGTTTTGAATAAATACAACTAGTAATCAACTCCTCAGATATTATAATTAGATGAGAACTACCAATGAGAAAGTTGTAGAGCACCATGAGAAACTCGCGCTTTCTGTTGGTCAATATGGGCCAAACAAAAGTGTTTTTCCAGCGTAGAAGAATCCCGGGAATACACCGCGCGACTGGCGGCTCGAGGAACTTCGTGTGAATTTGCGGGCTTCTTTGCAGCTGGCCCGAACACTTTTATGTAGCATGTACTGAGCAACGGAAAGCCGTTATAGGGAACTTTTCATGTTGCTCTTCAATAATTGAGAATTTAATTAATCAATTAAAACTAATTATGTTATAAGACGGAATTCAAGAAATGATCTGAGAATCTTGAAGCGACAGCAAAGAACATTGCCTTGGTTCTGTGCAGCTGCGTGGCTATTACATATCTTCAAATCCTGGTGCATTATACTTGGGACACCCTGCATAAAGCGCTTGCATAAAGTGCATTTCTGCTTCTACCCAGGAGGACCAACAATAGCAGTAATTTCACATTTGGAAAAAATGGGCGTAATGCAATTTTGACGCGCACCGAAAGGTTTAAGGTAATGATGTGCTTGAATATAATTACAAAATACTAGTTTTCGCCAACTATTTGGTGTGGTTCACGAGGCGTGTAGTGCTTTACGTCGGTGAGCTACGCGGGGCCCGTAGCTTACAATTTCTTTAAGTAGGAAGCATAGTATGCGTTACAACAAATATCCATTTGGAGTTGATCAATGGCGGGTAAAGTAGAAAATTACTTGTGCAAGTGTTCAAGAGGCGGCAATTATCAGCAATGTTTCCCAGATTTCCAAGTGAAGTGCACATGACAGAGATTTCAGATTCGAAGGAAATTGGTCGCATATTACCAATAATCGGCGCCGAAAATTTAACGTTCTTAGCCTGCTAAAAATATGGGCACATGTTTGATGAACACTCTTTTTTTCTACGTTGATGTAATATACGCATTCCCATCATCCTCTGTGCACCAAATTAGGCATATTGTTTTTACATAGTTAAAATGAGCCACATCTTATGAGGGATGTGGACGCGGGAAAGAGTGTGTGCTAATGGCCGCCTTTGGCACTGAATTAAATATTAAAGTGTTCCGGAGCATTATGATTGTGTTTTACGTAAGGAGCGAAATGCAGCCTGCTTCCTTGGCACAACTAAACTAAGATCGAACTTGCTAAATATATGGGCACGACTATTGCAAAATAGTGTGCGAAGCCAAATGTGTGGGGATAAAATAACGCCTTGATAAATAAATTTCTTTGGCATTTACTCTAAAGCTTTGTATGACTATGTTACGCTATGTTTCCTAGCGTCCCGAGGGAACTAAGTCTTGCACAAAGTTTTCGTTTGTTGAAAATATCAGGCAGGTTCTGGGCTGTAGACATATCAAAGTGTAAGAGTTAATGAGGGCTGGTGCAATAACCTAAGTATGCAAACGCCCCGTCAGCGTTCTACGAACGGCGCATAATGTATCCCGTTGAAATATAAACGTTACTTAAATAGAAATTTAAGAAAATGTGGGAAACCTTATGGCGAATCAGCAGGTAGATCCGAGTGCCCCAGATGACACGTGCGCCCCGCTTACACTTTAATGAGCTTAACAAAAAAAAAAGAACCAGCCGTCCATAATTCAACGAGAGTACGAGCTCTTGATTTAGATATGACCTCTGGTGGGGAAGATCATAGCAAAAATCCATGTCTTACCTTCCTGTCGGGATGTTTGGTTTGCTTCACCAGTGTTCATGGTGACCAACTTGTTCAGGTGATAATCCGTGCCGCTATATAAAATAAAGCAAGTTGCGCAGATGACAGCGTCCACACAAACAGCGCTCAAGCCGAGGACGGGCTCCTCGGGCACTCGCTCTCTCCCCGCAGATGACTTCGGTGGAACGCGTGCTCGAGTACAGCAGCGTGCAACCGGAGGCCGAGCTGCAGTCTTCGCCAGGCAGGAAACCACCGACCACGTGGCCCGAGCATGGTGCCATAACACTTGACGGCATGTCCCTGTCGTACTCGAAGGACGAGACTCCTGTGCTTAAGGACCTTCGCTGTCACATAAAGGCCATGGAGAAGGTACGGGCCATTAATGCGGCTGCGATCAGCAATGTCGCGTTCGTACGTTAAATGCTACGACGGGACTTACCTGCCCCTACATCTTCAGACCCAATAAAGTGCATCAGAGGGCACGTGGTCACATCCGTCACTGTGGAAAAATAGTGACATCGTTAAGACAAAAACTTCTTTAGTTTGCCTAAGCACAACGATACAAGTTTCTCATCACATGCCGCTTCCACAACACTTTTCATTCTGCATCACGTAGTGTCATTTGAAATTTACAGCTCAATAATATATTTTTTTTGGCGTCGGCAATGTTGCAGCAGTACGTAACACACCGCCCGTGTTGTTTATGTGTTCTCTCCCGCTGTCCCTGTCTTTATTTGCGGTCAATATGATATGCAGTAAACACTAACTAGGTCAAACTGAAGTTCTCCTGTAACACACAAGGGTGTGGCTAAAGATTAGTCCAACGCCTCCCTTCAAATGTTTTTACATCTATGTTAGACCGATCCGGCAGTGTTTTTATGAAAGCACGTCCGATATGTGTCAAGTTGTACTTTGCGTGTTCTACAATAAGATATGCCGAACACAAGCACGGAAAAAGCTAAATACGTGCTTCACCCGCGTCACCATTCATTTTGTTGTGGTGCTGTGTCCCCGCGCACATTAACATGCTCCTCACTGCTGCAATAACTGCAGTATCTGCTTCCACAGCGTTTACCGTGCTTTCAGGGCAACTAAACGCATTCCATTCAGTGTACTTCGACGCGATACTATGACATCCCGTACTTCTAGCAAATGAACAACGGAGGCGATTACGTACTACTACCAATCCGTTTAAGTAACTGGTTCCGGCTGCAGCATTTCCCATTTGCAAGGATGTCGAAGTCGAAACTGAGATCCACAAATCAACAGAATCGTTGACTAACGAAAGCAGTCAAGCGCAACCCTATTGCAACAAGTTTATCTGACCCTTGTCGTACCGATTGTGGTCTCTCTGAGAGAAGTTCTTTTTTGAAGCTTCTTTAGGAGGCTGCTTTCATCATACCGCTATGCAGACCACGAATGGAAACTTAAAAAAATGATGGTAGCGCCAGTAACAGCACCTTATAACGCGTCCTGGTGCTGCATATGTATAAACGTATCATCGACCGTGTCCACATAAACCAACCTAAATTTTGACGCTCTTTCATCTAATTAAAGTGGTGAATCCTGTATCGATTGCGTTCTCACGGATTGATTCTTAGAATAGACTTCCTGACAGCCCACCGAATTGTAACAGACAGTATGGGTTAATTTACAGAAGTGATCGGTGGTTAGCCCAGCGCAAGGGACAGGACGGTCATCCAAGGCCAACGTGCAGCGGCCTCCTGAATTTCTCTACTTTATTTTCCGGCAACGACCTCGCGACGAAGCTGCTAGGAAAGCACACGAAGGAGCAGCCCTTGTTTTCGTGCCTTTATCGCAGACTGACGTTGCCCAACGCTTAAGCAAGCTAGCGCACCGTATGACATCGGAGAAGTGGCACACACCTGAATTCACCCAACATTCACCCCTCGACCCGTCTATGCAATGGTGGCCGTTACCTGGCCTTCCGCGCAATGAGGAACCTATGCTGTGCCGCTTATGCTTGGGCGTCCCATTCACCAATGCATTTAACGTGTTTGATAGGAAAGTCTAATAGCGCCGAGTACAATGCCTGCGGTGTCGAGGAGACAATAGAAAACCTACTGTGCTACTGCCCATCTTTTGAAAATAAAGGGCATGAGCTTTGCGCAGCTCTAAATCAGTTATATAAATAACCGTTCACTTTCAACAAGATCTTGGGACCATTGCCTCGCATATGGCAGCTACAAAAAGGCCACAAAAGCGCTGCTGGGATATTTGAAAGCTATCGGATTTAGTCACCCTCTGTGATCCGGACTGAGTGACCTATCGATATCCCCAGTTAACTTTCTCTTCTTCTTTTATTCTTTCCCTCACCTTTTCTCTTTCTCTCCTGAGTAGGGTAGCCCACCAGACTCAGTCCTGGTTAACGTCCCTGCCTTTCATTTATCATTTGCTCTCTCTCGCTCTTTTTGTTTTCCTCCGGCTGCGCCGGGCAGCGTGCCAATTTCTGCGGGGGCAGACGCAGCTCCCCGAGTGGGTTCACATAGCCCGATGATGGCACACTTTGAGCCAGCGACGTGCACGACTTGCGTTTTACGTGACCGCCGTGCGCGCGAAGTGAGTCTTGCGATGACGTATGTCACGCCACTCAAACGTTTCAGTATGACGTATGGGCCGGTGTACCGCGACAAATTTTGTGACCAGCCCCCTTTTCCGTACAGCTGTCCATAGCCAAATAAAGTTTCCAGGAGCAAATGTGGCGAGCATATGTCGAGCGTTATAATGAGCTTTGGCACGATCTTGAGAAGAAACAGTCCTGAGGTGGGCCAGTCGATGCGCTTCTCCGGCACAACATAAAGTCTGGCCTATTGACCAGTCATCATGTGGGCACCTGGGAAGGATGGTGTCGTACATTTTTGAGGGTTGCAAGCACAGAGAAGAATAAAAGGCTTATAGCCTTTGACTTCGTACTTGGTAGTATTGGAAGCGCATGTGCGAATGGTAAAATAGAATCCTAATTATTGTGATCTGTAGATACCTAATGGCAATCATGTTGGGCACGGTGCGCGCAGTGAGGCCATTTGTTTGCGGGTGGTATAATGCCGAGTGCCGGTAGTCACATCCACAAAAACATAGTAGTTCAACAACGTCCGCAGTAAAATGTCATCCACGGTGACTAATCACAACGCATGGAGCACCGTGACTGGATTACAGCATGATAGATGTCAGCTGCTGTAGCCGAAGTGAGCGCCACTGTCTGAAATGTCAAATACGCCACACACACAAATAGTCCAGCGATGCCCGGTAGTAGATTTGGGGAACGGACCCATCAAGTCGACACCAACTTTTTGAAATGGCAACGTCGGCGCCTTAACAGGCTGCGAGGAACCCGCAGGAGACGTCGTTGACTGCTTATGGCGTTGGCAAATGGCACAGCTGGAAATATACTGCGTCGTCGTCTTCCAGAGCTTGGGCCGACATCACTACTAAGACAATCAACCTGCAACACCAGTACACGGTGAAAAACTATTTTAAAAAATTGGGCCGAACTATTCATATAGTGGGGGATTAAACCAGCGACGATGTTTCGCCTCCAGAAACATTCCGCTTCCCTAAACATTTATTGCAATTTGGAATTCACACCACTGAAACTCGAAGGAGGTGGCAACTCGCGCTTCTACAGCTTGGACGCGGAATCTAACGACTTAGCTTGACGCTTACGATGGGCCCCCAGTGCGCAGTCTTCATCGGTAGCTTACGCTTGACGCCGACGACTAGACTCTCGCATCTGCTCTCGCTGACGTTCCTCGCAGGCAATAGAGACGTTTAGCTTGTACGCTAATCCGGTAAACGGGAGCGGTTTGGGCGGGTTACCGGATGGTCGGGGCGTAAACGTGAGCGGTGAAGCCGCCTGGTGTTGTAGAGCTCAACCAGACAAACGCATAGCTAAAACTGCAGTAACTCACCATATCCTGCTTCGCCACTCGTGCAAATTTTTGGCAGCGGCGTAATTGTGAACACGATTACGCCACTGTCGAATATGTACCCCAGCAGCTAAGCAGAATACAATAATTAGCTCTGTGGCTTTGTGGTTGAGCTTTGCGCCACCAGCTGGCGCCACCGACCGGGCCGCTCACCTTTACGCCCCCGCTAAACCGGAAAACCGCCCGCGCTTTCCCGGATACCGGACGCGCTAAAAGTCCCTAATGTCACTCGCAGCATTCTCCGGTTTCGTACGGTCCCGTTATCGTTCGTTATAGCCGCGTCTCTGGTGTCGATGCCTCTCGTCCTACTCGGCTTGTTCTTCGGCCGTGCGCACAATACGTGGTCTTCCCATTTTTGTTGGAGTTGCAACTCTTACAATGATCTACCTCTGCAATGCACAATCTGGTTCTAACATATCACGGCGGCTACCCTGTTTGTCCCGCCACAACTGCCGCGCCATCGTGTTGTGGGCAGACGACAGGAGACGCAACCGGCAACAATGGCGGCGAGTGCGGGTGCGCTCCCCTACTGCGCAGGTGCGGCGCGTGGTGAAAACACGTGTACTTTGTTTCTTCCCCATACTGTCGTTCGTACTCCCCTATTTGGCGCTCGAGCCGCCATTTTTTTCTTCACTTTACGGATGTTAGCCAGCCCAGATATCCGAGGCCTCGCAGCACCGCCTTTTCAAGCGAAGCTTGTATTGGCTCACAAGTGGCGTCTTCGTGGTCACGCAAAAAATCCAGTTGCTTCCAGAGCAGAGCAGCTGCGGGAAAGGGCCCTTTGATGATTTGACAGCTGCGCCATTGCCGCAGTGTGAGTCATTAGCAGCGATTCCCGAAACATAGGCGCGCCCTCACGACACGCGCACCACCAATCAGAGCTGTTTCGCTTTCGCCGGGGAGGGAAAGGGCAGGAAACGGTTTTGCGCGCACTGCTACAGCTTCTTTTCTGTTCAGTGCACTTTCAGAAAACGGATGGGATGGCCACGCGTTCTCCGTTCCCCTGAGGAACAGGCAGCCTTAGACGAGCGGTGGCGAGAACTCGCCCGTGAAAGGACTCACCGTCAGCGCCTTGATCGAGCCCTTCGAGCCGCCCGAGCTCAGGCAATCCGACAGCAACAAGAATATCCCGAGCTGAAGGAGCGGGTAGCCATAGCAATCCAGCACCCTGACCTGTGGGTTATTTAAGCGTGACGAAGATCAGGTTCATGCAGGAGAAGCTTCGCTTACCCCCAATTTGGGGTAGGGAAAGGGTTGATCACTTTTCAAGCGAAGCTTCTATTGCCTCACGAGTGGCGTTGTCATCACGCGAAAAAACCGGCCTCTTCCCAGAACAGAGCAGCTGTGGGAAAAGGTGGTTTGATGAGGGGACAGCTGCGCCGGCGCCAGAGCGCGAGTCATTAGCAAAGATTCCAGTTGCATTCTGGAGCAGTTTCACTTTCGCCGCGGAGGGAAAGGGCAGGAAAGGGTATCGCGCCCGCTGCAGCGTCTGCATTTGCTTTCCGTTCAGTCTCAGACAACAGATAGGACTGCGACGCGTTGTATGTTCTCCTAAGGAAAGAGCAGCCTTTGGCGAGTGACGTCGGGAACTCGCTTGTGAAAGGGCTTGCCGCTAGAACCGCCCGAGCTGAGAGAGCCAGAAGCCGAAGTAATCCGGCATCGTTGCCTGTTGGTTACTTAACCGCGAAGTCACGCACACGTACGACAAGCTTCGCAAGATCTTTAGAACCGAAGTTGAACAACGCGAATAAGACAAGGACACGAGGAAATAAATACCACCGACAAGCGCTTATCCCATTTTCCGGTAGAGGAATGGTTGGTAAATTATATTGTTCACTGTACGGACATTAGCCAGCCCAGATACACCTCCCCCACACCCTACGAGACCCCGCATGCAGCTCATGTATAGAGGTTCGTCAGGTAAACCGTTTCGCTGTAGTAGCTGGGCAGTGCTACAAATCATAGCAGATAGGAAACATCACTTCATGTAATCACATAACAATGAGGTGCGAGAAAGCAGAAAGCAGTATTTAAAATTTTAAACGCGGAACGAATGTGTAATGCGAAGGTTGCGGGTTGGCATCCCACTGTCGAAACATTATCTTTTCATCCACTTTCATTTCCTTTTCTTTCTGTGTATGGATAGTTAAACCCTGGTTTCTGCTGCAGTGTGGAAGACAGCGCTCGCGTTACCTTTTTTTTCTTCATTGCCTGATTGGTACTACTATATCAAACAAAAGATGGCATTAGAAAAAGCAAGATCAATTAGTAAGTTTTCAGCACCAAGTGCTAGCCTTACAAGGCTAACTATTTCGGAATTCTTTGAGCGTGGTCAAGGGTACTACCATCGACAGCTACGCAGGTGCACAACCTTGTGCTTTCTGAATATCTACAAATGTGTACGTACATTCACGAAAAAGCATTCGTGCTGGCCGAGCATACGGATCTTAGTGAAACCCCCTCACCCCACCCCCCATACGGGCGCGCTATAGACAGTCAAGGCTAACTAGCAAAATAAGGTCAAACGGCCGTCCATAATCCTTTTCTATAGATAAATATCTAATACCCTGCGGATCTAAACGAAATACTTTTTTGAGAGTCCTCTGAAGTACCTCCCAAAAGTAGGCACCCGACCAACCATCTAGATACACATGATCTATAGTTTCTGGTTTCTTACAGATAAGGCAAAGTGATCCCCACGCTAAGAAAAAACCACGATCTTCTAAAAAGGTTCTGACAGTCGGCGTACCCGTGTGAAGCTTAAAAAAGAAAGACTTTGTCCCTGGCGTGAGTTGCATTCTTTTCATCCGCTTAGGCACGTCTTGCCATTTGCCTCCACTGTATATGGCCGTGCACATTGGAACAGGTAGAACTACATCACATGAATCTTTGTGCAGTCTTACGTTTCACGGACAGAAAGGTGCTCATTTGAATAGCTAACGGACAAGAACCGTACACTTAAAATAACTTCGTTAAGAAATCTACAAACAGGACCGGCCGTATTATCTGTACAGATTACACAGTCGGGCAACGCGCTCCTTAGCCTCACTTGACACACCGTGCGCAACAAAGGATCATTTAAGCCGGGGCAAAAGAAAAACCGGTTTATTACCTGTCGTATAAAGAGGTGCGTCATTCCCAAACCTCCGTCTTTAACTCGTCTGAACAAATTCGTGCGATTGCATCGTTCCCGATCCGAAGCCCACCCAAGTACTGCGAAGACTCGCTGCAACTTCTGAATGTTTACCATTGAACGATGCAACACCTGCATTACATACCAGAGTTCTGCGACAAGAAATAGATTCGAAACTGTAGCCCCTGCAAACATTTACAGATGGCCATCCGTGCACTTGTTCGCTTTTATCTATGTTTCCCTTGTTTGCTCTTGCCAATACTCGTCGTTATTTTTGAAATATTCCAGCGGGACGCCTAGGTATTTAACGGGTGTCGTCAGCCCATTGACGCTGGCGAAAGTGACCCGGGTCGAAGGCCAGTCTCCATGCCAGAAGCCAAGGCACTTTACGCAGTCTACCGGGCTTCCAGTTACTTTGCTGAAATCCTTTTCTATTGCGATAGCTGCAGCTACACTCTCTTTATCTGTACAACATACTGCGACGTCATCCCGTTACGCCAGAATTTTAACTTGCGATGCATTTAACCTGAAGCCGTGGATACTGCTGTTTTCAATGGTCGCTAGGCACATTGTTTCTATATATATATATATATATATATATATATATATATATATATATATATATATATATATATATATATATATATATATACCGAAAGGGAGGGGGCTCAGGGGGCAGCCTTGGCGCACAGAACGCTTTAGGTTAATGGGAACCCCACTGACTTGTTAACAATTAAACGCGTCGTGCAGTTCCGATACGCCAAAGCTACCCCATCTCTAGTGATGGGTCCTACATTAATGTGGTCTAAGATGGCAAGCAATATACCGTGAGGTACACAATCAAACGCTTTCTCAAGATTACCCTGTAGAAATACTACCCCTTCTTGCATAATGTCGCAGCACTCCATCACGCACCACATCTTATGTCTATTAGTCACAATCGAACGCCCCATGATGCCACATGTTTGACGAAGACCAACCAAATTCCTTAATTACATTCCGTAGCCGCCTTCCTAGCATCTTAATCAATATTTTATAATCACAATTAGTTAGTGATATAGACCTCTATGAGGAAACCAATGTTAACTTCTCTGTCTCTTCTGTCTTTAGTATTAATACAATACGTGCTTCCCCGAATGATCGCGGTAGGACATGTACTTCGTAAGCCTCATTAAAAACAAGAACCAATTCTTTAAATGCCTTGTAAAATGAAGCGCTCAGACCGTCGGGCCATGCCAACTTGCCGAGATCCAAGGTCATCTATAGCCGTTTCTACTTCCGTTTGTGATATGGGTGATTCCAACACTGATCTGGTGTCATCGCGCAGCCGTGGCCTTCTCTCGAGAAATTCTTCTTTACACCTCTCTGTGCGTGCACAGGTGTAGTAGCAAAAACTCTTCGCAATTTCGAGCAAACGCACGCCCTTTGCTCTCATTGTCTGTCATTTCTATCCCGTTATCTTCTATAACAGCTATATGGTTCGGCTGGGCGTGACTTTTCTCGAGTCCAAGCACGTGTTTTGTTGGACATTCATTTGTAGCCATCCCGTCTACTCTTGCTCTCACTAGCGTTCCGCGATGAGGCTCATCATCATAACGCGCCGTTCCTTTTTCACTTGTTTGCAGCTTGTGCTTTTTTAGCACCGCATGATTACGCGATTACATGGAGATGTTTGCGGTCTGCTGTTATATTTAGAATTGCCCGGCTATGTTTACGTTCTATTCACCGTGTACTGGTTTCGTAGTTTGTTTGACTTGGGCTTGATTATGCGCATATCGCGTGAGTCAAAGTGATACGTGTCTAGTATCTCAACATACACGTCCCACGTAATTTTAGCCTAAAGATATGGAAGTGCCACACAGCTGGACCAAAGTATTGTTGTTTGGCGCCGCTTGTAGATAAGCAGATTATTTCTTGCATCCCGCTTAATTACATAGTGTTAATTATTTATACAGCTTCTCAAATATTATAATTAAATGAAGAGTGTGAACGAGGAAATTGTAGACTATTGTAAAGAACTGCTCATACAGCTTTCGGTTGCTCAATACATGCTACAAAAAATGTTTTTATTAAAGGACGCGTGAAAGAAGCTCCCGAATACATGCAAAATTGCCGATCAACTGGCCGCTCGAGGAAGGTTGTGTGTGCGTGCGTGTTTGTGCCCACGTTCTTCGCATCAGAAGCCGACTTTAGAGACTTCTGACCACACGGCGCATACGCTGGGCCCCCCAGCTGCAAAATGGGTTTTCTTTCTGTGCAGATTGGCGTTGTTGGCCGCACGGGTGCGGGCAAGAGCTCCATCATCGCCGCACTCTTCCGCATGACGGAGCCCGACGGCCCCATCCTCATTGATGGCGTTGACATCAGATTCATCGGTCTGCATGACCTGCGCAGCAAAATCTCGATAATTCCACAGGTAATCGACTATTTATGTTCTATATAAATTTAGGGATTCCAGAGAAGCGCTGGTTCAAAGCTCTGAGCCCTAGTCCCATTCCCAGATTCACTATGGACCACTTTTATAACCAATTGGGCCTAATCGGAATTCAAAATGTCCTCGGGAAAGGAGTGTCTCACTGTGTGAATGTAAACGCTGGCTTTTCTTGAAATCTCAGCAGAATGTTAGAAAAATGAACACGGCAGATAGCACGATTCTACTTGGTGCGCATCCATTAAAAATGGAAATAGACAATTTACTTCATTAATATACATCAGGCCCTGAATCACATTCCCATTGCTATAAGGAGATGACCGGATTCGTGATACTTTGCATCAGTACAGAACAAAGCATCGGCATCAGATTCTTATAATATCGCTCTCCCCCAAATTTTTCACCCGTACGGTATAATATTGTACTCTACCAACGATTGAGTTCAAGCTGTGGGCCGCCCTGAAGATAACTCATGCAATGGGCATACATGTACTGTATCTCCTCACCTGCTATTTCTTTATGTACATCTAAGAATGACTGTGTGGTGCGCAGAATAACCTATTCTGTAGTGTTTAAATCTGCCCTATTATATCTGTAACAATGTAATAATAGCAGTTTTGCTATTTTCATATAAATTCAAGCTGTGTTTTCCAGTTGTGCCTATGTCGCGAAAAGTACGCTATGCGATCTCGTATTTGTTATTCTGATCAGCGATAATGGTTATCACAATATTAGGCCTGTATCCTTTAATATTACATCTCGGGAGCCTACCTCATAGTATTATGTGCACTGAAATATCTTGTTTAGGAATCACTGACATTATCTTTTTGGTTAGATAGGCTTGTCAGGTAGTCAGTGAGTCAGGTAGTCAGTTTTCTCTTGCCAAATTCAGTTTCTTCTACTATAATAACCATTATATTATGACAATTAGGATAGGCGTATCGCTGTCGCTGTCACCATGATGCACCGTATAAAGTCCAAGTCCGATAGATTATATCGCACTTCTCGCACCGTATGATACGGATGCTAGGAAACGCGTGCCATGATCATTAGGATGGTGGCATGATGCGCAGCGTTGTAGATCAGGAGGTCACGTGAGCGCCCGCCGTGGTTGCTTAATGGCTTTGGTGTTGCGGTGGTACGCACGAGGTTGTGGGATCAAATCCCAGCCATGGCAGCCACATTTCTATGGGGGCGCAATGCAAAAACATCCGTGAAAATAAAGAAAATTACCGCCACGCACTCCCTACAGATGGTTAAACAGCGAAGCTAAAACGTTTGGCCCCGGTATTTACCGCTCATATAATGTCGATGGTTCATTAAAGTCTTTCTCATTTATTGGTTATGTCATTGTGTTTCTTGATGAAGTTCCACACAACTACGTCAGTGACTGTAGGCCTGCAGTCCGCCGTTATCGCTTGCGCTCAGTGTATCGAGTTTTCTCGGTGGCGTGGTTAGCAGCGTCCGCCCGCCATTGCCTCTTGCGATTTTTCTAAATTTTTCCTACAAAGGAAACCCATGCAGGTTACTCAGAAAACACTGTATACTTAAAATTTAGGGGCACTACAAAGAACGCCTGGGGGGTCAAAATTATTCCCCAGTTCTTCACTACGGCGTGCCTCATAATCAGATGGTGGTTTTGGCACGTAAAACCGCGTAATTGTTTGAGGCCATGGAAGTGAGCAGGCAGGCTCTACATGGAGATGCGGACACAGGTGAGCGTGCGTCTCGTCCTCTAGCCTAGCCGTGGCTGCACATGACTGGCCGCGCTGCTGGTTGCTTATGGGGGCCCACGCGCCATTGTTTGAGGCAAAGCGTGTGACCAGGCTTGTTGGTGGTTCATCTAAAGACACAGTGAACGAAGGAGAGAAAGAAGAAGCGGATGTATCTTTGAGATGAGTCGCGGACCGTTGCAAAGCCTGAGGGCTAGCAAAAATGGCTGCTGACTCCACTCGCGCTATATTCCCTCACACTTAGTGTTGGAGGTGACGTAATCTCACATTTCCGAGACGCTGTGATGTGAGAGGCAGCATGAAGCGCGTCTCACCGCGCTGCCGGTGCTATTCATGATGTCAGCGTTGTAACAGCCGCTGCTCTTGGTCATTGCTTACTGCAATTTAGATGGCAGATAAAACTATGAACCTTACTTCGTGTAGTCTAATATTTCGCCATTTATACCAATACGTCGCCTTCCAGGCTAAACTGCGACCTTTTACAGCACAAGCTGTTATGGGCTCCCAGTAGCCGTTTCGATTGGCGATGATGTCCGCTGCCGCCGCCGATGTCCGGTGTCCGTAGCAGCTATACCCGGGAATAAGAAAACAAATGCCCAGTTCCCTACGGGCTCGAACGCGGGCCCGCTGTATTGGAGTCAGCTACTCTACGACGGAGCCACGCCATCGCCTGGTGGAATGCAACGAAAAAGTATCCTGCAAAGGAGTCCTAGCGCGACAGGAGACATGCGATGTGACATGCGCGCCGCCTAGTGTCAACACCTGCAATTTCGCCCTGCACTTATATATTATTACATCAGATAGAACGCCATGTAGCAGATACACTGGAGGTGGTACAAGCCAGTTTAAGATGCTCAGGAGGAAGAAGAAGACGACGAACCTGCTGCCAGCCTGTCTTAGTAGCTCTGCCTACATTTATCGTTATTTTCGTTATTTTCTGGTACTATTACTGGTCAGAACGGTCCAAGACGTCTGTCGACTCGAACAGGTACCTTCCGTATCAGAGACCGACGGGTGCTGCGCCACCCGCCGCCTCACAAGGTGCTAGAAGGAACCAAGCTCGCACCGACGAGCACCACGCCATGACCTCCCAAGGGCTGACACCGGGTCAGGAACGCCAGCTGGTTTGTACAAGCCAGCCTGACTGCAAGCGACAAGACAGTGGTGAATCTGAAGACGAGTCAACTATCATCGAGGACGACAACGTGGCGAACCCTTCAGACTTAGACATGGACGAGGGTGGTTTCCGAATTGTGCGCCATCGTAAAGACAGGGCAGAGGGCATTCCAGTGTTAATCACAGCAGCATCCGAAAGAGATGATTTAAGGCAAGTAAACCCTATTGTCCTGTATTCTGAGCTTGAAACGATTCTCGGTGGAGCACCAGTGAAGAGCCACTTCACAGCACAGGGAGCATTGCTCTTAGATGTAGAGGCAGAAGGACAAGCCAACGTCCTTCTAGAGACCAAGAATATCACTGGCATAGTCATATCTGCCCTCGTCCCACACAGTTATATGGAAAACATGTGCATTGTTAGAGGCGTCCCTAAATTGTACTCGGATGAAGAGCTGCTCACCTACCTGAGACCTCAGGGAGTATTCCATGCAAGAAGAATCATCCGTCGGTTCCAAACCTCGTCATTTGAATGGGAGTCAAGGCGCACTAACTCGGTGGTTCTCACATTTGCTCCAAATTCTGAACGCTCGGAGAAGATCAACCTTGGTTTCACCAGACACGAGCTTGTCGACTACGTGGAGACACCACCGCGCTGTTGTAAGTGTCAACGCTTCGGACATATCGCTAAGTACTGTCGTGGGGGACAGAGGTGCAAGCGCTGTGGGGGACCTCATGACTTTAAGACGTGTGCGAGTAAAGACAACTTTGTGTGTGCAAATTGCGGCGGTGACCATCCTGCTAGCTACGGTCGATGTCTTGCGCGGACAGATGCTCAGCGAAGAAATAAGTTGTTTGTTCTGGGTCCAAAGAGTGCAAGCGCACCATCTAACACGAAGAAGATGCCCAGAGCGCCACAACTAACTAGTTTGGAAACAGACTACGCATCTCATTTCGCGCGTCTCACACCGATAAACGAAGTTATTGAGCCAACGCAAACTGTCACAGCTGCTGAGAAAGTTGTTCGAAAAGAGTCCGAAAAACGCTCCTACGCGGCTGCAGTAAACCGGCCTCAAGTACCACTTGGAAACAGTCAGCAGGAAAACTGCCAGCATGTGATACGCGCTTTGTTCACGGCACTACGCTCCCACGTCGCGAAGATGCCTGGTGGTTCAACGAAAGATATTGTCACGGGGTAGTGACGGTGAAGAAAGCAAGAATACGGTGGAATACAAAACTAGCTTTTATTGGGTGAACCTGTGCCTACAAAAACAGGCTACACTAATAGCACAACGATAGCGGCGAACACGGTCGGCGATCGTCGGAAATCTGATCAGCGGGTCAAGCGCGTCGGCTTTTATACAGCAATCATCGAATGTTCCAGATTAAACGTTGGGACCCGCATGCTTTCTAAAATGTTCTACACCATTCGTGTCAAGCGATAAAACCATATAACACAACGTTCGGCGACAACAGACAGCGGATAGAAGCATCGATAACTTTCCAGAAACTTCGGACACATGCAGGCGCGTCCCGCGCTGTGCGATAACATTTGTTAGGCGACAATACTTGTCGCCCGATAAAGACAAGTACACGTGTCATTACTCCCCTCTTAAAAAGCATCGAACCGATGCTGCAAACAAACGTAACAAAGAAAAGCACTCGTAGCAAAGAAAACAACAAACTAAGGAAGTTCATCAGCGTCCGTAAAATGGTTTAAGGCGCACCACGTGGACCACTTCAGATCGTGCGCGGCGCCGCTGTGAGTGCGAAATGCCGTCTGGCACGACCTCATAGTCTAGTGCGCCAATACGTCGGATGACCTTGTAGGGTCCGAAATAGCGTCGCAGCAGCTTCTCACTGAGTCCTCGCCGGCGTATCGGGGTCCATACCCAAACACGGTCGCCAGGTTGGTACTCGACGAAGCGTCGTCGGAGGTTGTAGTGTCGGCTGTCGTTCCTCTGCTGGCTCTTGATTCGCAGGCGGGCGAGCTGTCGGGCTTCTTCGGCGCGCTGAAGATAGCTAGCGACGTCAACATTCTCTTCGTCAGTTACGTGCGGGAGCATGGCATCAAGCGTCGTCGTCGGGTTCCTGCCGTAAACCAGCTTAAACGGCGTGATCTGCGCACCTCCACCAGATGTCACGGGGTAGTGACGGTGAAGAAAGCAAGAATACGGTGGAATACAAAACTAGCTTTTATTGGGCGAACCTGTGCCCACAAAAACAGGCTACACTAATAGCACAACGATAGCGGCGAACACGGTCGGCGATCGTCGGAAATCTGATCAGCGGGTCAAGCGCGTCGGCTTTTATACAGCAATCATCGAATGTTCCAGATTAAACGTTGGGACCCGCATGCCTTCTAAAATGTTCTACACCATTCGTGTCAAGCGATGAAACCAGATAACACAACGTTCGGCGACAACAGACAGCGGATAGAAGCATCGATAACTTTCCAGAAACTTCGGACACATGCAGGCGCGTCCCGCGCTGTGCGATAACATTTGTTAGGCGACAATACTTGTCGCCCGATAAAGACAAGTACACGTGTCAATATGCTGGAAGCAGTGCTGGCACTTGAGTCAGTAATACTCTGCTCTTCTTCCACATACCCTCAGTAGCATAATGGCAATTTCTCGCCCACTTGGTCCATTCCGTCGTCCAAAAGCGCCCTGAATAATGCAATGGAACTCCGCCGGTATTCTACAGCGTCTTTCTGAACTCAGCCTTTTCCTTCGAGACATACCTATACCAATTCTAGCCATCTCGGAGGCCGGTCTCCCGAATGGAAGGACGATCCCAGGGTACATGAGACATGGAAATCCGAGTACACCGTCATTTGCAAATGGAAGTGCGATGATATACATCAGGCGAGAAATACCTCACGCCACCTTACCAGTGCAAGACCTTTGTTCTTGGAAGTCGCCGCTGTACAAGTGTGGCTAGAAAAAAGAAAACTCAGTCTGGTGTCGGTGTATATATGTCCGCGCAGGAAGATCTCCATGGAGGCGTTTATAAAGGACCTTTGCATTCGTTGCCCCTCTCCTAGAATATTCTGTGGTGACTTTAACGCACATCATTCGCTTTGGGGAGATAAGACTGCAGATTCCCGAGGAAAGGAACTTGTCGCAGCCGCTGCTGCTGCTGACCTATATATCGCGAACGATGGCAAACTGACTTTCTTCAGACCACCAGATTCATATGGAGTACCATAGACCTCGTGGTCCAGTCTACAGACCTTGTCGTATCGTCACCAACGGCCCTAGACAGGACGGGCAGTGACCAATTTCCGATCTTAACCAACATCACAGGATTTCACACTGCTGGGCGACAATTCTGTGCTGTGACACTCTGAGACACATACAGAGAAGCGTTGGATTAATACCCTGGTGAGCTGTTCGCAGATATGCTGCGGAGCAAAAGAGTGGCTTGCTCAATGTTAAACTGCCAGATCATTTCCCTACTCCTGATTTGAAACTAAAGAACCTCTGCGCAGCGCGTAGGAGAGCGGAGCGAAAACTAATCAGAAAAACGGGAAATCCATCTGCGAAACTGAATACAACAGGATAAACGCTGTCATCCGTCGTCACACAAGAAGCTTAAGACGAGCTCAATGGACTGCTTTCTGTGAGAGTTTATCGGCGTTTACTCCCATGACAAGGATATGGAGAGTAATGAATTGCCTATCCGGAAAGATTCGCCTACACAGGCCATTCGAAGCACTTGCTTTAAAGCAAGGAGAAGATTTGCAAACCCTTGCAGAAGATTTTGCAGACGTATACACATCTGGCAGATCAGCAGGAGTATCGAACTCTCTGTTGTCTGAAGCATTCCATACGATGGATACGCCGTTCACCTTTCGTGAGTTGGTTTTGGCGCTTAGCAACTTAAGAAGACGCTGCGCTGTGGGTTCCGATTCAATCAGCAATCAGATGCTGACAAATCTGCCATATGAACGAAAACGAGCCCTTCTGGACATATTTAATCACGTCTGGAGCACAGGAGAGATCCCAGAAGCTTGGAAGACAGCATGGGTGGTGCCAGTGCTTAAGTCCGGAAAGGATCCTGCAAACCTCACGTCATATCGGCCAGTATCGCTAACATCATGCGTATCAAAGTTGATGGAAAGACTAATATGTACGAGGTTAACACGGTATCTTGAGCAAGGAAATAGACTGCCGTCATGTATGACCAGATTTCGTCCACGGTTGAGTGCCCAGGACAGTATCTTGGATCTACTAAGCCATATCGAGCACCATCGCCTAGACGGCCTTTCCATACTCGCCATCTTTATGGACGTTGCCAAGGCATACGACTGTGTGCTTCATACAGGCATCATCAACGGACTCCGAGCCATGGGCGTCTCGCGCAATGCTCTTCGATTCGTCCATGAATTTCTCAGTAATCGATGTGTCCAAGTAAAGCTCGGAAGTATAATGAGTGACAAGCGACGAATTCCCCTCGGCGTCCCACAAGGAAGCGTCCTATCTCCCTTGCTTTTTAACGTTGCCATGGCCAGCATCCCAGATGCCCTGAAAGTAGGTCGGACGGCAATTAAAATGCCCATCTACGCAGATCAGAATCAGAATCAGAATCAGAATCCACTTTATTTCCAACACACTAGTTGGGGGCCCCCAGGCAAAAAGCTGTCGCAGACAGCATGACGGGTCCTGGGGGCCTACAGAGAGTAGCAGGCAGTGGATTTCACAAATTCGAACAATTGTAAATACATACAGACATTATGAAGAAGAAATAAACTTGTTTCATACAGATGCAGCATACAGATTATGATATTGCAGCATACAGATGCAGCATACAGATACAGACATTATGAAGAAGAAGAAATAAACTTATTTCATACAGATGCAGCATACAAGGTGGACACCATCACACAATGCATAAACAGTGCAGGAAATGTAGCAGCCAGGGGAAAAGAGAAAAAGTTCATCGCTTCATGAGGTAATCACGCACCTCCGATTTAAACGTGTCGAATGGGGCATTGAAATTAATGTGATTTTTTAAGAGGTTGTATAGTGTTGGTATGCAGCAATCCAGCCTAGATCTACCGTAGTTTCATTATGCAAACTAGAAGTGAGGCGTGCAGACAGGACACAAGAGTAGAGATGGACAACACGAACACCGACTATCAACTGAAGGGAGCACTGAGGTGAAAAATGAAAGAAGACACAAAACTCATCTGCGCATGCTCAGGAATGGTAACACCACGTGTCAATCGGGTGTCAGCCACGTGTCAGCCTAGATCTACCGTAGTTTGTACGTGTACGCGGCACTGGTAGCCTGTTACGTATGCTGTAGTCATACGGGGAATGTTCTGTATAGTGTGGGAGTTTATTTTTATACATATAGAGAGATAGTTTATAGTCATATAACTTAGACGCTTTAAGCATATTATGTTTAATGAACAGGGGACCAGTGGTTAATAGGCTGGGGTGTTCATTAAAGTTCTCAAAGATTCTTAATACCTTCTTTTGGAGCCGCTCCAGTTTGTTATAGTTGGTGGTCGTTGTAGTGGCCCAAACTAAAGAGCAATATGAAAGACGTGAGTAAAAATTAGCATAATATATTGCATTCTTTAGTCTAATTGGAATTAGTTCCCTCAGTCTGTAGAGGCAACCAACTGCTTTGCCTAATTCAATGGTGAGCTTAGTAACGTGCATGTTCCAAGACATTGTTGCTTCGAACCAAACCCCCAAAAACTTTTCAGATGTAACGCGTTGTAGGGCCATTCCTTGAAAGTTTAGGGTGAGTTCGAAATCGCTTTGTTTGTTGAGAGGTTTAAAAATAATATATTTAGCTTTTTTAATATTTAAGGTTAATCTGTTAGAGTTCAACCACTGTTCAAGGTTAATTAGGTAATTGTTTATTGTTGTGTTTAGGTGGGCTAAAGTTGATGCGGAAAAGAAAATATTAGTATCATCAGCATACATGACCAGTTTGGGAGAATTAGGCACATCACATAAGTCATTGATATAAAGTATAAACAATAAGGGCCCTAGAATCGACCCCTGAGGCACTCCATGTTTTACCACAGTAGTCGGTGATGACAAGCCATCGACTTTCACACACTGCTTTCTATTGTAAAGATAGTTCTTTACGACATCATGGGCGACGCCACGTATGCCGTAGTCATGCAGTTTTGACAGCAGAATATTATGATTTACACAATCAAATGCTTTTTTTAAATCAATGAACATTCCCACAGTAAAAAGTCTGTTTTCTATGTTGCTAAGAATTTCATTCTTGATTAGTAATAGCGCCATTTCGGTAGATTTCCCTTTCTGGAAGCCGTATTGTGAATCATTCACAACGCGGCATTTAATGAGAAAGTTTTCGAGCCGTGTATGAATGACATTCTCAAAAACTTTGGACAAGATGGGCAGAACAGATATTGGTCGGTAGTTTGCTATTTCACTGACGGCTCCACCTTTGTGAACAGGGGTTATACGTGCCAGTTTAAGGTAAGAGGGAAATATACCAGTCTCTAACATTTGATTAATTATGAATGTCAGCGGTAAGGCTATAACAGACGCCACATGCTTAATAGGGACAGCACTCAGGCCATCCAACCCGGCGGCAACGTTCTTTTTAATTCTGGAAATGAAATTTGTGACTTCTTGTGCAGTAACCGGTGAAAGAATAATTGAATTAGCCAGTATTGTACGTGCAAACTGTGGCGTTTTAGTACAATCACTATGGCTATTCGGAGGCACGTAGTCGCCAACGTTGGAAAAAAATTCGTTCATTTCTGTTAGGGCGTCTTCATCCGTCTTGCCTTGAGCAAAAGCTGCAATATTAATTGAGCACTGAACCTTAGAGTTATTAGACAAATTATGGATTTCCTGCCATAATTTTCTTGGACTGTTGTATATTTTAGCAAACAGGGACTGATAGAAGGAGATCTTAGGCTTTTTTTAAATCAGCGTTTATTTTATTACGATAGGATTTGAATTCTGCGAGCAAGGCAGCATCACGTGATTGAACGAATCGATGGTACATTTTGTTTTTGGCTTTTATTCTTTTATGCAAGCAGTTTGTAATCCAAGCCTTGCGTATTCTTTTGCTTCGTTCTGTGTTATGTATCAAAGGGAAATGTTTTTCATAGCAGGCTATGATTTTCTTGAGAAAGATACGGTAGGCCTGATCGGAATCACTTTCGGCGTAAACATTGTCCCATACTATCATTCCAGTATCAGAATAAAAATTGTTGAGCGAAACAGAGTTAATGTCGTGATAACTTGGGTTGTTATTTTTGTGCTTTTTGGGAGCTAGTGGTATAAACGTGAAAATCGGGAGATTATCACTGATATCAAGGGAAAAAACACCTGTGAAGTACTGGTCGCAAGGAAGGCTGGCGATACTGATATCAAGAAGTGTGGCGCTAGTTCCAGTTATACGCGTGGGTAACGTAATCAGATTTGCGCAGGCAAAAGTACGAAGGATGTTTTGAAAATGTTCACTGGATGCGTCACCACTGAGCATATTGATGTTCACATCGCCCATTACTAAAAAGGATGTGCGCATTGAGTGTAGACTAGGCAGCAAAGTTTCCATGAACTCAAAGAATTCGGACTTAAGTCCTAATGGTGGCCTATAAACTGCTGCAATAACAATATTCGTAGGTCTCACTACTAGACACTACATTGGCTGTAATACAAGTTAGTTCATCAACAACATCACAAGCAATACAATATTTGATGTACAGAGATATACCTCCTCCACGGTTAGTGGACCGCGTGATTCCGTGATGATTATATCCTGGTATATTTGGTGGGTTATCGTTTGCAGAAAGCCAGGATTCTGTGAACAATATGGCATCAAATTTTATCGATAGGCTATCGAAAAACATGCGTAAGCTGTTCATTTTATTTTTAATGCTACGAGTGTTTAAATGGAATGCACTGAAGTAAGCAGACGACACGTCAGTGTTGAAGTTTTCAATGTAGTGGTATCTACATTCTGCCATGGCAGCCATGACTGTTAGGTTATACCCAAAAAAGAAATGTTATATCAACGCCAACCTTAATGTTGAATTTTATCCAGATCTTCTCGGCAGGCAATCTTTAATATGTCTGATGATTCTGATTTCCATGCGAAGATTTTTCCGCCATGCGTCCAAACGAATTTCCATCCTACTTCTCGTTTTTTTTTTGCATTTGCGGCTCCCAGTAACTGCTTGCCCTGCCTTGTTAGGTGCTCGTTGACATATATAGGGCCAGTTGTCCTGAAGCCAAGTACTGTCGTAGACAGGCGTGCCCTCTTCGCCTTGGCCAGCACAGCATTTCGTTTGTCCCTCCGCACAAAACGTACCACAATGTTCTTTACGCCAGTCTTAATTGTTCCAACTCTGTGGCAAATGTCAACCTCATCACGTGCCAACGGCTCACCCACGGCTACACAAATCTTTCGGACAGTATCAAAAGGCTCTCCCTCATCAGGCACACCTTTAATTTCAAGGTTGTTCGCCCGTGCGTATTGCTCCGATTCTTCAATTTTCGTCAGTAGTTGTTTATTTTCAGCAGCGAGTCTTTCGTTGCTGTTTCGCATTGCGACATGTTCTTCACGTAAAGCCGCCATTTCCAAGGTGAGCGCATTGACACTGTCACAGCTTTCACTGCAATGTTCCACACTTTGTTTGAAGGAGCGAAGTTCAGCACGGATTTCACGTTTGAAATCCTCGAATGCTTTACCCAGATCCCTCCCGCTTGCCATGACAAAATATTCAAGGGAAACAATGTTACTCCTGTTTGGCAGCAGTGCATGCAGCAACAATGGCAGGACTTGAAAAGGTAATACGATCTTACCTGTACAGAAAAATGTCTGGTGAGTGTTGTAGAACCCAAACGCACTGCTGCCAAACTGGAGGAAATACGCAGGGCAGTCAGTATATTGTTACGTAAGAAGACGCAAATAAAAAGCTATATACAAGTATATTTACAACGTAATACGCCGCACTTGGCCAAGAGGCAACAGCCCGCGCTAGCCTCTAATCGTTGTCGTCGTCTTCTTACTGCTAGCCTCTTCGTCATCGGTAATACTATTCCGTAGCACTACCCCCGGCGGCAAAAGCACCGTCCCGGAGCGACTAAAGGCCGGACTTGGAAACAGTGTAGTAGGCCTTGAGCCTACTGACGTGCACGACATCACTAGGTGCCACAGTAGATGACGAGGTTGAGCTCACAGGGGCAATTTCGTACGTCACAGGCGTCACCTGGCGCAGCACGCGGTAGGGCCCTGTGTATCGCGAAAGGAGCTTTTGTGAAAGTCCGACGTGACGAGAGGGCGACCACAAGAGCACGAGCGCACCAGGCGAAAACTGTACGTCACGGTGGCGGGCGTTGTACTGACGCTGCTGAGTGGTTTGCGAGTCCGTCAGTCGAGCACGGGCAAGCTGGCGTGCATGGTCGGCGAGAGCGATGGCGTCGCGCGCATACTCGCTTGTTGAGATCGAAGCAGGAGGAAGTGCCGTGTCAAGGGGCAAGGTCGGTTCGCGACCGTAGAGCAGATAAAAGGGAGAAAATCCGGCGGTGTCGTGCCGGGAAGAATTATAAGCGAATGTGACGTAAGGAAGGGCAATGTCCCAGTCGCGGTGGTCCTTGGAAACGTACTTTGACAGCATATCGGTAAGAGTACGGTTTAACCGCTCTGTCAGGCCATTGGTTTGAGGATGGTATGAGGTAGTCAGCTTGTGTTGAGTGGAGCAGGAACGTACAATGTCGGCGATAACTTTCGAGAGGAAGTTACGACCACGGTCAGTGAGCAGCTGTCGCGGGGCGCCATGAAGTAAGATAATGTCACGCAGGAGAAAGTCCGCGACGTCAGTGGCGCAACTGGTAGGGAGAGCCCGCGTGATAGCGTATCGGGTGGCGTAATAAGTTGCGACGGCTACCCATTTGTTCCCAGAGGATGACGTGGGAAAGGGACCGAGGAGGTCTAATCCAACACGAAAGAACGGTTCCACAGGGACAGTGATCGGCTGGAGATGACCGGCAGGTAGCACCTGAGGTGTTTTCCGACGCTGGCAGGTATCGCAGGCAGCAACATACTGTCGGACGGAGCGAGCGAGACCAGGCCAATAGAAGCGGCGGCGGACGCGGTCGTACGTGCGGGTTACGCCAAGATGTCCTGCAGTAGGTGCGTCATGCATCTCAAAGAGCACAGTCTGTCGTAGATGTTTTGGCACGACAAGAAGAAGATCAGATCCGTCAGGGAGGAAGTTCCTTCGGTACAGAATGCCGCCCTGGAGGACATATCGGCGAACGGATGCGTCGGTAGGTGTAGAGCGCAGACGCTCGATGAGTACTCGCAGCGATAGGTCTCGGTACTGCTGATCGGCGATGTTAGTGAAGGCAGACACAGAGAAAATGCCGTCGGCGGTACTACTGTCGGCGTCGTCAGGCTCGTCTACCGGGTAGCGAGACAGGCAGTCAGCGTCCTTGTGTAGTCGGCCAGATTTGTAGGTGACAGAGAACGAATATTCTTGGAGGCGTAAGGCCCAGCGACCAAGTCTTCCTGAAGGGTCTTTCAATGAGCATAACCAACAAAGCGCGTGATGGTCTGTGATAACGGAAAAGCGTCGGCCATATAAGTATGGGCGGAACTTCGCAACCGCCCAAACTAGGGCCAGACACTCACGCTCAGTGATGGAATAGTTGCGCTCCGCGGGTGAGAGGAGCCTGCTGGCGTAAGCGATAACACGGTCGTTGCCGCGCTGGCGTTGTGCCAGTACTGCGCGAATTCCGTGACCGCTGGCATCAGTACGAACTTCGGTAGGCGCAGAAGGATCGAAATGGGCCAGAATGGGAGGCGTTGTGAGAACGTCGATTAGATGCGAGAATGCAGAGGCCTCATTATCGCCCCACTAGAAAGGGGCGTCTTTTTTCAAAAGCTCGGTTAGTGGTTCTGCTATGGCCGCGAAATTTTTCACGAAACGGCGGAAGTAGGAACAAAGGCCGATGAAGCTGCGCACATCCTTGACACACTTCGGAACAGGAAAGTGCGTAACAGCATGGATCTTGCCTGGGTCCGGTTGCACTCCGTTCGCGTCAACGAGATGCCCAAGGACGGTAATCTGGCGAAGGCCGAATTGGCACTTCGATGCGTTCAGTTGCAGACCGGCGCGACGAAAAACGTCCAGGACTGCCGAGAGGCGCTCGAGGTGCGTAGCGAACGTTGGGGAGAATACTATGACGTCGTCCAAGTAGCACAGGCATATGGACCATTTGAAACCGTGAAGAAGGGTGTCCATCATGCGTTCAAAAGTGGCAGGAGCGTTACATAGACCAAACGGCATCACTTTGAATTGATAAAGACCGTCCGGAGTTACAAAAGCAGTCTTCTCGCGGTCCAGATCGTCCACAGCAATCTGCCAGTAGCCGGAGCGGAGGTCAATAGAAGAGAAATAGCGAGCACCATGGAGGCAGTCAAGGGCGTCATCGATCCGAGGTAGGGGATACACGTCCTTTTTGGTAACGCTGTTAAGGTGCCGATAATCCACGCAAAAGCGCCATGAGCCATCCTTCTTTTTTTACCAGTACAACCGGTGACGCCCATGGACTACATCACGGTTCTATGATGTTATTGGCAAGCATTTTGCGAACTTCAGCGTGAATAACTTGACGCTCCACCGGTGACACTCGATACGGGCGGCGATGAATAGGAGGGGCATCGCCGGTATTAATGCGATGTTTAACAGTTGTAGTTTGGGCCAAAGGACGATCGTGAAAGTCAAAAATATCGTTGTAGGAAAACAGAACGCGGTAGAGCTCACGAGCGTGCTCGGACAGCATGTCGGGCGCAATCATTTTCTGTAAGTCGGCGATGGTGCAAGTTGTCGACTGAGATGGTAGAGGAGGATCGGCTGAATGGCTGTCTACCTCAATAGATGCTACTGAGTGATCTTCGAATGAGCAAAGCTGGGCCAGAGACATCCCGCGTGGCAGCACTTGTGTCGTCAAGCCAAAATTGACCACTGGCAGGCAGACGCAATTAGCCGTAATAGATAAAACGGTATGAGGTACCGTGATCCCGTGTGTAAGGAGGACGTCTTGTATAGGAGCCGCGATATAGTGACCGTCGGGCACTGGTGGGGATGACACTAGGTCAACGTAAGTCAGTGCCGTAGGTGGCAAGCGAACAAAGTCGACGGAACTGAGGCGACTGGGGTGTAGTTCAGCGGGATCCAGAACAGGCAGGTCAAGGCGGAGAGTACTGGCGGAACAATCAATTAGAGCAGAATGTGCGGAGAGGAAGTCTAAGCCGAGGATGATGTCATGGGGACAGTGGGCGATGACCGTGAATAGCACTACTGTTGAGCGATCGGCGAAGGAGACGCGGGCGGCACACATACCAATTACGGGGGCTGTTCCGCCATCGGCGACACGGACAACAGGCGTCGTGGCGGGCGTGATTATTTTTTTCAGACGGGTACGAAAGTCCGCGCTCATAACCGACAAATGCGCCCCAGTGTCTATAAGAGCAGATACAGGAACACCGTCGACTTGCACGTCAAGAAGGTTCAGATGAGTGGGCAACGTCAGTGGAGGATTTGGCGGCGTAGGGAGCAATGCAGCGTCACCTCGAGGCGCTGCATCATTCAGTTTTCCGGCTGGGAGCGGCGTCCGAAGGGAGTCGGCGAAAAGGAGCGACGGGGCTGGGGAGAGCGAGATTGTCGTCCTTGGGGCGAAGGTGAACGAGAATAGGGGCGGTTCGGCGCAGGAGAGTCAGTGGCGGCATTATCGGAGCGTGCGGCATAAGGACGAGAAGGGCCACCCGAGGGGCGAGAATAGGCAGTATAAGCAGACCGGGTCGGGGAAGTCCAGCGACTTCGACAGTGCCGAGAAATGTGCCCGATGCGACGGCAGTGAAAACAAATGGGCTTGTCGTCAGCAGTGCGCCATTCAGCTGGGTTGCGGAAACGTGGTGGGTAAGACGATGCGGGACGGGGCGGAATCGAAGAAGCCGGATGGGTATCAGGGTGATGGGCCGAGCAGATGGTGTGAAGGCCCATGTTTTCGAACTCCTGGCGGACAACTGCCTGGATCAGGGAAACCGTGACTGCCGGTGCGTTGGTGGGGCTGGAGTCGAAGGCAGCCGGTAGGCGGCCTCAATCTCACGCCGAACGATCTTGGTAATATCGCTGGTGTTGTTGGGACGAGGAGCGTCGGCACAGGAAGAAGTCGCTGGGGTGTTGGGCAAACGGGCAAACTGCTGATCGATACGTCTGCTTTTAGCGAGTTCCAGGCGGCGGCACTCTTTGATAACAGCATCCACCGTCGCGACGTTGTTGAACAGGAGCAAGTTGAAGGCGTCATCGGCAATGCCTTTGAGGATGTGGGATACCTTGTCTGACTCAGGCATGTGTGCATCAACTTTGCGGCACAGAGCCAGGACGTCCTGAATGTACGTGACATAGGGCTCTGTTGACATCTGCACACGGCCGGAAAGCGCCTTCTGCGCGGCAAGTTTGTGACCGTAGGGGTTGCCGAACAAGTCTCGGAGCTTTTGCTTGAACGAATCCCAACTGGTGAGCTCCTCTTCGTGCGTCCGAAACCAAACTCGAGGTGTGCCACCGAGGTAAAAGACTGCGTTGGCGAGCATGATAGTAGGGTCCCACCGGTTATTGCGGCTGACGTGTTCGTACAGGCTGATCCAGTCGTCGACGTCGTCCCCATCTTTGCCAGAGAATACGCCAGGATCACGAGGAGCAGGGAGAGAGATGTAGGTCGTCGAAGTGGCAGGAGGGGTCGGAGGCGGCTGAGTCGAATTGTCATCGGAGGGAGCCATGAAGCTAGGCTCGACGTACCGTCCACTGCGAAGCTCCGTGACGAGGTACAGGGAACGTCCACCTCCACCAGATATGTTACGTAAGAAGACGCAAATGAAAAGCTATATACAAGTATATTTACAACGTAATACGCCGCACTTGGCCAAGAGGCAACAGCCCGCGCTAGCCTCTAATCGTTGTCGTCGTCTTCTTACTGCTAGCCTCTTCGTCATCGGTAATACTATTCCGTAGCAATATATAGGCAGCGTCCAGTAGCTTGGTGGGTCACAGCGCAGGCGCGGGGACGTCGACGTACACTTGCTGATCCTGGGGGATAGCAGTGCAGAGATAGCCGACGAAAACGGCGCCTGTCCTCGTCAGGTAACTGCCTTCCTTGCGCAGTTTCAGCCACGCAAAAGCCGATGGATCGCGCCGAGCAAGAGTGCACCTGTACAGAAAAATGTCTGGTGAGTGTTGTAGAACCCACACGCACTGCTGCCAAACTGGCAGCAGTGCGTGTGGATGAAATGAAATGAAATGAAAGTTTATTTTCCATCTTGTAAGGTACAGATCTTGTAAGATACAGATGGAGGGGTGGAGGAAAAAAAGCTGTCCATTGAACAGCTTGACAAGTCCCCCATCTCTCATTTGGGCAGAGGCAGCATCACATTCTTTCATTCAAATATCCGCATTTATACCGTACATACATAATTTTGCACATCATATACATTACTCAAGAAGTCACGAAGATCATCAAAGAAAAATATACATATAATGGTCATAGAAGTATTACAAATCAATCGCGTACATCAGCCGGAGCTCATTGAGAGAGGAAGAGAACAGATTGAAACCAACCGAATTGTAATAGTTTAGGAGTGTGGGTAATGTATACCTCAGACACTGTTTCCCATAGTTTGACCGTGGTGTCGGTACTGCCCAGTCTTCGAAGTGTCTTGTGCTATATAGTGGTGGTCTAGTTTGCAGTTGGGCGAGTTTATGTAGATTAAAAATATTCCTATAGACTTCTGCCTTATAGACACGACTTAATCGATATTTGTGCAGATTATACGCTGGAATTACACCATCTGCATTTGGATTTTGGGGTACCAACACAAACGTTTGGCCCGGATAGCCCAGGCCACAATCTCCACTATCGATCGCCACTTATCGACGCTTGGCCTATCTTCATCAGCAGAAAAATCTGCCTTCATGCTTTTCCCGGGAGTCAGCCGCAAGTCAACACGCCTGACGATCAATATCAGAGGGCATTCAACTCTTCGTGCAACTCACGTTCGACTCCTGGGCGTCACCATCGACAACAAGCTACTAGGCGTGGTGCGGTCGAAAGTGTTGTGGCGGCATCAGTGCAAAGAGTCAACGCACTTCGTCGATTGGCAGGTGCACGTTGGGGAAACAGTCCTATATCCATGTTTAAACTGAACGGGGCACTGATAACAAGCCGCATTCTCTATGAGCTCCCTCTGATATCACTGTCATCGAATCAATTCGAGCGCTTGGAGGCAGTGCACAGAAAGGGACTTCGCTTGGCGGTGGGAGTTCCAACGGCGGCTTCAAACTAGAAAGTCACTAATGAGGCAGAGTCTCTTCCACTCCGCCTCTTGGCATCTCAGGCCTTGCTGACGCAGCTATTAAGGATGGGCGAGTTACGCGCAGGCACGACGCTTCTCCGGCGGCTAAGAACAAGAACTCGCTCACATTTCCATGCGGCGCTGAACACGTTACGATTTCTAGGATTGGAATGGTCTAAACGAAGTCGCCTATTTCGATATTTTTCAGACGTTACCTGCAGCCTCAGTGTACCCTACCTACCGACGAAACGCACCATTTCAACTGCCGAAGCAAAGTTTATCGTGCTGGACCACTTGAGCACTGTGTTGCAAAGCCATCTACAAGTGTACACAGACGGTTCGGTGTGCGCACAAACAGATAGCTGTGCAGCGGCATTCTGCATACCCTCCCTTGATGTGTCATTGTCTGGTAGACTGGATCGTGGACCTCTACAACAGTAGACCTCTAGACCTGGACCTCTACAACAGTAGAAACCTCTGGACCTCTACAACAGTAGAAAGCGCCGCAATGACCGCGGCTTTGCGGAAACTACCAGTCTTTTCTGCATGACATGTCGTGGCGCTGACGGATTCCAAGTCAGCATTACAGAGATTACATGGGGGCCTACCTCTACAGAAGTTTACAAGGCAGTCTCTGGCACTGATTGACGATCTAACGAGCAAGGGATTTAACATTATGTTTCAGTGGATTCCATCACACGTAGGAATTGATGGAAACGAGGAAGCTGACGCCCTTGCGTGCCTGGCGCTGACATGTGTCCCAAAAGTGAAAGTCACAAAAGCTTTTCAAAACCCTAAGGGTGCAATCCACCTTCACTTTAGAGAGATGCACAAGAATCCACACGAATCCTGTGTGACTCATGGATTTACACGCGACTAAGCGACGCTTTTATACCGCATCAGGACCGACTCCGCGTACACCCCAGCTTGGTTATTCCAGACTGGGCTTCGCGCTTCCCCACTCTGTGTTTTCTGTGGTGACATTGGCGACATCGAACATATCGTTTGGCTATGCCCGCAGTTTTGACACAGAAAGAAAAGCGATGGTCGACAACCTACAAAAGAGCGATTTTACGCACAGGACCTTTGAAGACGTTGTTTTCCCATTAGGGCCCGCGGCATTCAGAAGGAGAGCGCAACGACTGCTGATAGCCTTCCTGCGAGACACGGGGCTCATCGACACGTGGTGACAAACCCCTGATCTTAACTCGAAGGAGGTTCAGGCGGAACAATTGCCGGCTACGTATGCCAGGCTAACCTCGCCTGCTTCAACATCACCACCACCGCCACCAACCGTTTAAGATGGTCTAAGGAAGACGTTTAAAGGTTTAAAGAAGTCTAGGGAGATTTATATAAATTTTTAGTGCTATACATATATAATGTACATCTGATTAAATCACGCGCACTCGGTCACTATGTGAAAGCCGCGTTTCAAAGGGGAATGTCGATAAATAATCACTATCATCTTTAACATCGTATCAGGCCGCTTTCCTTGCGATGCGAGTTGCGCACCGCCTAGCGTCTATACGTGCGCACTTTGGATTGCAATAGAATGTTATTACACTAAGTGGCACGCCATAAGCAGTTGCACAGGTAGCGGTACAAGGTAGTGAAGTCTCGAAGAAGAAAAAGAAGGTTATAGAGGTGTACAAATATTGATGTTATAAAAAAACACATGTATATGGCATACCAGATAAAATCAAGCAGGCAAGTTGACTGTTTGTCACTGTCCCGTTTCAAAGAGAATGCCATTAAAAGATCATCATCATCATCCTATCGTGTCATTTGACACGCGATGTGTCATGCACGCCGCGTAGCGTCGACACTTAGAAGCTCTGCATCGCAGTTCCTTTATGTTCCACCAGGTGTCGCGACAAGTAGCACTTGTATATAAATCAATCAATCAAAAAATTTTATTCCATCCACAAATCTCTTTTGTGGAACACGAGGGCTCGAAAAAAAGTGGATTTATCCACTTGAGAAGCTTCGAGCCCCCGTTTACATGGCATACAGTGAGAGAATAGAAATACAAAAATGTGTGTACACGTTGAACAATGATAATTCCTTCAGACATTCATGACAATAAATTCAATGATCCTTTATACAATTATAACACTGCAAAAAATAACAATTAGGAAATGTGGAACAAAATTGTACATATGTAGCTTTCATACAAAAGAAATGGATCAATCTTTCGCACCAAAAAATGCCTTGATTGCACGGTTCCCAGTTGTTTCTGATTTTATTCCGTATTGATGAAGTTCGTTTAACAGCTTTGGAAGCGTGTGACGAAGCATTTGTTTTGTTAACATAAGGCGTGTAAAGGGCATTTTCCAGGTATCATCTCTGCGTGAATTATAAGACCTTGTGAGTGGTGTCAACTCTGAAAGTGTGCGTAGAAGACCGTCTGAATCATATTTATATTTTCTGGCTAGATTTAGAGGGTATAATTTATGCACAGTTACAAGATTGTATTTTAAAAATAGAGGTCTTGTGCGCGTGGTACTTTCAATGCATGCAATGTGACGAAGTGCTTTCTTTTGCAACATAAGCAACTGGTTCACGTTCGTTAACGTGGTTGTGCCCCATACTAGACAGCAATAATTCAAATGTGAAAAAAGTAGTGCGTTATAAATATGAAGTTTCACAGCTGTTGGTAAGTGGAACTTGAATTTCGCCAGAATTCCTACTGCTTTAGCAATTTGCGTGGCAATGTGGTTAACATGGATGTCCCAAGACATGCTTTTGGAAAATTACACCAAGTGACTTTACTGAGTGAACAATTTCTATACGTGAATTCCCTAAGATTATATTCAAAGTGGGTGTTGCAGGGGACTGTCGAGGTGTGAAGATAATAGCTTTTGTTTTATCTATGTTAATTTCAAGCGAATTTATTATGCTCCACTTGTGTAAATCGCGGAGAGCTCCATTATTTTACTTTCAAGAGTTTCATAATGATGACTTTGAAGAAAAATTGTTGTGTCATCTGCATAAGTTATGTACTCTGCGCCGTGGTTACCTTGTGTAATGTCATTGATATAGAAATTGAATAGAAGTGGTCCAAGTATGCTCCCTTGGGGGACACCTGAGGCAACTGCTTTGAATGTAGATAAATTTCCCTGAATACAAACACATTGCATTCTATGTTGCAGGTAGGATGTTATAAGCGCGAGCGGCGTGCCTCTAATTCCGTATACTTCTAGTTTTTTAGTTAGTGTTACGTGGTTTAGACGGTCGAACGCCTTTGAGAAATCGATATATATACCAGCTATCAGGCGTTTTTCATCGAATGCTTTCAGAATGATTTCTTTTTGCATGACAAGGGCAAGTTCTGTAGACCTGCCTTTTCTGAATCCAAATTGGGTGGGGCTAATCAAATTGTATTTGTTGGCAAACCCAATTATTCTAGCGTACATTATTTTTTCTAAACCTTTGGAGAACACGGGTAGTATAGATATCGGACTGTAATTTGAAAAGTTGTTTCTTTCTCCGCCCTTGAATATCGTAATAACTTTTGCTATTTGCATTTTCTTTGGAAAAACACGTGTCGAGAGAGCGAGATTATAAATATGCGTGAGCTGTGTCAATATGATGTCAAGAACGTACTTTACTGGCCTGATTTGAATGTTGTTGATATCAGACGTTAAGCTGTTCTTGAGAGATTTGTACACGTTATTTATTTTACTCTCAGTTGTGGGATTCATATATATGCTGGTAGAAGTTCTCGAGATCCCATTTACTGCCTCCGGAGAATGAGAGCTAGTGACTAGATTTGTGACTTAGTGATTAAATGCTTCTGCTAATTCAGCTCCTTGTTTAAGTTGATTGTTCAGCGTTATTTATTTATTTATTTATTTATTTATTGAACATACCTTACAGGCCCCTTTACACGGCATTGAGTAAGGGGGGTAATAAAGAAAGTACAAAGTAACTTGTCGGTATACAACGTACGGCTCAAATTAGCAGTTTAACATAAAGGAGAGGAATCGATGATAATGTGGTATGGCGGCAAGTACAAGGTCGGGCGGGAAAAAGGATAACACGAAGAGAGAGAAAAAAAAAATATTGGCTGGCATTATACATATGGAAAAACTGGATACAAGAACTATAAAGTATACCGATTACAATGACAACAGTAACAAGAAAAGAAACTACAACCAAATATGCGGAATCTAGGCGCATGAGCAGTTGGCAGGGTTTAAAATACGCACAATGGTAGGGCATGATAAAAACGCAGGAACTAATGGCGTGCACAGTAAAAACATTTATCAATATAAGGAATGCAGTCGGGCACAAAGTGTGATAATGAAGAAAAAAAGAAAGAACACGTGCAGTGGTACAAAAAAATGACGGATTTCTTTCGTCTTAAAGCTGTCAAAATAACAAATAAATAAATACATGTGTAGTATACAGAACATGGCACCGGAAGTAAAATAAAACTGGAAATACTAGTGGCAAGTTTTTATTGCGAAAAGAAAGAGTGCAGCAGTTGACGGAAATTATCGTGGTCTGGTTCGGATGCAATGTTGTCTGGAAGATCATTCCACAAACGTATGGCGCGTGGAAGAGCAGATGCGTTGAAGGTGTGAGTTGACCCATATAATCGCGTGAAACTTAAGTGATTATGCAACCGATTTGATGTGATGGAAGGAGCATCAAGGTGAAATGGGAATGGTCTGTTGCTGCATGCGTATTTGTGAAAAAGGCATAAAAGGGCAATGTCGCGACGAGCACTAAGGGGTTCAAGTGAAAGATTTAGCTTAATTTGTGTTATGCTGTTATGGTTGTCATAATTGCGTGAAATGAAACGGGCAGCCCTATTCTGAACTGCTTCAAGCATGTTAATTAAATAATTTTGGTAGGGGGACCAGATTGATGCGGCGTATTCAAGCTGTGGGCGAACGAAGGTCTGATAAGCTAGTTGACGAACGTGAGTGGGACAGTTATGTAAATTTCGACGTAAATATCCAAAAGATTTTGAAGCTTTTGCGCTTATGGTGGTAATATGTTGAGACCAGGAGAGGTTGGGTGTGAAATGAATACCAAGGTACTTATAAGATGATGCCTGCGACAGTTGGTAGTTGTTAATGGTGTAGTAGTAATTGGAAATGTTTTGCTTGCGTGTGAAGGAGATTATTTTGCATTTTTCTGTATTCAGCGACATAAGCCATTTCTTACACCAGTTGTTAATGCGGTAAAGGTCATTTTGCAGCGTTAAGTGGTCATCGGCACAGGTTATTGGACGATATATGATGCAATCGTCAGCGAAGATTCGCATGCAGGAAGAAATGTTTTCTGGCAAGTCGTTTATGTAGATTAAAAACAATAGGGGGCCGAGGACGCACCCCTGTGGTACGCCCGAAGTTACGTGAGAAAGGGAGGATTGGAAATTGTTAATAACCGTGAACTGCTGGCGGAGTGAAAGGAAGTTACGGAGCCAAGATAAGGTTAGCGAGTCTAATCGAAGGGCAGATAATTTAGAAATCAGACGGCAATGGGCGACGCGGTCAAAGGCTTTCGAGAAATCAAGAAAAATACAGTCAGTCTGGAGGTTATTGTTCATGTTGAAGTGGAGTTCTGTACTTAATTCTAGAAGCTGGGTTTCGCAAGAGAAACCTTTCCTGAATCCGTGTTGGTTGTTAAAAAAGAAATTGTTAGATTCTAAGTGTCGGTAAACATGAGAAGCGATTATGTGTTCGAGAAGTTTGCAGCAGATGCAAGTTACAGAAATTGGACGGTAGCTTTCGGGAGTATGTTTATCACCGGCTTTGAACACAGGCACTATTTTACCAATTTTCCAATCGGAGGGAAGTTGACTTGTCGCTAAAGATTGCCTGAAAAGGTGGTATAAAATGTTAGCAGAAACGGAGACAGTGTTCTTAAGAATTTTAGAGTTAATATTGTCAATTCCCGCCGAAGTGGATAATTTAAGGTTGTTAATTAGAAGTACTATGCCCTCTGCGGTTATTTCGATCGGTTCCAAATATGGGAAGTCAAAATCGGGCACGTATGGAACGTCAAAGTGGTCTTCCCGGGTGAAAACAGATGAAAAGAATGTGTTAAATGCCGAGGTGCAATGATTGTCTGAAAGTGGAACATGATTGTCGTCTAGCAAAGATATCTGTTGCGGATCGTGTTCGGGGGATACAAGTTTCCAAAACTTCTTAGAGTTAGATTTCAGAAGGGAAGGTAAATCACTAGAAAAATATTTATGCTTAGCAGATTCTACTGCGGAACAGTAAGCTATCATGAAATCTTGGTATGCCTTCCACGCGGAAGGTGTGCTATGTCGTTTAGCTGTGCGGTATAAACGTTTCTTTTTGTTTCTAAGATTCCGGAGGGATTTTGTAAACCAGGGGTTTGATTTATCATTTTTGACTGTTATTAGCGGGACGTACTGATTTGCTAGCGCACACAATTTGTCTCGGTAAAGTACGCAGTTGTCTTCGATGGGACGACTGTCGAAGGATGGTAGGAATGTGTCAGTGTAGAAGGTTTCGAGATCGGCGTTGATTTTGCTGTAGTTGGCTTTACTGTAATCGCGAATTTTTTTGCTGTCGGTGCCGGAGAATGGTGGCGGAATGTTAAGGGAAACTTGAAGGAGCTTGTGATCACTAAAACCATCCATGTGTACTAGGGCACCTACTCTTTCAGGAGCCGTCGTAAGGATTAGGTCGAGGATATTTGAACCGCGTGTGGGTTGTTTCACTATTTGAAATAAGTTAAAATCTAAGGTTAGGTAGATAAATTCTGTGGACATGCGGCAGGGGGAAGACAACCGGTTCCAGTCTATTGTAGGAAAATTAAAGTCACCGAAAATGTAAATGGCGTCGGTGCGACATATCTGGATAGCCTCAGTGATGCTACTGCGCAGTTCGTTCACAAATGAATGGCTAGAGTCAGGAGGTCGCTAACAATCTATCTTTCTTTATTTCACCAACCTCTGCATTTTTTGGTACCCGATTTAGCATCTCATTAATTTTGCTCCACATTAAGTCTAATTTCTGTTTTCTCCCGATATCGAAGTAACTGTAGAGATAGTTTCGCTTTGTATTCCGTAATAAGGCATTAGTTTTGTTTCTGTGTGTCCGAAATATGTCCCAGTCATCAGTGTTACGCGTCTGGAGGAACCTGTTAAAAAGCTTATCTTTCTTTTTAATCATTTGAAGGCATTCCTTATTTACCCAAGGCTTGCGCGCTTTTTTACTTTTCTTGTGAACGATATATGGAAATGACTTCATGTACGCATCAAGAAATAGGCGCAAGAATTGGTCATATGCATCATCAGACGTATGAGACATGTATACGGCATCCCATTTTATTTTGATAAGGTGATTTCGAAAGTTCTGCAATGTTTTTTTCGCAAATGTCTAGAATTTTCTTGGTTTGTGGAAGTGGCGTACGGTCTCTATGAAGCACTTTCGCCAACAAAAAAATAGGTAAGTGGTCGCTAATGCTTGATGCCAATACACCACCAATAACTTTGTGCTCTGGTAGGTTTGTTATAAAAAGGTCAATTGATGTATTCGTTGTGTTTGTCACTCGTGTGAAATCTCTAATTACATTTGTTGAACAGTACGAAGATAGCATTGTCTGTAACTTGTTTTGAGCATTTGAGTAATTCAGCATGTCGATGTTAAAATCCCCCCCCCCCCCCAGTATTAGTACCAGGTCGTTTTCACTTACATAATTCAATAAACCTTCCAAATACACAATGAATAAATCCACAATTCCATGTGGAGGGCGGTACATAACAGCTACAATATATTTCTGTGATACAATAGCAACACACTCTGCATCAGGTGTTATAAATGAAAATTCAGGAAGTAGGTCACAAGTAATGCACTTCTTGATATTCAGTAACACTCCTCCACCACGTTTTTCTTGGCGGTTTAGACGAAAAGTCTGATAATTATCAATCTGTATGACATCGCAGTCCGAATTAAACCACGTTTCGGTCAGCATAATTATGTCGAATTTAAAGCAAAATTGGTCCAGGAAGACGTTTAGCAAGTCGTGTTTATGGTAGGCAGATCTGATGTTTAGGTGGAAGCATGTTAGTCCAATATCGTTTTCGGAAACTGCAAGACTGTTAACGTCTTCGGGTTGCAATACCATGATGAATAGGAGTGATCTTCAATAGCCTGACGCCATTCACCTAAACTATTTTTCCGATGTGTCCCTGCACAAACCAAGACTGGTTTGTGCAGGGACACATACATAAAGAACCCAAGCTACATATCGCCTATAACAGATCATTCGCTAAAGGTGCAAGAGTACAAATGCCGTATCAACCTGTATAAGCATTCCTTCTTTCCAAAAACTGTACATGATTGGAATAAACTGCCGCTCGAAATTGTTACAGCAACGCCATCTGTGTTCGTAACTTTGTTGTCGAAACATTTATATCTTTAGTTCTAAAATGTGTTTCGCTTCGGACAGAATAGGAGATTAACCTTTCCTGTCCGCGGCTTTTTGCCTTACTCGCTGTTCTTTTTTTTCATTACATTATTCTAATTATAATTATTATTAATATTATCATTGCGTCGTATTATGTAATAAAGTGTATTTATATTGTATTTCATAATAACCTCTAGTGTAATGTTGTGTTAAGTACTGTGTTTTCAATATCAATATTTTGTTGTATTGTGTATTAGATCTATCCTTTTGTAACATCAATCATCTGTATTTCCATCATTTGTATACTCCTTCCCCCTACTCTAATGCCCAACATTGGGCGCTGTAGGTATGTAAGTAAATAAATAAATAAATGTCACTTTCAGTGCTTACGCGAATCACTGCGGACTGCTCATCCTTTCGAGCAAAAATCTTACCATCTCTTGTCCATACGAATTTCCATTCGCATGCCTTTTTCTTACTGATTGCCATTCCAAGCAATTTCTTGAGAGTAGGGCAGAGATGCTCATTAACAAATATTGGCTTATTGCTTGAGCGACCAATGTCATTTGCCGAGAGCCTAGTTTTTCTTGCTTTAAGCAGAAAGGCGTCACGCTTTGAGCGGTTCTTAAATTGCACTATTATGTTTGAACAAGAATCATTCCTGGTTTTCACTCTGGGGCAAACATCAATGTCACTCACGGTTACTGGTTCTTTCAGAGCTGTACCCACTTGATTCAGTATTTCATGCAGATTTTCATTCCTATCTTCCTCTATCCCCTTGATTTCGACATTGCGGTTCCTAGAGTATTGCTCGCTATTTGTGATTCTTGATTCATGATCTGCAAGCTTTTTCACAGTCTTATCACATTCATCTTTGAGCGTTAGGTTCTCTTTTTTTCAGAGCTTCATTCTCTTTTTGCAGCATATCGTTTTTCACTTCACTTTCTTCAAATTTTAGACTTAGGAACTCAAGACTTTCCTTGACTTCTCTCGACTCCTTCCTCAGATCACGTTCCATTTTAGATTGGAATTCTTTCATTTCTTTCCTGATATCTTCTTCGAAACGACATAATTAGACAGGGTACCAAACGAACAGTGGACAATTATGGCAGTGGGAAGCAGAAAAAAAAGGAACAAAGAAAAAGAAAAACTAAAACAACAAAAGAAAGTATATATGGGAGTAATATCCAACCTTCGGCGACAAGAAAGACGTTTCAGGCGTGCGCTTCGCTGCCCCCGCTGCTGCCAAGTGGTCCGGCGCACGATGATGTGCGGTTTATATCGGCTTCGATGGCCCCTGGTGGCGGTACAGTGGCACAGATTCCAGAAGATACCGTTTGCCACACCCCCAACGTAGGCACGTGGATCCGAGGCAAGCAGCAGATGTGGCTTGTTTGATGGGCTTATCTGCGGCGACAACAAAGACGTTTCAGGCGTGCTCTTTGCTGCCCCCGCTGCTGCCCAGTTGCATGCTGCATGTAGCTGAACCTGGTTAACGTAAGCAGGCTAGGTGACCATATGTAAGCACCCCGTTCCAAAGGGGATGCCACTAAGCCATCATCAGCATTATCATCATCATCACCGTCACTATTTGTAACCACCCTGTTTCGAAGGGGATGCCCAGATACCATCAATATCATGATCATCACCAACGGCAACGTACAGTGCCACTGGCCAAGAGAGACGGAGGAGCCACTTTATTTGACCAGTGCACTACAGGTTTTGAGCTCATCTAGTTCCATGACGTGGGCGATCAGTGGCTATCTTCTGCCTGGCCGGGTTCTTCGAGCGCAACAGGGCCTCCCATTGCTCCCAGGTGGTCAGGAGCTCCGTGCTCCGCGGGGGGGGGGGGGGAGCATTCAAGTAAAATGTGGGTTAGGGTAGTAAGGGCGTGATGCATTGAGCACAGGAGGGAGTGTATGCTACGGGGTTGATGCGGAAGAGGAATTAAGGGGAGGGAAGGGTCCGAAGGTGGTGCCGTAATATTTGGTGATAATTGTGAAGGGATTGGGGTGCTGGCATTCGGCGCGGTATGCCTTGGTCAGCTCGCTGAACGAGTGCATGCTCTCTCGATAAGAGCTCGACTGCGCCCTCTTGGTGAGACCTCGGGCACCGTGGTATTCGGCGGCTCCAGGGTTCCCAGAGTGCGCAGGCTCCCAGGTCAATTCCACATGGCGAGGAGTGAGCTGAGAATGTGGAAAGCGGTCTCGTGAATTCCTCTTCGTGAAAATTTAGGACTGTGGTTTCCGAGTCGGTAAGGATGTAACGGGCATCAGTGTGCACGAGGGCAAGCGCGATCGCCGCTCATTCTGAGGATTTCGGAGATGATGCATCTCGAAGGTGGAGAGCTGCGATGGGCGGGAGCGTCTGGTCATTGACTGCAACTGCCGCGTCTTTGCCCGTGTGGGCCGCGTCCACCCATATGGCGACAGCTGCGCAGTATTTGTAGAGAGCCTTTGCACATGCTTTGCGGCGGGTCGAATAATAGGTCTAAGGGGATGTGGCATATGCGTTACGTAGTCTGGATATCTGTGTTTACTCTTCAGTACTCGCTATGGCACCTATTCGGAAGGAACGAACCGCTGCTGAAGAAGCAAATAGGCAACATGGGGCTCAGCAGACCACTGTGCAGGAGGAGCCGCAGCTTGCCGTCGACGCCGGGTGGACAGTTCACATCATTCTCGTGAAAATTACGCGACGCTGCGAAGACCCTGTAGTGCGTGGGGCGAAAAGGGAGCTCCTATGCGGAGCCGCTCCTATGCAGCTTGCGCTGTGACTGTTGCTGCGTGTGCCGCGCAAGTCTGTCACTTTCGCGCATGAATGTGAAATAAACTGATTGCTGTGATTAAAAAGTCCTTGCATACATTTAATTTATACTCTAGCAAACAATTTTCAGGAACTGTTTCAATCTTCAACAAGCATGGCGGCGAAGATATCAGAAGAGATTGTGTGTGTGCTGGGGGGGGGGGGGGGTACGTGTAGCTGGCACTCGGCGCGGTATGCCTTAGTCAACTCGCTAAACAAGCGCGTGCGCATTTGCTGGCATTTAACAGCACGTGAAATAAGGTTATGTGCTAAAATAGAGGAAGTGCAAGTTCACTTCGAAGAGTACTGGAGTGCCTTAAAGTTTTAACGTTATGTAAAATAGCAACGCTTGTTTTACATACTGCAGCATACTTATAAACATGTTATAGGCATCGCAAAAAGCTATAGATCTTGGGGGATTGCTTACCCTATTAAATAAGGGCTCTTCTCGCTACCTTTGCTTGAAGGTATGATAGGGTAAATCGAGCAAAAAGAACGATTTAATTTTTATTTCATAAATAAAAAATTAGGACAGAGTCTGTGGAGCAAAACCGTGCAGTGGCGAGTGCGCAGGAGGGCTCCATGCCATGGCACCACAAATGTGCGTCCCCTGGTATTTAAAAATGACGGACGGGAGGGTTTGTTTACATGTCCTTTCCCATCACTTTTTCGGCGTGCATGTATTCTTTAAACAAATGTAGCTAGACTGGTTAGATATATTCAATTTCTGCCATTTTGATAAATTGTGATTTGCAAGTTTTCCCACCGTGAATGCTCTGTAGGGTATTGAAGCGTGGTCGTTGGTTTTTGCTTTGAGCACTTTGCGCCGTGTTTATTTTATTTTATTTTGCCGCGTATTGTGCTTCATTGTGGCAAGAACGGCCACAAAGTTGGCCAGGAAGTTCCGCGGTGACCTGTTTACAGGAAACAACATGAACGAGGGACCGGCGTGTGGAAGTGCTACTTTCTAGAAAATAGGTGCAAGTGCGTCATGTGGCACTTTCAACATTGAAGCAGCTACGACTTTCCATTCGTTGATATTGAAACTCTTGGCGACTTTCTTCAGGAGTCTGCTTGTGCATGAAGTGCGGGAAAGGTGAGCTTCACCTAACCCAAGATATTGGTGAGAGGAGTGCATGGTAGCGTTTAGCGTGTTTCACAAGATGGTGGTGCCGGACTCGACCTTTTTCTTCTTTGCTCTGGAATTGGATTGGCGCGGCTCGCAACGGGCTTGCGCTCGCATTTCCGACCGCAGTTTGGTGTGCGCCTGGTTCTCGCAACGGGCTTTCAACAGATTGCTCGCTGCTCGCGCTAAGGTAAGGCTGCGAAACGAAGTGAGCGCCCGCTAGTGCAGAAGTGGTTTGCCGTGGCAGTCAGCTAGTTGCAGTTCTCGAGGGTAAGGATTGAAAAACAATCCGAAGCCGCCCAAAGTTTGCACAACCAAACCCCTGGGGCAGCTGGTCGTGGGATCAATGCAAGCATACCACCAAAATGGCAGCGCCCGGCCGGCGCGCGCTTGGTCGATTAGGCGGTGCCAGCTTGAAAAGATACATAGTTGCATTCAGGGATGCCATCTGTTTCGTGAGATTTCGCGCGACTCGGCACAGGACTTGCAGTTCACCAACATCACCTTGCACCGCGCAAGAGACGTCCTCCGACGCGTCCGATGCCAAAGCGCGAAATTGCACGTGCAAGTCACTGTATCCCGGAAAGCGATCGGTCGAAGATCCCTGCTCGCAGCGATCACGTCGCCCTCCGGTAACATTGATGAGTTGGCGTTATGTCATCGCTTGACAAGACATGAAAAAGCAGAATATCGGGTACGTCTCATGCGCATAAAGTCTCGTGCTGGCCTGCTTGGGCTTCGATTTGGGAAAGTTTGTTTCGGCTCGCGGTGCTTCTCATTTCGACCCTAACGAACTGCGGATGCGGCTGGCGCTAAAAACTCACGTCGCCTGTGACCAGCGAAAGGTTTCACAATATTGGTCACCATCATGATGAGAGCAAGAACTTCACATACGTGTGCCTAATGTACGTGTGCTCATCACTCAACCACTGCATTCTTAACATAACGACGTGCAATTCGAGCACATATCGGTTTGGAACGGCCACCCAAGCATACGACGGAGAGACGGAGCGAACGCGGGCTAGCTGCGACGCCTTAGCTAACTGCTGAAAAAGAAGATATCGCTGCTTGCGTACGCGAGATGTGCGAAAAGGCACACCAGCAGAGAAAGACGAACCGAAAATGTACCCCAATGCATGTGAATCAGCGTATACAACTTGCGTGCAAGACGATGCAGATAACGCGCACGCATCAGAGCGTGGCGCGCTCTTCACCGCCGCGGAGAAGCCTTCATGGGACCCACACAAAAAACAAAGCTTCAAATGGTTCACTACCGCTTGTATCGCACCGCCTCGCAATGCCGAGCGGTGCGTTAGAACCTATGAAGGTAGCGCTTGAAGTAAGGAGGGTAGTCAGTTGGATGAGCGAGGTAAATTTAAGTCCTCGAGCGCCCACGTAGCAATCCGCCAAGTCCTCGCAAAGGTGGCGGTGAGCGCCCACCGCCTCTTTTAGTCGTCTGATAGTCAGATAGCTTTCAGAGAGTAGCCAGTCCAAAAGCGTACTGGCTGGGTCTGGCAGCCCGCGGGTAGCTAGAACCGTCAAGCCCGAGTAAAACAGACGCCCCGCGGAAATGCATGGCGCAATGGGCGGAGCAAGCCGAGAATAATTGGAGGACGCCTAAGCTTCGCCTTCAAGAGTGGAACGCGATAGCGTTATCACACCCCGTTCGCACCGCCCACTCATTCGCTCGGTATGCTCTTGAGTCACACAAAGACGAAACATGCGCCTGAGCAAGCCGAACGAACCAAAGAACTCGGTGTCTCGGAGGGAGAAACGATCTACGCGAGCCAAACGTCGTGATCGGCATGGACAGCCGGGCCGCGACGCGCCATGAAGGCGGACGTGATCATTGGGTTGACGCCTCGATTGGATCGTCCTCTGGAAGCGCATGAGTGGCGCGCCAGGTGTCGGGGCAGTGCCGTACATTGCGAAGAGGGGGGTCTTCTGTGTTGGCCGCAAGATGGCTCTGCGTGCGCCACAAGCGCAGAAGAAATGTCGCCGAAATGTACTTCGCTACGCGTTTAACTGTGATTTCTGTAATTTACATACTCATAATTACCTATATACACCACAGTATAACTTCTGCGGCACGTCTCTAAAGCAACACCGCAATTCACAAGAGGCACTTTTGTCCCGCTTTGAAGCATCAAACTCGTGGGTGAGTGGTTGCGTCTCCGTCTCACACTCCAGATACGCTGGTTCGATTCCCACCCAGCCCATCTTGCAAGATGTTTATATTTAGGAATTGCCCTCCGCCATTTTTCGCTCACGGCCAACGCCGCCAATGCCGTCGACGCCAGCTTTTCTACGACATGCGTTCCTTAACGCTGTCGCGTTAAAAATGAAGGCACTCTGGCCACCCGTGGCTAGCCAGAAGTAGAAAATCGAGGAGGCCCTTTGGTGTGCGCCTGATTTTCTCAGCGTGCGTTCAACAGATCAATCGTTGCTTGCGCTAAAGCCCAACCATTGGCATGCGTCGGCACGCTTCGGCAAAAGCTGACAAGTGATTGCTTCGCGTTGGTCGGTGAAAAACGCCACGCAGCCATTGGCCAGAAAGATGCTCTGCGGCGCACTGTCGCTTTACTACTTTGTCCATAACCGTCCAAGTCCGGCCTAAGACAGCCTCCTGTACACTAAGCTTGAAATAACAGAGTGATCCGTGTGCTCTTTTAGATATAAAAAATACGTTTGAGTAACGAACATGCACCTGCCGCAGTCGTTTCTTTTTTTCTTTGAATAACGATAGCGCACAAAATATGGACATTGGCGGCTAATGCGTCCTCTGACTACAGGACTGCTTTGCAAACACCTGCACGACCAGGCCATGTCTTATGAAAAGCTGTTGTGCAATTTCATTTTTGGCAGCTCATTGCACAGCCAACTATGTCAGAAATAGGCGTGAAAAGTATAATTGAGAAATCAGTGTTAGATATGTTGTCACCTGGCGCTGACGGTGAAAAATGATGCAGAGAAAGAATTGGGAGGCACAAATTTAACTCTTTATTTGGCGAACTTGTGCCCAGCAAAAGCAACACAGAATCGCAATGATAGCGGCGAGCAAGGTCGGCGATCGTCGAAAATCTGGTCTGCGGGTCAAGCTCGCCGGCTTTTATATATCAGTCCTCGAGAGTTCCAGCGTATTCGCTGGTGCCCGCGCGCCTTCCAGAAACTACTCCACAGTTCGTGTCGTGTATACAATCACATTATACAAGGTTGTTCGAACACAGACTACCAACATAACCATCGATAACATTCGCAAAATTGCGAAAAACTATCCGTGTCGATATAATTATGCGTGTTGGTGCATGAAAGAACCAGGAAAAAGTGGGTTCTGAGAAAATCAGCAAAAGCTATTGAAAGACCTGTAGCACTTAAAAAAAACATCTGTAATAAAGAAAATTTACGTAATTTGTAGCTTGTCTCTTTTCGATTTTTGATTGCGTCAATATTACCCATCGAGCACCTCATTTTTTATTCTAGGTTGTTTTGAAGCATCAACACCACATAGGCAGGCCTTCACATTGAGTGCTTTGTTAGAAAAATGTTCACTGTGCAAAGGTCATGTTCTATTATAACTAGTTTCAACATGTCAAGTATGTCTTTCTCGACTTTAATGAAATGAGATACTGACACGTAGTACTGACGGTGAAGAAGGCAGCATAACTGTGATTGCCGAAACTAGCGTTTTATTGGACCAACCTATGCCCTCAAAAGCAGGATACATTCAAATAACAACGATAATGGCAAACACATTCGGTATAAAATCTGAGTGCGTCAAGCGCGTCAGCTTTTATACATGAGCCATCGAACCTTCCCGAGTAATCGCTGGGGCACGCGTGCCTTCAAGAAAGTTCTACGCCATTCGCGTCGCACATGCATGTAGTCAGATTACAGTAGTTTCGGTGACAACAGAAAGCGGATAGAACCGTCGATAACGTTCCACAAACTTGCGATACATGTAGGTGCGTCCTGCGCTGAACCATGACATCTGTTAGGCGGTGAAAGACGGCCGTTCGATAAACAAGTACACGTGGTAATACCCCCTCTTAAAAAGCATCTCCCGATTGTGTAAACGTAAAGCAGAGCGAAAAACGAAAGCACACTTGCTAAGAAGAAGTAAGAAAGCAAAAAAAAACAACAACAAAGGGACAAGTCTAAAGGAAGTCCAAAACTCAGCCATTAAAATTCCTGAAGTTGCTTAGCGCTGATAGAATGGCCTAAGTCGCACAGCATTCACTATTTAGGGTTGTGAGCGGCCGCGCTGTGAGAATGAAATACCGTCTGGCACGACCTCATAGAGTATTGCTCCAGTACGTCACATGATCTCGTGGGGTCCGAAATAGGCGCGTAAAAGCATCTTGCTAAGTTCCAGCCGGCCTATCCGGCTCCAAACCCAAACACTGTCGCCGGGCTGGTATTCAACGTAGCGTCGTCGAAGAGTGTAGTGCCGGCTGTCAGTCCTGTGTTGGTTCTTGACGCGCCAGCGGGCCAGCTGTCGGGCTTCTCCGGCGCGCAGAAGATAGGCTGCGACGTCGACATTTTCTTCGTTGGTGACGTGCGGGAACATGACGTAGTGAGTTGTCGTATGGTTCATTCCAGAAACAAGCTTGAATGACGTGATCTGTTTTTTTTTTTCATGCATCGCCGTGTTACAAGCGAAGGTTACGTGTGGCAGGACCGCATCTTACGTATTGTGCTCGACGTCGACGTACATTGCTAGCATGTCGGCGAGTGTCTCATTCAGGCGAAAAACGATTCAGTAATACCACTCTGTAAGACCATTCGTCTGCGGGTGGTAGGCGGTTGTCCTCCTGTGGCCTGTCTGGCTGTATTGCAGAATGGCTTGGGTGAGCTCCGCCGTAAAGGCCGTTCCTCGGTGGGTGAGGAGGATTTCTGGGGCGCCACCTCGCAACAGGATGCTCTCGGCGAAGAACTTCGCCACTTCGGCGGCGCTACCTTTCGGCAGAGCTTTAGTTTCAGCGAAGCGAGTGATATACTTCGTCGCCATGATTATTCACTTATTTCCGGATGGTCAGAGAGAGAGAGAGAAATTTATTTAAAGAAAGGCAGAGAGGTCGGCCTGAACTATAACTTGCTCTGGGCTGCTACTCTACACTGGGGAAGAGGGACGGGGAAGGAAATGGCTGATGAATAATGATGGCATAAGGAAGAGATGCGTATATACAAATTCACGGAGTTGTGGCCTCTCTAAAGCCATGCGCCCAGCCCAGTGGCTTAGAGAAAACCTATAGCGGCTCTTGTTACCAGGGCTGCGCTGTTTGCATTAGGCCAAGGACCTAAAAGAAACTCGTCCGACAGCGGTCTCTCATGGATCTTTGCAATGGAAGAGACAAGTTGCTGTCCATTTTGCGCATAGGCGGGACACACACAAAATATATGTTCAAGTGTTTCTGGCACCTCACAGTATCCACAGTTTGGGCTAGTATCAGTGGCACCTATCATATGTCTATAACGGTTGGTGAATGCGACACCAAGGCGAATCCGGTGCACCATGCTCGTGTGGCTTCTTTTGAGCTTGTGAGCATTATGAAATTTCATTTCTTGGTCCCATTTGTGTAATCGCTGGTGTCGTCGATCTGGTTGGGTCCAGTGTTTTTACGTAGAGTTGCAGTTTACGCGACGAAGTAGGGCGTTTGTGTCTTTACGTGAGAACGGAATGCGTACTTCCAAAGCATTATCTAAAGCAGTTTTCGCTTCAGCGTCTGCCTGTTCGTTCTCGATCAGGCCACAGTGTGAGGGTACCCACTGAAAAGTGACATTTCGGCCATTTCTAGTTGCGTGGTCGAGGCGTTCTGTAATTTCTATAGCCATGGAATAATAGGGGCCCCGTCTGAGGACACAGTCAATCGTTTGAAGAGCTGGCGTGCAATCGCAGAGTATCGTCCATGCGTGAGGAGGCTCCTCGGAGAGAAGTCGAAGTGTCCTCCCGGATAGCAACAAGTTCTGCGGCAGTTAATGTTGAGCTATGGTCTAGTTTAAACCGCCGAGCGATGACCATATGTGGAATGACGAAGGCTGCAGTGGAGGCATATGGTGTGACAGAGCCATCGGTATACACGTGTGCAGTATCTCCGTACTTGCAGAAATGTGCCACAGGTTGAGTTGCCTGAAGGCCAATTGATGCAACAGATGAATTTTTAGTAATTCCAGGTATCTGCAATGTAACGACAAATTTAGGCAGAACCCACGGAGGGTATTCTTGGAATACAGACGGGAGAACATCTCGACGGCGAAACGCTTTGATGGCGCGTTATAGTCGTTGAAAAGCTGGAACCTGGGTGGGCGGCAGGGAGCGATGAAAGAGGACGGTGCCTGTGTCGGGTCAACACGCGAAGGTACATTCGAAGAGGCTCGCAGAGCAAGTATAACCCAATAGGACAAGCACGAGCTTCCGCTATTGTTCCATTGGTTGACGTGCATCGTGAGAGGCCTAAACATGTGCGCAATGCTTCAGCTTGAATGCTCTCCATGCGTGAGAGCGCCGGAATGCTGTGCCGTAGATACCCTACGAATAGTGCTTGGTACAAATGGAGTAATGACGACTCCGACGGGCCCCATCTTGTTCCTGCAACGACGCGAAGTACGTGAACAAAACTCTTCAGCTTTGACTCCAGTGCGGCGACGGGTCTTGACCTAGATAATCCCCGGTCTATGACTAAGCCAAGGAATCTGTGGAGTGTAACCGTAGGTATCGCTACTCCGTTAACGATTACCGGATACTTGGTCATTTGTTTTCGCGTGAATGTAATCACAAAACATTTTTCTGTTGAGAGTTGAAGGCCTTGACGCCACAGATACTTAGCTGTTATTGACACTGTACGTTGAAGCCTAGTACGCATTTGGGGACGGGTGGCTCCAGATGTCCATATGCATATGTCGTCCGCATATGCGCTAATCTTCACCGTGCTAGGAAGCTCGGATGCAAGGCCAATCAATGCAACATTGAAAAGAGTTGGACTGAGAACTCCTCCTTGTGGAACACCTCGATGTATATGGTACTGTCCGGTGTCGCCATCACTTGTCGACATATACACCGTGCGGCCACTGAGGTAGCTAACAATCCATGCATATAGCCGGTCATCGACGTCTAAATATTCCAGTGCATCAAGGATTGCATAGTCGAGTACATTGTCATATGCACCCTTAATATCCATAAAAACAGCTCCAACTAACCGACGGTGACTTCTTTCTTGTTCAAAAGTGAAGACCATGTCGATAACACCGTCAATGGAAGAACGGCCTCTTCTACATCTATGAATAAAATCAGGAAAGCAATTATTTCTCTCTAGAAACCATTCCAGCCTTGACAAGACTATTCTTTCCATTACTTTGCCGACGCAAGTGGCTAAGGCGATTGGTCTGTAGGTGGAAAGCTCGTTAGGGTATTTCCCCGGTTTAAGCAGCACTACAACGTGACTGCATTTCCAACAATCTGGAACATTCCCTGTCTCCCACGTCGTATTATAACAAGATAGAAGACGTCGTGATTCGGTGCCAAGATGGCAGAGTGCAGGATATGTGATTCCATCTGGTCCTGGCGCCGATTAGCGCCGAGAAACCGAAATCGCAGCGTCAAGCTCTTGCATCGTAAACGGTACTTCGAGTCGGTCATCAGGTGACCGGGGCGCGATGGTGGCAAGGGGTGAATTCAATGCATTAGATGCGTCCACAATGAATTTGCAGTAGTCCTCTGCTGCCTCCAATTCGGTCCGGCGTTGATGTAGAGGCACCGCAGGGAACGGGTGTCTTTGTTGTGGAGTTGCCTGGAGACCTTGTGTGGATCCTGGAGATTCAATTCAATTCAATTCACTTTATTTCAACACCACAATGTTGAGGACCGCGAACAAAAAGCCTTTTATGGCTTGACAAGGTCCGCAGCCCCTTTTAACAAGCAGTGGCAGCGCATAGGGTTAGGTATTACGCATTAAGCTAGAACACGAGTGTCAGGCATAATGCATATGTATAATATATACATACATACAAGTGTAAAAATGAATTAAGTGAAACAGAATGTATATGCAGTACATATAGCACTCACGTAAAATTAAAACCGAAAGAATTAACGTTAATTACTAATGCACATTATACATATATGAAATCAACAAATGTGTCACACAAAACATACTGCAATGCACACTTCGGCAAATACACTGTTACAAAAACAATTTCTTCCATTTTTGCGGAAACAAAGGAAAGACAAGAAAAAAGAAAGCACAATAATGAACCTTATACAGTGTTGATTTTATTGAGACAAGATGGTAATGTAAAGCGCTACATTTGGTATGTGTAATTAGTCCTTGCCCGTGGCATCTCCCAGAGTTCGCAACTGCGCGTATTTAGCTTCCCATCTCTACGTCTTAAGTTCGATATAGTATTTAGCGTGTTATTATTTCTTTTAACACCTGTCTTATATCGGTGAATTAGTGTTTGCTCATAAATATCAGGCATAGGAAGTAAATTCAGTTTTTTGAAAAGTGGACGCGTATGTGTGTCGTGGGGAACGTCCAGAATACTACGGACGGCCTTTTTTTGTATTCTATGTAATGTGGTGATATTAGAAAGTGTCGTAGTACCCCAAACAAGATGGCAATAATGAATTTGGCTGAGAAGCAAGGATTTGTATAGGAGAAGTTTGATGTTTTTAGGGAGAAAATATCTTAACCTGCATAAAATGCCACTCACACGGGATATTTTCGCAGCGACTAAATCCACATGCAAATTCCACGACATATGTTGTTCGAATACAACCCCAAGACATTTAACAGAAGGGAACAATCGGAATAATAGAATTATTAAGTTGTAGTGTTAGGTCTGTAGCGACGTTACGATTTCTCGGTCTGAACAGAACAGCTGTTGTTTTCTTAGTATTTATACTAAGTGAATTTGCGGTAGACCACGAGGACAGTTTTTTTAGTGCTTCATTTGCGATACCGATAGCCTCTGTGGAATTCGGTGCGGTAACCAGAATAGTTGTGTCGTCCGCGTACATAATAAATTTCACATTATTATCTATAGTAACTAAGTCATTGATATAAATACAAAAAAGCAGGGGCCCCAGAATACTTCCTTGTGGCACTCCCGCGTGAACTGGCTTTAAATTAGACACATATCGTTCTATGATCACTTGTTGCATACGGTGTTGCAGATACGACTGTATTAATTCAAGAAATACGCCATGAAATCCATAATGTTCAAGTTTGTTGAGTAGTGTGGAATGATTTATACAATCAATCGCCTTCAAATAATCAACAAAGATGCCCAGAGTACATAATTGCTGTTCAAACGACTGCAATATAATTTCCTTTTGAGTAAGTAAGGCAGTTTCTGTCGACTGCCCTTTCACAAAGCCATACTGCATACTAGTTATAAGGTCGTGTTTGATCAGAAACGATGTCATGCGGGCATGTACTAGTTTTTCTATACCTTTAGAAAAAATGGGCAACACAGATATTGGACGGTAGTTTGTCAGCTCGTTTTTATCATCACCTTTGTATAAAACTACTACCTTCGCAACCTGAAGTCTTTTCCGGAACGAGCCCCTGGAAAATATCAAGTTGATTATGTGTACTAATGCACGTAGAATCAAGTCCAGGACATGCTTAATTGGCATGATCTCGAATCCTTCGACGTCACAACATCGGCTGTTTTTGATAGACATAAAAGTAGTAAATACCTCATTTTCCGTAGTAGGCGCTAAAAATGCAGATTGTTTAGTCCTGCAGCGAAGATAACTCAAAGAATTAGGATCATGAGTACTGTTTACTAAGGTTGTGAAATAGTTATTAAATTTTATCTTAGATATAGGCTGCTGTGGATCTACGGATCCACACAATGCCCTCCAATGCTGTCTAATAAGCTTCTCCAGATGCCGAAGAACATGTCGTTGAGCGCGGCGATTGTTCGAAAGATCTGACGGTGGCATTGTTCTTCTGTATCGCCGTTCCGCGCGGCGACGGATTGCACGAAGGGCCTCATATTTTATGTCGACCGATGATCTGTGCATCGGTATGCTGATTTCTCTGGTTTTGTCCCGCAGGGTAGAAGCAATGATGTCCTCTATTTCGTATGGAGATGTCATACTCTGACAGGTGGTGTCGACAGGAGTCTTAGATAAAGTCCAGCTAAAGTGAACGTAAGTGGGGAGGTGGTCACTACGATGAGTCTCTAGATCCGTCGACCAGCATGCTGAAGGCAGAAGGCTCCTTGATACAAACGTTATGTCAAGACAGCTGCTGTAGGACGTGCACGAATAGATGTAGGAGACCCGTCATTGAGCACATTCAGTACCTGACTACACATGAAGTCGGCCAAATATTTGCCACCAGAACTTACCGAAGTGCTGCCCCACAGGGGATGGTGCGCGTTAAAGCCGCCAATCACAATACGAGGACCGTGCGATGCTTGCAGCAGAGACATCAGGTGCGAGCAATCGATCCTTGCTCTTGGGTGGATGTATCCACCAATCACCGTAACCGTGCGACATATGTGTTTTATGGTAAGGCATACGTAATAATTAGTGGTATGCGATGGTACGTCATGTCTGAAATACACCAGACCGTGACATATACAAACTAACACTTCGCTCGAGGTCTGGTCGTTACGAGACCACATCTGGACATATCCAGAAGTACGGAAAGAAGAATCCACATTAGGTTCACAGGCAACAATAACTGGAAATTGGTACTTAAATACCCGCTGTCGGAAATCCGACAAACGACCACGTAGACTTTGAGCATTCCATTGCATAACAAGTGATTGACGCATCCGTTCTGCAAACATCATCGGCATACTTGCTTAGTGAAGAACCACTAGCAGTAGCTCCAACACTTCAAGTAGCTGCACGGCAGCCTTAGCAGCCGGCGTATTTAGGCCAGAAAAAATCCTGTGCATGGAGCCCATCAAATTTTTCAACATACTCGTGACGTCAATGTCATCCCTTTTCATTCTCTTCTGTGCGTGAAGGAGCGCTGCACAAGGGCGTTACCGCAGGCCTTGATGGTAACGAGGGCCACTGAGTCTCCGATGTGTTTGGGGCCGATGATGAGCCGCCTTTTACTTTCACAGCATACAAAGGCTTGGAGGCACGTGCTTCTTGATTTCTGAGAGGAGGAGGGGGTGGATCCTGCACTTGAGCTGTCGTTCCTCCTACGCGATTAGGGCTGCGGTCTCGTTGATGCCGGTGTCGTGAACGGCGTCTGCGGTGGCGGATAGCCCTTGCCGCTTCCCTGTGCGTGGAATGATCTCTACTCATCATCTTCAGAATACCCATTTCCTCCCTTATCTTTGAGCACTCTTATGACGTTGCGTCGTGAGCACCGGAACAACTTGGACACTTCGCAGCAACGTTGCAATTGCTGTCTCTGTGAGGTCCACCACATCGTTTGCATGTTACTGCACCATTGCAAACTGCACTGACGTGCCCAAGTTTCATAAACTTGTAGCATTGTAAAAGCCTCGGCACCTAAGGACGTACCGGATGCCTCACATATCCAACCTTGACGTGTGTTGGCAAAGTTTCCGCCTGGAACGCTAATTTCACATATCGGCATCGTCCAAAACGGCGAAAGCTGAGCACAGGAGCCGACGATGATAGTAGTTTCGCCAGGTCAGTGTCTGTAATATCAATGTCAACGTCGTAGATGACACCTGTCGTCGCTTCCTTGCCGTATGTGGGGAATGCGCGAACAGGAATGCTTCCCAACTGAGTGACATTTTTCAGTGTCTCCAGTACTGTCGGTGTATTGACTTCCACCGAGAGGATGTTCTTTCGAGCGTTTATACGTATTTCGTCTATTTGACCATGGTCAGTTCGTTCGAAATATTCCGATAGGCTCTGCCTGTTCAGTGTGTTGAGGTTGTCTGTTGTCGTGTTTGGTAGGTATGCAATAGTGTATGACTGCTTGCAACTTGCCTGTTTCGTCGCCTGACGACTGGTCGGTGATGTTCTTCGTATCTTTCTCTTGGGACGTCGGCTTGACACCACAGTAAAATCGCTATCCGAGCCCATATCATCTGTAGAGGGACCATCAGATGACTCAATCGGGACCATGCTGGGGTCGAAGCGGTCACTCACGTCACCGGCATAACGAACTGGCCGTTCAAGACCCAATTGATGGGCTTGGTTTCGGTCCCCCCTTGCAGAGGACGACGTCCCCAGTTTTCTAGTCACTGATTGCAGAGATCACAGAAAATTAAATAAACAATGCAGAGAGCTCGAAGCTGAAGCTGCTCGCTGCACTCGCTTCTTCTTCCTTCACAACATATTCACGACTTCACGACATTGGGACCCTCTCAGACACGACGGTCGGAGAGGGTCCCAATAAATCCATCCCGATCAGCTGAAATGGTCGGCAAGGAAGCTCAATCAGCTGTAGTAATCAGTGTAGAAGACGAAATAGGAGCGCAGATGCCATGGCAGAGGGTGTGCTGGTGTGCGTCATGGGTTTGCCCGTTCACGCGATCATTGCTCTTTACAAGCATGCCTCTCGTGGAATAAGTGCAAAGTCTCCAAAACTGCCTATCTGGAAGCCTTACATCACGCCAAACGCTCATCATTTAATTCTGATGTGCCGAACATGTTCATGAACACCAAAAAATATGAATAGCCTTGAACCCACAGGACACGCGCACTATTACCGTATCGAGTGCTTCAGGTGATCCCCTAACCAACGCTAATGTGCACACCTGTTTAAGGCCGCCTTTGCATCAGTTTTTATGCAAGGAACTGTATTTTCATTTTGTATTCCCCATGCGGACTTAGAATGTACCACGCCAGAAATTGCAGTTTTTCGCTAATGGACAACATCCAACCTTCAGCGTCAGCGGGTGGGGACGACACTATGTAACAACTTCTGAAAAACACTAAAATCTTTGTGTAAAATATCTCTGTCTACTATTTCACAGTGATTTTCAACAGGCATGCTGCCTGTAGATTGGAAACACGGAAACGTCGTTCCAGTGCACAAATCAGATAGCAAACACCCCCCATGAAATTATTGCCCTATCTTATTAACCAGCGTGCCCAGAAAAATCCACATATCGTGGACTTCCTTCATGCTAACAATTTTTTTTTTCTTCCTGCGCAGCATGGCTTCAGGGAAGGTTTTTTTTTCTGAGAAACGCAGCTAGCTATGCTTGTTCACGGCTGGCCTGTAAACCTTGACTCCAACATTTAGGCTGACGCAATCTTCCTGGATTTTGCCGATGCTTTTGACTAAGTTCCTCGTGTGCGTCTAGTACTAAAACTTACTGCGTTACACCTTATTACAGATACCTTAGCATGGATTTTAGAATTATTAAGTACCTGTTGACAACCAGTCTTAATCAACAGTAAAAAATCTAACTCTACCACTGTAACCTCAGGCGTTCCCCAATGGTGCGTCTTTAGTACACTGCTGTTTCTATTTTACAATAATGACCTACCAACGCATGTATCTCAAAACATCCATATGATTGCTGACGATTGCGTATTTACCACAATATTAACAGCGTTTCCGATAATACGTCTCTTCAAAACGACCTGCAAAGTGTAAAAGAATGGTGTAAACTTTGGCTAATGGAACTATATCGTTACAAATGTAAGACTGTTTCCTGCCAAGCCCGTAGAAATGCACTTGCTTTCTCATACAAAATCGCATGCGCCAACCTTGAACTGCTTCCTACCTACAAATAACTCGGAGCAACCCTTCTTGGTGATTTAACCTGGGCAACGCACATTACAAACATCATTTCATCACCTAACAACACAATCGGGTTATTAAACGCACTTTACGCACCGGCCCTCAATATGGAAAATTACTACCTTAAGAATCTCACGTCTGGACAAAATTAGAATATGCGTCCCCTAACCTGCATCAAGTATAACTCATCAGTCAGCTCGAATTGCTTCAAAATCGAGCCGCAAGATTTATTCTTTCCACGTACGCTTACGACGTCAGCATATCGGCACTTAAAACAAAATACGGTTTCCCATTGCTTGCATCTCGTCGCCGCATCACTAGTGTTCGTCTTGCTTGCAAATTGTTTTACAGTTCATTCGGCAAGCCCCTGTACATTCTTCCCGAGGCACACAACTTCATTCGGCAAGCCACCATTCATTCTCTCCCCGGCACACATCGTCATCCGGCAAGCCACCACACATTCTCCTCCCAGCACACACCTTCATTCGGCAAGCCACCATTCATTCTCCCCCCGGCATTCATTCGGCAAGCCACCATACATTCTCCCCCCGGCACACATCTTCATTCCGCAAGCCACCATACACTCTCACCGCGGCGCCATCTTCATTCGGCAAGCCGCCATACAATCTCCAGGCGGCACACATCTTCATTCGGCAAGCCACCATACATTCTCCCACCGGCACACATCTTAATTCGGCAAGCCACCATACATTCTCCCCCCGGCAAACATTTTCAATCGGCAAGACACTATACATTCTCCCCCCGGCGCACATCTTCATCCGGCAAGACACCATACATTCTCCCCCAGCACACATATTCATTCGGCAAGACACAATACATTTTCCACCCGGCGCACATCTTCATTTGGCAAGCCACGATACATTCTCCCCCGGCACACATCTTCATTCCGCAAGCTACCATACATTCTCCCCGCGGCACACAATTCATTCGGCAACCCACCACACATTCCCCCAACCCCCGGCACACAACTTCATTCGACAAGCTACCATACATTCTCCCCCGGCACGCATCTTCATTCAGCAAGCCACGATACATTCTCCCCCCGGCACACATCATCAATCCGCAAGCTAGCATACATTCTCCCCGCAGCACACAATTCATTCGGCAAGCCACAAAACATTCTCCCCCCGGCGCACATCTTCATTCGGCAAGCCACCATACATGATTTCCGGCACACATCTTCATTCGGCAAGCCACCATAGTTTCTCCCCCGGCACTCAACTTCATTCGGCAAGCCAACATACATACTCCCCCGACACACAACTTCATTCGGCAAGCGACCATATATTCTCCCCCCGGCACACACCTTCATTCGGCAAGCCACCAAATTTCTCCCCCCGCCACACATTTTCATTCTGCAAGCCAACATACACTCTTCCCCGGCAAACAACTTCATTCTACAAGCCACCATACATTCTGCCCCCGGCACACATCTTCATTCGGCAAGCCACCATGCATTCTCCCCCGTCACACATCTTCATTTGGCAAGCCACCATACATTTTCGCCCCGGCAAATAACTTCATTCGGCAAGCCACCAACATTCTTCCCCCGGCACACATCTTCATTCGGCAAGCCAACATACATACTCCCCCGGGACACATCTTCATTCGCCTAGGCACCATACACTCTTCCAGCTGCACACATCGTATTCGGCAAGCCACCATACATTCTCCGCCCGGCACACACCTTCATTCGGCAAGCCATCATACACTCGCCCCCGGCACACATCTTCATTCGGCAATCCACCATGCATTCTCCCAGCGGCACACATCTTCATTCGGCAAGCCAACGTACATTCTCCCCCCGCCACACAGCTTCATTCGGCAAGCCACCATAAATTCTCCCCCCGGAAAATATCTTCGTTCGGCAAACCAACGTATATTCTCCACTGGCACACAGCTTCATTCGGCTAGCCACAATACATTCTCCCCGCGGTACAAACCCCCATTCGGCAAGCCAACCTACATTCTCTCCCCGGCACGCAGTTTCATTCGGCAAGACACCATCATTCTTGCCCCGGCACACAACTTCATTCGGCAAGCCAAGGTACATTTTCCCCCGGCACACAACTTCATTCGGCAAGCCACCATACATTCTCCCTCCGGCGCATATCTTCAGTCGGCAACCCACCATACATTCTCCCCCCGGCACACATCACCATTAGGCAAACCGGAATACATTCTCCCCCCGGCGCACAAATTCATTCAGCAAGCCAACATACATTCTCCCCGTGGCACACATCTTCATTCTGCAAGACAGCATACATTTTCCCCCGCCACACATCTTCATTCGGCAGGCCACCATACATTCTCTCGCACGCACACATCTTCATTTGGCAAGCCACCATACATTCTCCCCCTGCACACATCTTCATTTTAATAATAATATTTCGGGTTTTACGTGCTAAAACCACTTTCTGATTATGAGGCACGCCGTAGTGGAGGACTCCGGAAATTTTGACCACCTGGGGTTCTTTAACGTGCACCTAAATCTAAGCACACGGGTGTTTTCGCATTTCACCCCCATCGAAATGCGGCCGCCGTGGCCGGGATTCGATCCCGCGACCTCGTGCTCAGCAGCCCAACACCATAGCCACTGAGCAACCACGGCGGGTCATCTTCATTTTGCAAGCCAACATATATTCTCACCCGGCACACAACTTCATTCTGGAAGCCACAATACATTCTTCCCCCGGCACACATCTTCATTCGGCAAGCCACCACACATTCTCCCCCCGGCACACATCTTCTTTCGGCAAGCCACCATACATTCTCCCCCGGCACACATCCTCATTCGGCAAGCCAACATACATAATCCCCCGGCACCACATATTTTCATTCGACAAGCCACCATACACTGTGCCCCGGCACATATCTGCATTTGGCAAGGCAGCACACATTCTCGGCCGGCACACATCTTTATTCGGCCAGCCACCATACATTCTACCACCGGCACGCATCTTCATTCGGCAAGCCAACATACACTCTCCCCCGGCGCACATCTGCATTTGGCAAGCCAGCATACATTCTCGGCCGGCACACATCTTCATTTGGCAAGCCACCATACATTCTCCCCTCGGCAAACATCTTCATTCGGCAAGGCACCATACATTCTCCCAACGGCACACATCTTCATTCGGCAAGCCAACATACACTCTCCCCCGGCGCAGATCTGCATTTGGCAAGCCAGCATACATTCTCGGCCGGCACACATCTTCATTTGGCAAGCCACCATACATTCTCCCCTCGGCAAACATCTTCATTCGGCAAGCCACCATTCATTCTCCCCCCGCCACACTCTTCATTCGGCAAGCCAACTTACATTCTCCCCCGGCACACAACTTCACTCGGGAAGCCACCATACTTTTTCCCCCCGGCACACATCTTATTTTGGCAAGCCACCATTCATTCTCCCCCTGGCGCACAGCTTCATTCGGCAAGCCACCATACATTATCGCCCGGCACACACCTTCATTCGGCAGCCCACCATTCATTCCCCCCCCCCCCGGCACAAACTTCATTCGACAAGCCAACATACATTCTCCCACCGGCACATAACTTCACTCTTCAAGCCAGCATATATTGTCCCTCCGGCACACATCTTCATTCGCCAAGACACCATACATTCTTCCCCCTTGGCGCACATCTCCATTCGGCCAGCCACGATACATTCTCCTCCCAGCACACACCTTCGTTTGGCAAGCCACATTCATTCTCCCGCCGCCGTACATCTTCATTCGGCAAGCCACCATACATTCTCCCACCGACACCCATTCTTATTCTGCAAGCCACCATACATTCTCCCGGCGGCACACATCTTCATTCGGCAAGCCGCCATACATTCTCCTCCCGGCGCACATCTTCATTCAGGAAGCCAGCATATATTCTCCCCCCGGCACACATCTTCATTCGGCAAGCCGCCATACATTCTCCCCCCGCCACACAGCTTTATTCGGCAAGCCACCATACATTCTCCCCCGACACACACCATCATTCGGCAAGCCAACATATGTTCTCTCCCGGCACACAACTTTACTCGGCAAGCCACCATACATTCTCCCCCCGGCGAACATCCTCATTCGGCAAGCCACCATACATTCTCCCCCTGGCACACATCCTCATTCGACAAGCCGCTGTAAATTCGCTCGCGGCACACATCTTCATTCGGCAAGCCACCATACATTCTCACCCGGCACTCATCTTCATTCGGCAAGCCACCATACATTCTGCCCCCGGCACATTTCGTCATTCGGCAAGCCAACATACATTTTCCACCCGGCGCACATCTTCATTCTGCAAGCCAACATAGATTCGCCTCCCCGCACACATCTTCATTCGTTAAGTCACCATACATTCTCCCCTGGGCACAACTTCATTCGGCAAGCCACCATACATTCTCCCCCGGCACACATCTTCATTCGCCAAGCAATCATATATTCTAGACCCTGGCACACATCCTCATTCGGAAAGCCACCATACATTCTCCCCCGACACACATCTTCATTCGGCAACCACCATACATTCTCCTCCCGGCACACATCTTCATTTGGCAAGCGACCATGCGTTATCCCCCAGGCACACATCTTCATTCGGCAAGCCACCATACATTCTCCCCCTGGCACACATCTTCATTCGGCAAGCCACCATACACTCTCCCCCCTGGCACACATCTGCATTCGTCAAGCGAGCATACATTCTCAGCCGGCAAACATCTTCATTCGGCAAGCCAGCATACATTCCACACATCTTCATTCGGCAAGCAATCATATATTCTAGACCCTGGCACACATCCTCATTCGGAAAGCCACCATACATTCTCCCCCGGCACATATTTTCATTCGGCAACCACCGTACATTCTCCTCCCGGCACACATCTTCATTTGGCAAGCGACCATGCGTTATCCCCCAGGCACACATCTTCATTCGGCAAGCCACCATACACTCTCCCCCCTGGCACACATCTGCATTCGTCAAGCGAGCATACATTCTCAGCCGGCAAACAGCTTCATTCGGCAAGCCACCATACATTCCCCCTCCCCCCCGGCACACAACTTCATTCGACAAGCCACCATACATTCTCCCCCCTGGCACACATCTTCATTCGGCAAGCCACCACACATTCTCCCCCAGACAGATATTTTCATTCGGCAAGGCACCATACATTCTCGTCCGGGCACACATCTTCAATCGGCAAGCCACCATACATTCTCCCCCCGGCGCATATCTTCAGTCGGCAACCCACCATACATTCTCCCCCCGGCACACATGTTCATTCAGCAAGCCAACATTCATTCTCCTCCCGGCACACATCTTCATTTGGCAAGCCACCACACATTCTCCTCCCGGCACACATCTGCATTTGGTAAGCAACCATACATTCTCCCTCCGGGACACATCTTCATTAGGCAAGCCGCCATACATTCTCCCCCGGCACTCATGTTCATTCGGCAAGCCACCTTACATTCTCCCTCCGGCACACATCTGCATTCGGTAAGCCAACATACATTCTACCCCCGGCGCACATCTTCATTCGGCAAGCCAACATACATACTCCCCGCGGCACACAGCTTCATTCGGCTAGCCACCATACATTCTCTCCGCGGTACACGTCCCCATTCGGAAAGGCAACGTAAATTCTACCCCCGGCACGCAGCTTCATTCGGCAAGACACCATACATTCTCCCTCCAGCGCATATCTTCAGTCGGCAACCCACCATACATTCTCCCCCCTGCACACATCTTCATTCCGCAAGCCACCATACATTCTCCCCCGGGCGCACATCTTCATTCAGCAAGCCAACATACATTCTCCCCCCTGCAATCATCTGCATTTGGTAAGCCACCATACATTCTCCCTCCGGGACACATCTTCATTCGGCAAGCCGCCATACATTCTCCCCCTGGCACTCATGTTCATTCGGCAAGCCAATATACATTCTCCCCCCGGCACACATCGTCATTCGGCAAGCCACCATACATTCTCCCTCCGGCACGCATCTGCATTCGGTAAGCCAACATACATTCTACCCCCGGCACAAAATTTCATTCGGCAAGCCACCATTCATTCTCCCCCTGGCGCACATGTTCATTCGGCAAGCCACCCTACATTCTCGCCCGGCACACACCTTCATTCGGCAAGCCAGCATACATTCTCCTCCCGGCACACATCTTAATTCGGCAGGCCCCCATACATTCTCCCCCGGCACACATCTGCATTTCGCAAGCCAGCATACATTTCCAGCCGGCACACATCTTCATTCGGCAAGCCACCATACATTCTCACCCCGACACACACCTTCATTCGGCAAGCCAACATAGATTATCCCCCCGGCACACATCTTCATTCGTTAAGTCACCATACATTCTCCCGTGGGCACAACTTCATTCGGCAAGCCACCATACATTCACCCACGGCACACATCTTAATTCGGCAGGCCCCCATACATTCTCCCCCGGCACACATCTGCATTTCGCAAGCCAGCATACATTTCCAGCCGGCACACATCTTCATTCGGCAAGCCAGCATACATTCTCCCCCCGACACACACCTTCATTCGGCAAGCCAACATAGATTATCCCCCCGGCACACATCTTCATTCGTTAAGTCACCATACATTCTCCCCTGGGCACAACTTCATTCGGCAAGCCACCATACATTCACCCACGGCACACATCTTCATTCGGCAAGCCACCATATATTCTAGCCCCTGGCACACATCCTCATTCGGAAAGCCACCATACATTCTCCCCCGACACACATCTTCATTCGGCAAGCCATCATACATTCTCCCCCCGGCACACACTTTCATTCGGCAAGCCAACATAGATTCTCCCCCCGGCACACATCTTCATTCGTTAAGTCACCATACATTCTCCCCAGGGCACAACTTCATTCGGCGAGCCACCATACATTCTCCCCTGGCACACATCTTCATTCGGCAAGCCACCATATATTCTAGTCCCTGGCACACATCCTCCTTCGGAAAGCCACCATACATTCTCCCCCGACACGCATCTTCATTCGGCAAGCCACCATACCTTCTCCCCCCGGCACACATCTTATTTCGGCAAGCCCCCATACATTCTCCCCCGGCACTCATGTTCATTCGGCAAGCCACCATATATTCTAGTCCCTGGCACACATCCTCCTTCGGAAAGCCACCATACATTCTCCCCCGACACGCATCTTCATTCGGCAAGCCACCATACCTTCTCCCCCCGGCACACATCTTATTTCGGCAAGCCACCATACATTCTCCCCCGGCACACATCTTCATTCGGCAAGCCACCATATATTCTAGTCCCTGGCACACATCCTCCTTCGGAAAGCCACCATACATTCTCCCCTCGGCAGACATCTTCATCCGGCAAGCCACCATACATTCTCCCTCCGGCACACATCTTAATTCGGTAAGCCCGCATACATTTCTCACCCGGCGCACAACTTCAATCGGCAAGCCAGCATACATTCACCCTCCGGCGCATATCTTCAGTCGGCAACCCACCATACATTCTCCCCCCGGCACACATCTTCATTCCGCAAGCCGCCATACATTCTCCCCCGGCACTCATGTTCATTCGGCAAGCCAACATACATTCTCCCCCAGACAGATATTTTCATTCGGCAAGGCACCATACATTCTCGTCCGGGCACACATCTTCAATCGGCAAGCCACCATACATTCTCCCCCCGGCGCATTACTTCAGTCGGCAACCCACCATACATTCTCCCCCCGGCACACATGTTCATTCAGCAAGCCAACATTCATTCTCCTCCCGGCACACATCTTCATTTGGCAAGCCACCACACATTCTCCTCCCGGCACACATCTTCATTTGGCAAGCCACCATACATTCTCCCTCCGGGACACATCTTCATTCGGCAAGCCGCCATACATTCTCCCCCGGCACTCATGTTCATTCGGCAAGCCAACATGCATTCTCCCCCAGACAGATATTTTCATTCGGCAAGGCACCATACATTCTCGTCCGGGCACACATCTTCAATCGGCAAGCCACCATACATTCTCCCCCCGGCGCATATCTTCAGTCGGCAACCCACCATACATTCTCCCCCCGGCACACATGTTCATTCAGCAAGCCAACATTCATTCTCCTCCCGGCACACATCTTCATTTGGCAAGCCACCACACATTCTCCTCCCGGCACACATCTTCATTTGGCAAGCCACCATACATTCTCCCTCCGGGACACATCTTCATTCGGCAAGCCGCCATACATTCTCCCCCGGCACTCATGTTCATTCGGCAAGCCAACATGCATTCTCCCCCAGACAGATATTTTCATTCGGCAAGGCACCATACATTCTCGTCCGGGCACACATCTTCAATCGGCAAGCCACCATACATTCTCCCCCCGGCGCATATCTTCAGTCGGCAACCCACCATACATTCTCCCCCCGGCACACATGTTCATTCAGCAAGCCAACATTCATTCTCCTCCCGGCACACATCCTCATTCGGCAAGCCACCATACATTCTCCCTCCGGCACACATCTTAATTCGGCAAGCCCGCATACATTTCTCACCCGGCGCACAACTTCATTCGGCAAGCCACCATACATTCTACCCCTGGCGCACATTTTCATTCAGCAAGCCACCATACATTCTCCCCCCGTCACACTTCATTCGGCAAGCCACCATACATACTCTCCGGCGCATAACTTCAGTCAGCAACCCACCACACATATTTCCTCCGGCACACATCTTCATTCGGCAAGCCACCATATATTCTCAGCCTGCCCTCAGCTTCATTGAGCAAGCCACCATACATTTTCCCCCCGGGACGCATCTTCATTCGGCAAGCCAGCATACATTCTCCCCCGGGCACACATTTTCATTCGGCAAGACACCATACATTCTCCCCCCCCGGCACACAACTTCATTACGGAAGCCACCATGCATTTCCAACCCGGCGCACTTCTTCATTCTGCAAGCCAGCATACGTTCTCCTCCTGGCGCACATCTTCATTCGGCAAGCCAACATACATACTCCCCCAGCACACAATTTCATTCGGCAAGCCGCCATACATTCTCCCACGGGCACGCAACTTCATTCGGCAAGCCACCGTCCATCCTGCCTCGGGCACACATCCTCATTCGGCAGGCCACCATACATTCTCCCCCGGCACGCACCTTCATTCGGCAAGCCACCATACATTCTTCCCGAGGCAGAGATCTTCATTCGGCAAGCCTCCATGCATTCTCCCCGCGGTACACGTCCCCATTCGGAAAGGCAACCTAAATTCGCCCCCCGGCAGGCAGCTTCATTCAGCAAGACACCATATATTCTCCCCCCGTCGCACAACTTCATTCGGCAAGCCACCATACACTCTCCCCTCTGGCACACAGCTTCATTGGGCTAGCCACCATACATTCTCCCTCCGGCGTACAGATTCAGTCGGCAACCCACCATACATTCTCCCCCCGGCACACAACTTCATTCCGCAAGCCACCATACATTCTACCCCCGGGACACATTCTCATTCAGCAAGCCAACATACAGTCTCCTCCCGGCACACATCTGCATTTGGTAAGCCACCATACATTCTCCCTCCGGGACACATCTTCATTCGGCAAGCCGCCATAACTTCTGCCCCGGCACTCATCTTCATTCGGCAAGCCAACATACATTCTGCTCGCGGCACACATCTTCATTCGCCAAGCCACCATACACTCTCCCTCCGGCGCACATTTTCATTCGGCAAGCTACCATACATTCTCCCCCCAGCACACATCTTCATTCGGCAAGCCACCATACATTCTCTCCGGCGCATAACTTCAGTCAGCAACCCTCCACACATATTTCCTCCGGCACACATCTTCATTCGGCAAGCCACCATACATTCTCCCCCCGGCACGCAACTTCATTACACAAGCCACCATGCATTTCTCACCCGGCGCACTTCTTCATTCTGCAAGCCAGCATACATTCTCCCCCCGGCACACATCTTCATTCGAAAATCCCCCATACTTTCTCCCCGCGGCACACATCTACATTTGGCAAGCCAGCATACATTCTTGGCCGGCACACATCTTCATTCGGCAAGCCACCATACATTCTCACCCGGCACTCATCTTCAGTCGGCAAGCCACCATACATTCTCCTTTGGGTACATATTTTCATTGGGCAAGGCAACATACATTCTCTCCCCGGCACACATCTTCATACGGCAAGACACCATACATTCTCCCCCCGGCACAAAACTTCATTACGGAAGCCACCATGCATTTCTTACCCGGCGCACTTCTTCATTCTTCAAGCCAGCGTACATTCTCCCCCCGGATCACATCTTCAATCGAAAAGCCACTACACGTTCTCCCCCTGGCGCACACCTTCATTCGCCAAGCCGCCATACATTCTCCCCCGGCACATATCTTCATTCGGCAAGCCAACATACAATCTCACCCCGGCACACTTCATTCGGCAAGCCACCATACATTCTTTCCCCGGCGCATATATTCAGCCGGCAACCCACCATACATTCTCCCCTGGCACACAACTTCATTTCGCAAGTCACCATACGTTCTCCCCCCGGTACACTTCATTCGGCAAGCCACCATACATTCTCTCTCCGGCGCATGTGTTCAACTGGCAACCCACCATACATTCTCCCCCGGCACACAACTTCATTCGAAAAGACACTATACGTTCTCCCTCTGGCGCACATCTTCATTCGGCAAGCCACCATACATTCTCTCCGGCGCATAACTTCAGTCAGCAACCCTCCACACATATTTCCTCCGGCACCCATCTTCATTCGGCAAGCCACCATACATTCTCCCCCGGGTCTCATCATCATTTGGCAAGCCACCATACATTCTCCCCCGTACACACAACTTGATTCGGCAAGCCACCATACATTCTCCCTCCGGGACACATCTTCATTTGACAAGATGCCATACCTTCTCCCCCGGCACTCATGTTCATTCGGCATGCCAACATACATTCTGCCCCCGGCACACATCTTCATTCGGCAAGCCACCATACATTCTCCCTCCGGCACACATCTTAATTCGGCAAGCCCGCATACATTTCTCGCCCGGCGCACAACTTCATTCGGCAAGCCACCATACATTCTACCCCCGGCGCACATTTTCATTCGGCAAGCTACCATACATTCTCCCCCCAGCACACATCTTCATTCAGCAAGCCACCATACATTCTCCCCCCGTCAAACTTCATTCGGCAAGCCAGCATACATTCTCTCCGGCGCGTAACTTCAGTCAGCAACCCTCCACACATATTTCCTCCGGCACACATCTTTATTCGGCAAGCCACCATACATTCTCCCCCCTGCACACATCTTCATTCGAAAACCCACTACACGTTCTACCCCTGGCGCACACTTTCATTCGGCAAGCCACCATACATTCTGCCCCCGGCACACATCTTATTTCGGCAAGCCCCCATACATCCCCCCCCCCCGGCACACATCTGCATTTGGTAAGCCACCATATATTCTCCCTCCGGAACACTTCATTCGGCAAGCCACCATACATACTCTCCGGTGCATAACTTCAGTCAGCAACCCTCCACACATATTTCCTCCGGCACACATCTTCATTCGGCAAGCCACCATGCATTTCTCACCCGGCGCACTTTTTCATTCTGCAAGCCAGCATACATTCTCCCCCCGGCACACATCTTCATTCGAAAATCCCCCATACTTTCTCCCCCCGGCACACATCTACATTTGGCAAGCCAGCATACATTCTTGGCCGGCACACATCTTCATTCGGCAAGCCACCATACATTCTCACCCGGCACTCAGCTTCAGTCGGCAAGCCACCATACATTCTCCTTTGGGTACATATTTTCATTGGGCAAGGCAACATACATTCTCTCCCCGGCACACATCTTCATACGGCAAGAAACCATACATTCTCCCCCCGGCACTCATGTTCATTCGGCATGCCAACATACATTCTGCCCCCGGCACACATCTTCATTCGGCAAGCCACCATACATTCTCCCCCCGGCACACATCTTCATTCGGCAAGCCACCATACATTCTCTCCGGCGCGTAACTTCACTCAGCAACCGTCCACACATATTTCCTCCGGCACACATCTTTATTCGGCAAGCCACCATACATTCTCCCCCCGGCACGCAACTTCATTACAGAGGCCACCATACATTTCTCACCCGGCGCACTTCTTCATTCTGCAAGCCAGCATACATTCTACCCCCGGCACACATCTTCATTCGAAAAGCCACTACACGTTCTCCCCCTGGCGCACAATTTCATTCGGCAAGCCACCATACATTCTCCCCCCGGCACTTAACTTCATTCGTCAAGCCAACATACAATCTCACCCCGGCACACTTCATTCGGCAACCCACCATACATTCTCCCCCAGCACACATCATCATTCGAAAAGACACTATACGTTCTCCCTCTGGCGCACATCTTCGTTCGGCAAGCCACCATAGATTCTTCCCGTGGCACGCACCTTCATTCTGCAAGCCGCTATACAATCTTCCTCCAGCACACATCTTAATTCGACAAGTCCCCATACATTCTCCCCCCGGCACACATCAGCATTTGGCAAGCCAGCATACTTTCTCGGCCGGCACACATCTTCAGTCGGCAAGCCACCATACGTTCTCACCCGGCACTCATCTTCAGTCGGCAAGGCACTATACATTCTCCCCGGGGCACATATCTTCATTGGGCAAGCCAACATACATTCTCCCCCTGGCACGCATCTTCATTCGGCAAGCTAATATACATTTCTCACCCGGCGCAAAACTTCATTCGGCAAGCCACCATACATTCTACCCCCAGCGCACATTTTCATTCGGCAAGCTACCGTACATTCTCCCCCCAGCACACATCTTCATTCGGCAAGCCACCTTACATTCTCCCCCGGGCACACTTCATTCGGCAAGCTACTATACATACTCTCCGGCGCATAACTTCAGTCAGCATCCCACCACACATATTTCCTCCGGCACACATCTTCAGTCGGCAAGCCGCCATACCTTCTCCCCCGGCACACATCTTAATTCGGCAAGCCCGCATACATTTCTCACTCGGCGCACTTCTTCATTCGAAAAGGCACTAGACGTTCTCCCCCTGGCGCACAATTTCATTCGGCAAGCCGCCATACATTCTGCCCCCGGCACATATCTTCATTCGGCAAGCCAACATACAATCTCACCCCGGCACACTTTATTCGGCAAGCCACCATACAGTCTCTCTACGGCGCATATATCCAGCCGGCAACCCACCATACATTCTCCCCCGGCACACATCTTCATTCGAAAAGACACTATACGTTCTCCCTCTGGCGCACATCTTCATTCGGCAAGCCACCATACATTCTTCCCGTGGCCCGCACCTTTATTCTGCAAGCCGCCATACAATCTCCTGGTGGCACACATCTTCATTCGGCAAGCCGCTATACAATCTCCCTCCGGCACACATCTTAATTCGACAAGCCCCCATACATTCTCCCCCCGGCACACATCAGCATTTGGCAAGCCAGCATACATTCTCGGCCGGCACACATCTTCATCCGGCAAGCCACCATACATTCTTACCCGGCACTCATCTTCAGTCGGCAAGCCACCATACATTCTCCCCCGGGCACATACCTTCATTGGGCAAGCCAACATACATTCTCTCCCCGGCACACATCTTCATTCGGCAAGACACCATACATTCTCCCCCCGGCACAAAACTTCATTGCGGAAGCCACCATGCATTTCTCGCCCGGCGCACTTCTTCATTCTGGAAGCCAGCATATATTCTTCCTCTGGCGCACAGCTTTATTCGGCAAGCCACCATACATTCTCCTCCTGGCGCACAATTTCATTCGGCAAGCCGCCGTACATTCTCCCCCCGGCACATATCTTCATTCGGCAAGCCAACATACAATCTCACCCCGGCACACTTCATTCCGCAAGCCACCATACATTCTCTCTCTGGCGAATATATTCAGCCGGCAACCCACCATACATACTCCCCCGGCACACAACTTCATTCGGCAAGTCACCATACGTTCTCCCCCCGGCACACATCTGCATTCGTCAAGCCAGGATACATTCTCGGCCGGCACACATCTTCATTCGGCAAGCCACCATACATTTTCCCTCGGGCGCACATCTTCACTCGGCAAGCCACCATACATCCCCCCCCCTGGCACACAACATCATTCGGCAAGCCACCACACATTCTCGCCCGCCACACATCTTTCTTCGGCAAGCCAGCATACATTCTCACCCCGGCACACATCTTCATTCACTAAGCCACCATACATTCTTCCCGTGGCACGCACCTTTATTCTGCAAGCCCCCATGCAATCTCCTGGTGGCACACATCTTCATTCGGCAAGCCGCTATACAATCTCCCTCCGGCACACATCCTAATTCGACAAGCCCCCATACATTCTCCCCCCGGCACACATCAGCATTTGGCAAGCCAGCATACATTCTCGGCCGGCACACATCTTCATCCGGCAAGCCACCATACATTCTTACCCGGCACTCATCTTCAGTCGGCAAGCCACCATACATTCTCCCCCGGGCACATACCTTCATTGGGCAAGCCAACATACATTCTCCCTCCGGCGCACAGCTTTATTCGGCAAGCCACCATACATTCTCCCCCCGGCACACATCTTCATTCGAAAAGCCACTACACGTTCTCCCCCTGACGCACAATTTCATTCGGGAAGCCGCCATACATTCTCCCCCCGGCACATACCTTCATTCGGCAAGCCAACATACAATCTCACCCCGGCACACTTCATTCGGCAAGCCAACATACATTCTCTCTCCGGCGCATATATTCAGCCGGCAACCCACCATACGTTCTCCCCCCGGCACACATCTTCATTCGAAAAGACACTATACGCTCTCCCTCTGGCGCACAACTTCATTCGGCAAGCCACCATACATTCTTCCCGTGGGACGCACCTTAATTCTGCAAGCTGCCATACAATCTCCCTCCGGCACACATCTTAATTCGACCAGCCGCCATACATTCTCCCCCCGGCACACATCAGCATTTGGCAAGCCAGCATACATTCTCGGCCGGCACACATCTTCATTCGGCAAGCCACCATACATTCTCACCCCGGCACATATCTTCATTGGGCAAGCCAACATACATTCTCCCCCCGGCACACATCTTCATTCGGCAAGACACCATACATTCTCCCCCCGGCACACATCTTCATTCGGGAAGCCACCATGAATTTCTCACCCGGCGCACTTCTTCATTCTCTGAGCCACCATACATTCTGCCCCCAGAACACATCTTCGTTCGAAAAGCCACTATATGTTCTCCCCCTTGCGCACATCTTCATTCGGAAAGCCACAATACATTCTTCCCGCGGCACACATGTTCATTTGGCAAGCCAACATACATACTCCCCCCGGCACACATCTTCATTCGGCTAGCCACCATACATTCTCTCCGCGGTACACGTCCCTATTCGGAAAGGCAACCTAAATTCTACCCCCGGCACGCAGCTTTATCGGCAAGACACCATACATTCTCCCTCCGGCGTACATCTGCATTCTGCCAGGCAACATACATTCTCCCCCCGGCACACATCTTCATTCGGCAAGGCGCCATACATTCTCCCCCCGGCACACAACTTCATTACGGAAGCCACCATGCATTTCTCACCCGGCGCACTTCTTCATTCTGCAAGCCAGCATACATTTTCGCCCCGGCGCACAGCTTCATTCGGCAAGCCGCCATACATTCTCCCCCCGGCACGCAACTTTATACGGCAAGCCATCACACATTCTCCCCGGCACGCAACTTTATACGGCAAGCCCGCAAACATTCTCCCCGGCACACAATTCAATCGGCAAGCCCGCAAACATTCTCCCCCGGCGACGCATCGTCATTCGGCATGCCAAACACATCCTCCCACGGCACACATCCTCAATCGGCAGGCCACCATACATTCTCCCCCGGCACGCACCTTCATTTGGCAAGCCACCATACATTCTCCCCTGGCGCACATCTTCAATCTTCAAGCCACCATACATTCTCGCCCTGGCAAATAACTTCATTCGGCAAGCCACCATACATTCTCCCCGTGGCACACATCCTCATTCAGTTGGCCGCCATACATTCTCCCCCTCCGGCGCATCACTTCAGTCGGCAACCCACCATACATACTCCCCCCGGCACACATCTTCATTCCGCAAGCCACCATACATTCTCCCCCCGGCGCACACTTCATTCAGCAAGCCAACATACATTCTCGCCCCGGCACACAACTTCATTCTGCATGCCGCCATACTATCTCCCTGCGGCACACAGCTTCATACGGCAACCCCCCATTCAATCTTCCGGCGGCACACCTTCATTCGGCAAGCCAAGATACATTCTTCCTCCGGCACACATCTGCATTTGGCAAGCCAGCATACATTCTCGGTCGCCACATAACTTCATTCGGCAAGACACCATACACTCTCCCCCCGGCACCCAACTTCATTCGGCTAGCCACCATACATTCTCCCTCCGGCGCTTATGTTCAGTCGGAAACCCACCATACATTCTCCCCCCGGCACTCATCTTCATTCTGCAAGCCACCATGCATTCTCCCCCCGGTTCACATGTTCATTCCGCAAGCCGCTGCACCATCTCCCGGCGGCACACATGTTCATTCGGCAAGCCGCCGTACAATCTCCCGGGGGCACACATCTTCATTCGGCAAGCCACAATACATTTTCCCTCCGGCACACATCTTAATTCGGCAAGCCCCCATACTATCTCCCCCCGGCACACAACTTCATTCGGCTAGCCACTATACATTATCCCTTCGGCGCAAATCTTCAGTCGACAACCCACCATACATTCTCCCCCCGGCACTCAACTTCATTCTGCAAGACACCATACATTCCCCCCCCCCCCCCCCCCGGCGGACATCTTCATTCAGCAAGCCACCATGCATTTCTCACCCGGCGCACAACTTCATTCGGCAAGCCACCATACCTTCTCCCCCGGAACACAACTTTATTCGGGAAGCCACCATACATTCTCCCCCCCGGCAAACAACTTCATTCGGCAAGCCACCATACATTCTTTCTCCGGCGCATATCTTCAGTCGGCAACCCACCATACATTCTCCCCCCGGCACACATCTTCATTCGGCAAGTCACCACACATTCTCCCCCCGGCACACCTCTTCATTCAGCCAGGCAGCATAGATTCTCCCGCCAGCAAACAACTTCATTCGGGAAGCCACCATACATTCTTCCCCCGGCACACAACTTCATTCGTCATGGCAGCATACATTCTCCCCGGCACACACCTTCAATCGGCAAGCCACCATACATTCTCCCCCGGCAAACATCTTCATTCGTCAAGCAACCATACAATCTCCCGGCGGCACACACCTTCATTCGGCAAGCCACCATACATTCTCACCCGGCACTCACCACCTTCATTCGGCAAGACACCATACATTCTCCCCCCGACACATATCTTCATTCGGAAAGCCAACATACATTCTCCTACCGGCACACATCTTCATTGGGCAAGCCAACATACATTCTTCCCCCGGCGCACACCTTCATTCGGCAAGACACCATACATTCTCCCCCCCGGCACACATCTTCATTCGCGAAGCCACCATGCGTTTGTCACCCGGCGCACATCTTCATTCGGGAAGCCACCATACATTCTCCCCCGGGCACGCTTCATTCGGCAAGCCACCATACATTCTCCAACCGGCACACAACTTCATTCGGGAAGCAACCATACATTCTCCTCCCGGCACACATCTTCAATCGGCAAGCCAACATACATTCTCCCCACGGCACACAACTTCATTCGACAAGCCACCATATATTCTCCCCCCGGCACATATCTTCATTCGGCAAGCCACCATACATTCTTCCCCCGGCGCATATTTTCATTCGGCAAGCCACCATACATTCTCCCCCGGAACACAACTTTATTCGGGAAGCCACCATACATTCTCACCCCGGCACACAACTTCATTCGGCAAGCCACCATACGTTCTCTCTCCGGCGCATATCTTCAGTCGGCAACCCACCATACATTCTCCCCCCTGCCAAAATTTTCGTTTCGCCAAGCCGTTACACATTCTCCCCCCGGCACACATCTTCATTCTGCAAGCCAGCATACATTCTCCCGCCAGCAAACAACTTCATTCGCGAAGCCACCCTACATTTTCCCCCCGGCACACAACCTCATTCGTCAAGCCAGTATACATTCTCCCACGGCACACATCTTCATTCGGCAAGCCACCATACATTCTTCCCCGGCGCACAACTTCATTCGGCAAGCCACCATACTCTCTCATGGCACTCACTTTCATTCGGCAAGCCACCATACATTCTCCCTCCGGCAGACATCTTCATTCCGCAAGCTACCGTACATTCTCCCCGCGGCTCACAATTCATTCGGTAAGCCACCAAACATTCTCCCCCCGCCACACATCTTCATTCGGCAAGCCAACTTACATTCTACCCCGGCACGCACCTTCATTCGGCAAGCCACCAGACATTCTCCCCCGGAGCACATCTTTTATTCGGCAAGCCACCACACAGTCTCCCCGCGGCATATATCAGCATTCGGCAAGCCACTATACATTCCCCCCCGGCACACATCTTCATTCGGCATGCCAACATACATACTTCCCCGGGACACATGCTCATTCGCCAAGACACCATACATCCCCCCCCCCTGGCGCACATCTCCATTCGGCCAGCCACGATACATTCTCCCCCCGGCACACATCTTCACTGGGCAAGCCGCCAGACATTCTCCTCCCGGCACACATCTGCATTCGTCAAGCCAGGATACATTCTCGGCCGGCACACATCTTCATTCGGCAAGCCACCATACATTTTCCCTCGGGCGCACATCTTCATTCGGCAAGCCACCATACATCCCCCCCCCCCTGGCACACAGCTTCATTCGGCAAGCCACCACACATTCTCGCCCGCCACACATCTTTATTCGGCAAGCCAGCATACATTCTCACCCCGGCACACATCTTCATTCGGTAAGCCACCATACGTTCTCCCCCCGGCACACAACTTCATTCGGCAAGCCAACATACATTCTGCCCCCGGCACACATCTTTATTCGGCAAGCCGCCATACATTCTTCCCGCACCATACATCTCCAGTCGCACCGGTCGCCCGCAACAAGTCGCGCGCCCACGTACGCGCACGGTCACTTTTTTCGTGTTCATTCTTTGTTTCCGTGCAGCAATAGAGTGGAACGGTTTTTCAATTGAAATCAGTCATAACGTGTCCTTCCACATTTTTCAACACCTTGCAGAGTATTAACTACATGGCCTAAAATATTTATTGCATGTACCCAGCGCTCCTTCAATGGGTCTTTAAGAAAATGAAATGAAATGAAAGTGCTCGTCGAAATCGAAATCTCGGCTCTTCGTGACATAGGAGCACATAAATAATGAATCGTCGCACGCTGGAACAAGCGAGTTTTTTTAGCACAATTTCCGAGTCGATAGCTGCTGATTTGCCGCAAAATAATTTTGTTGGAGTACTCCTTTAAATATGTTCACTGCAACGCTGCAGAGGTTCTTCGCAGATGCACCCGATCGCACGGCGACGTTGTGTCGTAGTGCTTGAACCGCAGAGATAGCCTTGGATTGACTATGTAAATAAGAATACAGCACAAAGAATCGCTTGTTAATTTCTTCTCCTACAGGGTGAGGCTAATAGAACAAGAAAAAGACGTCGCGTTCAGCTTTCTTGCGCTTCTCTTCATGAAAAACTATGAGAAATTTTCACATGCAGTAAGCCTGCTGCCATCCTGGCGCGGTCGGTTTGCTTACCTGTGAACCTCTAAAGCCGCGCGTTAATTGTCTCTCTCTTATTGTCCTTTTGCCCCGTAAGCCATAAACTGTTGCGAGAGAGACGGGGGGACGGGATTTTCGCACGACAAGCTCGGTGCACACCGAGAGAGGACAGTGGCGAAGAGCGTATCTTAAACACTGAGCACGAGTTACCTTGAAAAGTATTTAAAGCGGAAACACCAAGTTGTGAAATTATTGAAAAAAGTGCAAGTTATTTCGGAAATCATTTAAGATACACTAGTTAAAGTAAAATATTTAAGGTACGTAGGAGCCTGGTAGGGTGATCATTTCTTAACCCTAGTGCTAACAGACCCGCTGAAAAACGAACGGGCCCACTATGGATAGGCGGCGAGCACGATTACAACATTAGGCCGCAGGACCCCTGCTAGCTGACGTAGCTTAGGCACGTAAACTTCCTGATGCGTGAAGAAATGTAACCTATGTATTTGGACATGTGTCTTATTGCCTATACACCCTCTACAACACGCGCCAAACGCCCCGCGAACGCCACTGCGTTGGCGTTCCTGATAAAGCTTAGCTGATATTCTTGGGTTCGTGTTTAGTTATAAGGGAGGCTATGTTCCTTCGTATGATGTAGCTACCATATATATATATATATATATATATATATATATATATATATATATATATATATATATATATATATATATATATATATATATATATATATATATATATATATGTGGTGTGAATAGCAAAGTAATCATCTACATCCACACGAATTTTACGTATGTTGCGCACGCGGTAGAGCCTCATGACGACAACCAATTTGTTTGCCTACATTCCCCAAAAAAGACTGTCATTTACACTTTTTGGAGCATTCACATCGTCAGCAGGTAGCTTTCACAGGAAAAGTCTTAGGGAAATATTTTAGTGGCCAATAACCCCTGACTTAGCACAGGCGACCTTAACGCGCATCACCACCTATGGGAAGCAGTAAAACTGACTCCAGAGGCAGGAGTCTTGCATCCTTTCCTGCCAACCATGTTATGTGATGTGTGAATGATAAGAGCAATACAGCTATGTGAGGCACAAGCTATAGTAGCTGCTTGGACTTGGCTTTGGTGTTATGGCGCTTTGCCTCCAGCGTCCAATTCTTTACGGACATAGAGACACATGGAAGTGACCATATTCCAACATACATAAAGATTAGTGGAGTTGATCAATGCTCCTCTCCTGTCATGCATACAGTTATTGGTCAAGGTTTAAGGAGCATGTGTATGACACATGCCGAGAAGGCCTTTCATACAATATAAAAAATGCAATCGCAGAAGCCACAAAACATTTATCTGCTCGCTTACAAGGTCAGCAAGGCGAACATACTTCGATACCGAACTGAAGAGGCTGCGGGCGGCGCACCGACAGGCGGAAAGAAAGCAACTGGCACCCGATGTCCGTTGTAAACCTGTGGGCTTCACGACGCGCACAACGAAAAGACCAGCGTAAAACGGACAAATTGGAAGATAAGCGATGGAAGTCTTTCTGTCAGGCGCTTGATGCCCGACGATTGCTCTCGCACACATGGAATGTAATTAGGGCTCTTAGCTCATGTACGCATCAAAGGAAGCGCTTTGCTGCTCTGGCCGTCTACTAATGCCACTCGCAGCTTGAAGATTTCTGTGCACAGCTTGCTGGTTTCCTGGTCATCACTACTGACACGTGACTGAATGACGTCCCTGGGGCACGTGTACGAGAAGCGAACGCACCGTTTTCACTCGAAGAGCTCGAAGCTGCGTTGGTGACCTGCAGGCGTTCTTCGTCCAGATGGCATCATGTACGCTGCCCCATTCCACCTTCGGGATGGCGCACGTGATGAGCTGCTGAACTACTACAATGAGTCTTGGCACAACGGCGTCGTTCCTAAACAATGGAAATCAAGCCGCTTGATGCCCGTTCTAAAACCTGAAAACATCCGCTTGATTTATTATCACATAATCCGATTGAGTTTTAGAGCTCCGTCGGCAAAGTGATGGAATTAATTATTATTGCTCGCTTGCAAAGGTACCTTTCAAAGGTAGAAACATCCATCCGGATGCCTTGGCGGACTTTCATTGAGGTGGCTCAGCCATCGACAACGTTATTGGCCTTCTTACCTAGGTTCTGGGTTACCTGGGCTCTGACCTTGTTACCTGGGTTGTTACCTGGATGACTCGCCCAATGGCGAGGCTTCAGCGTGCGGCAATCATCTTATCTCGGAGACTCTGTGTGTCTACCGCATTGGTTGGCTTTAGGCGCAAACAAGTGCCGTCGTATGGAATTGCCATCGCCAGGCACACGTAGCTGGCGACTCTCTCAGAGCGCACATTTGCCATCTGTCAAAGACGCTCGACTATCACTTAGCTTCCTTGTCAGCCGAGAGACCTCGAGAGACCTTTTCAAGAGTGGTTATACCGCTCATAAAGAGTGCATACCGTGATACCGGTGGCGAAGCCTTCATTTCCGCTCTAGTGCCTGCGATAGCCTCAAGTGAATTTAACTATTCCCAGAATTACAAATGCGGCCAATCATCTGTCTCCGGCTCTAAAGCAACTGACGCTCCTAATACTGCACCAGACATATTCGGACCGCATGCTTATGTATATGCCGACGGTTCTATTTCAACTACCAGCTGAACTGCCACATTCGTCGTTCGAGCTAAGTCGGTTAAAATTAAATTCAAAGTGTCACACGCGACTACATCTACATCGGCAGAACTTGTGGCCCTCCATGCCGCTATGACCTACGTCACCGAAGATCCAGCAAAAAATGGGCACTATTTTGTAACTGAAGGCAGCTCTTCACAATACCAAGTCTGCTTACCTCACAGAGCTTACGACAAGATGATATGCAACATCAGGGAAGTACCCCAACATGCTCTGGAAATAGGACACAACATAATATTTCAGTGAGTTTCTGCATCGTCGGTAACGGCTTTGCTGACAGGGCTGCCCGGTCTGCCCACGAAGACACGCAGACGCGTCCAATACATCTTGCGAGTATGAACGCTGCCAGGGAACTTCGCAAGCTTGCTGGAGTTCAAGTGCCTTCAATTACCGATTGCACACGCTGGACCCCTCGCTACGGCTACAACTGCCACCTAGCCTTTCCCTTGGCAAAAGAATCTTGTTGTGCCGCTTGTGGCTGGGAGTGGCGCTCACGAACGCTTACTTTTGTCGTGTAGGAATGGCCGAGAGGCCGATGTGCCACTTCTGTCGGTGCAAAGGAACCATCAAGCACCTATTGCGTATCTCCTCTCGCTACGACGTGCAATGCCTCTCCCCCAGGACAACTTTACGCCGACTGGATTCGAGACCGTTCTTTGTCAGAGATACTCGGACCGTGGCTACGCCCGTCCTCGGCATAATAAGTGATTCGTGCACTAGTACACTACTTTAAGTGCACAGGTTTAAGATACCACTTTTAGTGTCCCTGTGCATCATCCCACTGGTCCTCGGTGCTTTCTGTCTCTTTTCCTCTATCTCTTACTCCTTTCCCTTACCACCAGTGTAAGGTAGAAAACCGGGCACTCGTCTGGTTGACCTCCCTGCCTTTCCTCTCCTTGCTCTCTCTATTATTCCTCTCTTTTCAATGGCGTATATACTGTCTGGCTCCGTTTAATTTCTTTTTTTGAACGCGTATGAGTGCGCTTCGCGGCACTTTTTGCAACCAGTGAAGAAAGGTGGCCTACTATATGAATGTCTCGCGTAATAAATGCAAACGTAACCTCTAGTTTGTGTTTTCAACTTCGCTGCGTATAGCTAGTTAGAACATACATACATACATACATACATACATACATACATACATACATACATACATACATACATACATACATACATACATACATACATACATACATACATACATACATACATACATACATACATACATACATACATACATACATACATACATACATACATACATACATACATACATACATACATACATACATACATACATACATACATACATTTGCAGCCATCGTATGAATTTTTCAAGTTTTTGGTGTTTTTTGACGCAGCAGACGCTTGATGTGGGCGAGTTGGTTTACCATACTTGAAGAAAACAAAAGAGCGCTACAAAGACGCGGACTAAAAAAGAAAGCCGGTCCTTCGTACATGTTCTTTTTTTCTTCAAGTATATTCAAGTACATGTTCTTCTTTTTTTCAAGTACATTTTTTGGTTTTCTTCAAGTATTTTCTGACATTCTATTGAGCATTTCCAAATCGCACATGGCTTTCGAGTCATATGTGAAGCGCTGTTTGCAGTGCCTGGTGTGCCTATGCAGGATCCGGTTCTGTTCACGGGGTCAGTAAGGCGCAACTTGGATCCGTTCTCGGAACACGGCGACGAACAGCTCTGGAAGGCCCTGGAAGAGGTAATATGCCACAAGGATTCAGTGCTGTGCTTCGCACTGTGTACGTTGAAGCTGCGCTATATGCACGTGAACAACGAATCAAGGGATGGAACCATTGTTCCCGAATAGACGAATAAAGCTTGGAGGCCGGAGAGGGGATGGCGTATAGCGCAAGGTAGGGAGAAAGACTCTATGGGACAAGTTCGATATATCCTTATGAAGGAACCTGAACGGTTTGAACGCAGTAGAGACGTGGCTGCATTATGTGCTGTTTGGCCCAGTGAGTGTGACATTGTTGCGATTCCAGATTGCCGCGAGAAGACTTCGATAAAGACAGAATGGGAAGATATACTGAGAATTCCATGCGCATGTAAATTACCTCACTGGGCCGATATACAGAGTGATCATATTTTAGTTTCACATACGTTTCAAATACCAACTGTGGCAGATAACATAGTTCTCGTCTATGAGTTGGATTATTCAGAGCGGCGCACGTCATTTGCCAGAGAAATGGAAACACATTCAATTAATTATCATGACATCGCTAACTAGCTTCTTAACGAATTACTTAATGGCACATATTGAAATTCATGCATTGCAACCGGTTAGCTTGTAGTGCGTATCTACATGGAATGAATTTCCTGAATAAAACTAGTTGGAGAAATCTGTGATAAAACTAGTCGTGAAAATGCACTGTCCTTCTGCAACACATATTCAACTAATTATCGAAACATCGCTAAAGTGCTATTTAGTTGCTTTAAGACACATATTGCAATTTACGTATTGTAGCCTGTCAGTTTAGAAGGTGTATCCACTTGGAATTAATTTCCAGAATGAAACCAGTTTGGAGAAATCCGCCATAAAGCTCGCCTAAAAAATGCACTGTTTTTCCACTTTCATTTGATGCGAAAGCATCAAATGGCTCTTTGAGCGAGAAAGTCGGCTTCTGTAGCAGCGAAGCGTCATCTCAATTCCCATTGGCTGCCACGCCGCATTACCAGTGCACATCGACTGAACAGAGCTAGCGAAACAAGACCCGTGCTGTCATGATACCGCGCCAGGTGTTGCGCAAAAAGTGATCGCTGCGACGCGCCCTGCCGGCCTTGGTGACCGCTTCTGCTCCCTCGGTTTCTCGTCCGTGGCATACGGCACCGCAGGCTGCTGCTTGCTGGCTCGGGCAGCACATACCGCTATAGAGTCTGAAGCATCTCCATCGTCGGCGGCTGCAACCACAGCAAGAGCATGCCCGTTTACGCCAGTACACCACCGACGAAGTTATCAGGAGCTCAGCAAAACTAGCGGAGAGGCTCTCACGCAGTTCTTGGGGCGCCATCGAGGGAGCAAGTGTTCCGCCACGTCGAGGTTTCCACGTGCGGCCCGCGTTATTCAGCCATAAGAGAATGTGTGCATGCGCACTGCCGTTGGGTTGCAATTTCATGTGGTTAATGCAGTCGACCACGCAGCACGTGCGAATGTACGAAAGGTAAAGAAAAGACTCGCGCCAACTTAATCACAAAACTGGGCAACATATACCGCAGCAAAAGGACCGTTCAGGGGCATTCAATTGGACAGCAATGCTTTCGCATTCACAACTTATAAGAAGGGCTTTGGTGTCCTCGCATTTTTTGAACGAAACGCTCTTTTATGCGATGGCGCACAAAAGTAACTAGAATGCCTATTCATTTCATTCCACACTATAGGTAGTGATATTTCAGAACTGGTGTCTTCCTGGAGATTAACTTCAAGCGGATACCTCTCGCAAGCTGACCTGCTAAAATTCGTCAAATTGCATTATGTGCCGTAAAGTAACTGATCAGGAAGTTAATGAATTTCTGTAAATTCGCCAAATATGCATGCCGATTTCTCGTGCTAGGAATGCCCGCGTGCTAGAATAGTCTCGCTCGATGACAAGAATTGTGCTATCTGCCACAGGTGATTTTTAAATGTTCCATATGCTCGAAAAGTACAACCCTGCTATTCAGGCGTCTTTCACATTCTTCTGAAAGCTTAGGGGCCTACAATCTAATAAATTAATACAATCTTTTTATAGTTCTTTTCTCAAGTTGTGTTCCATACATGCACGAAGTATTTAATCGTGACGAACGACTAATATCTAAAGTAGATGATACCTCCTAAAATTTAGTATTTAATTTTTTCTCACCAGAATTCGTAGCTACAGTAGCGGTAAAACACTGTGTCAGAAACGCGAATTCCAATTCGTCATTTTTATAACTAAATTCAACAATAGCTGCGTAAACAAGCGAACACTCCTATTATTTTGTGCCTGTCGCCCGCACTATTCCGCTAATGAAATTTGATGAAGTAGGTGAAGGCGCCAACGGTTATGATTTGTCACTCATTATGTCATATTATGTCACATTATGATTTGTCACGCTTATGATTTGCCACTTTGCCCATCGGCGGTTTTGTTGCATGCAGAAATACTGAGCACGTTGAAGAATTTAGGGCTCATTCTGCATTCTTAGTGGCATGCCATTGCAACAAGGGGTGCTTGCCAGAGAAATTTTGAACATATTTATGAGGATCTTCACAATCCCTGCGGGCGTTCTACTGTGAAAAACCAAACTGCCACCCTCATCCTTTCCTCACCCACCGGCTTAGTGGCGACGCTGTTGTGCTGGTGAGGTCGAGGGATGAAATTGCGGCGGCACCGGCCGCATTTGTGCGGGGACGACACACCAGAACGCCCATGTCACGATCATTTAGGGCGGCTGAAAGATCTCCTGGTGGTCCAAAATAATCAAGAGTCACCCACTATGGCGTGCCTCTTAAGGAAACCGTGGTTCGGGCGCGTGTAACCCCAGGATTAAATTCAGTACATTCCGGCGCTCATTATTTTGTTCTTAAGTGCTTGTTTGCTATATCAGCGGTACTGAATGGCAGCAGCAAGAGCAATGACGTGTGATGGAGATGACCGGGCGAAGGTGTAGACGGCGTTTCCAGGGAGATTCCCACGTAGTAGTCACAGCAAAGAAGGCAGTAAAACTGCGGATGACGAAACTCGCATTCTATTTGGCGACCACAGTTGGCGACCGTCGAAAATCTCCCGGTCAAGCGCCTCGGCGTTTGTACATGAGCCATCGAAGGTTCCAGAGTAATCACTGGTGGTCGCGTGTCTTCCAGAAACTTCTACACAATTCTCGCCGCACATGCCATCCGATCACTCAAGCGTCGGTGACAACAGACAGCAAGTAGAACCATCAAAACATTCGAGAAACTTCCGACATATGGGTGCGCGTCCCGCGGTGGGCACTTACATTTATTAGACGGTGAAAAGCGGTCACCCCGAAAAAAGTTAAACAAGTAGGCGTGCCAAGTCCGCACTGAAAAAGCATCGTCGATATGCTAAAAACCTAACAGGACAGCGAAAAGCAAAAGGACACTTTTGAAACAAAAGTAACCAAACAGAAAAGAAACAGGAGAGCACGTTGTTGGGCGAGTCGGTCGTACATACTTAAAGAAGGGAATTGCGCTAAAAAAGACACGGACGAGTAAGGACCGTGCGCCCGTCCATGTCCTTACTCGTCCGTGTCTTTTTTAGCGCAATTCCCTTCTTTAAGAAAAGAAACAAGTTGCAAAGTGACACAGTCCAATCACACTCCAAAGTTCAGCTATGCAAATTCGCAAAGTCTGCTAGCGCTGCGGGAAAGGCTTAAGTCACCCAACATTGACTATTTCATGTCGTGAGCGGCGCCGCTGTGATGCCGAAATGCCGTCTGGCACGACCTCACAATCGAGTGCACCAATGCGTCGGATGATCTTGTAGGGTCCGAAATAGTGGCGTCTAAGCTTCTCACTAAGTCCTCGTCTGCGTATCGGCGTCCAAGCCCATACACGGTTTCGTCGTCGAACATATCGTCGTCGAAGATTGTAATCTCGTCTCTCGGTCCTCTGCTGATTCTTGATACGCAGGCGGGCGAGCTGTCGGTCTTCTTGCGACCGCTGCGGATAAGCGGCGACGTTGACATTTTCTTCGTCGGTGCCGTGCGGCAGCATGGCGTCGAGAGCGGTCATAGTGTCCCTTTCGTAAAGCAGCTTGAACGGCGTGATCTGTGTTGTTTCTTGCACCGCCGTGTTGTTAGCAAAGGTTACGTACGGCAGGACCGCGTCCCACGTCTTGTGCTCGACGTTGACGTACATTGCTAGCATGTCGGCGAGGGTATTCTTCAGTTTTTTCTTGAGGCCATTCGTCTTCGCGTGGTAGGCAACGGTCCTATGGTGACTTGTCTGGCTATACTGCTGTATGACTTGCGTAAGCTCAGCTGTGAAAGCCGTTCCTCTGTCAGTAACAATGACTTCTGGCGTAGCATGTCGTAGCAGGATGTTGTCGACGAAAAATTTGGCTAATTCCGCGCTACCTTTGGGCAGCGTTTGCCCTCTGGTGTAGCTTGTAAGGTAGTCGGTGGTTACTACTAGTGTCAACTTGTTTCCAGACGACGTTGGAAAGCGTCCCAACAAATCCATCCTAATCTTCTGTAACGGTCGACAAGAAGGCACGACCGGCTGCAGTAAACCCATTGGCCTTGTCGATGGTGTCTTGAGTCGCTTGTACTCACGGCATGTCTTTACGTAGCGGGCGACGTCGGCGGTGAGGCGCGGCCAGTAATATTTGTATACATGTATTCTTGGGAGTGTACGGGAATATCAGAGGTGCCCTGCTGTCTTATCGTAGCGCAGGGCGTGCAACACTTCTGACCGGAGTACTACGGCCAAAACGAGAAGGTAGTTCGCGCGGGCCGGTGAAAAGTGCTTTTTCACCTGGACGTCGTATACAAAAAGAAAACGAAGAAAATAGGCATTTAAATACTCTCCGTTCAACGTCGGTCTTGCCTCACAAGTACTAAAAAAGGCTTCTGAGTTCAGGGTCCACTCGTTGCTGCTCGGCAAAGTCGTCTGCGGTTGTTGTACCTAAAGACATCCTCGTCTTGGTCATCTTGAGTGGCGTGTCCACGGGAGCGCCAGACAGTCTGTCGGCATCACAATATTTTCGTTCAGAGTTGTAGAATACAGTGATGTATTCTGGCAGTCCGAGGCTCCACCGCGCCAGGCGCCCTGAAGCGTCCTTTAAGTTTCCTACCCAACAGAGCGCATGATGGTCGCTCACAACTTTGAACAGCCTACCATGTAGGTATGGGCGGAATTGCGCTGTAGTTCAAATGATGGTGAGGTACTTCTTTTCGGTCGCAGAATAATTGCCCTCCGCTTTTTACAGCGACCGCCTAGCGCAAGCTGTCGCCCGTTCAAGTCTGTCCTTGCTCTCGACTAAGACGGCACCGACGCCTAGGCTACTGGCGCCAGTGTGTATTTCTGTATCGAAATAGTCGTCGATGTGCTCGCGTAAGCTGGCACGCACTCGGTACCATTCTGATGTTGGGCGAGAACAGCGCCGATTCCGTGGCCGCTTGCGTCAGTGTGGATTGGATTGAAACCAACTTTATTTGTGTCTGTAGTTGGGCGCTCGCGCGCCGCGACAAGGGCCTACGTCATCTACGATGTCGCCGTTACCGAGCGCGGGTCTCCGCTCGCCGTTGCCGGCTCGCTAGGTCCCTGCCTTTCGAACGCCCAGATGACCTGCTTGACGGCCCAGAGCAGTTGGTCTTGGTTGGAGCTCCTCGCGGCTGCGTCGAACCGCGGTGGAATTGTTCTTGATTTTGCTTCTTCTGGATCTTTAACTCAGTCTCACAAGAAGTGCGTGTAAACTGCCGTCTCCCTCCGGTAGACTGTGCACTTATCGGTCGGACATGTCTCGGGGTACATGCGATGCATCAGTCCCGGGCTCGGTAGCGATACGGTCTGGAGCTGTCTCAGTAGTACCGCTTCCACTCGACTCAGCCAAGGGGGAGGGGGTGCAAGAATCCTGCGAGCCAGGTGGTAGGCCTTCGTGATTTGGTCGTAGTGCGTTGTGCGGTCCTTGTTTCCGAACCACGTCGGATGGTCTGTCGCCGGGGCGCGGTTCGTTAGCGCTCGTGCCGCTGCGTGTGCCGTCTTATTGTGGTTCTCACTGTGTTCTGAAGCGTCGCTCTCGTGCTCCGGGAGCCACTTGAGTCTTAGTTTTCTGTCTTGCAGTTCGGCAGCTCCCAGTACGCGCTCGGCCTTCGTGCAGATTTGGCTGTTGGCGAAGTATCCCAAGTAACGCAACAAGTAACGCCGGAAGAATTAAAGACAGCCTTGTTAGCTATGCAAAGGGGGAAGGCAGCTGGGGAGCATCAGGTAAGAGCAGATTTGTAGATGGATGGTGGTCAGATTGTTCTCGAAACACTGGCCACCCTGTATACGCAATGCCTCATGGCCTCGAGCGTACCGGAATCTTGGAAGAACGCTAACATAATCCTAATCCATAAGAAAGGGGACGCCGAAGACTTGAAAAATTATACACCGAGCAGCTTACTGTCCGTTGCCTACAAAGTATTTACTAAGGTAATCGCAAATAGAATCATGAACGCCTTAGACTTCTGTCAAGCAAAGGACCAGGCAGGATTACGTAAAGGCTATTCAACAATAGACCATATTCGCACTATCAAACAGGTGATAAATAAATGTGCGGAATATAACCAACCCTTATATATAGCTTTCATCAGTTACGAGAAAGCGTTTGATTCAGTCGATATCTCAGCAGTCATGGAGGCATTACGGAATCACGCTGTAGATGAGCCGTATGCAAAAATACTGAAAGATATCAATAGTGGCTCCACAGCCACCGTAGTCCTCCATAAAGAATGCAACAATATCCCAATAAAGAAAGGCGTCAGGCACGGAGATACAATCTCTCCAATGCTATTCACAACGTATTTACAGGAGGCATTCAGAGACCGGGATTGAGAAGAATTGGGGATAAGAGGTAATTGAGAATACCTTAGTAAGTTGCGATTCCCTTATGATATTGCTTTGCTTTGTAACTCAAGAGACCATTTGCAATGCATGCTCACTGACCTGGAGAGGCAAAGCAGAAGGGTGGGTCTAAATATTAATCTGCAGAAAACTAACCTAACGTTTAACAATCTCAGAAGAGAACAGCAGTTTACGATAGGTAGTGTTGTGCCATTACCACAAGCCCGGATTCCGAATCTGCAAGATGCAGAATCTATCCTGCGAGCGCCCTAATTCTCCCTTCACAAGTCAAGATGCTGAGCCGTCAGGCAGCGGTGTCCTGCGGGAGAAGCATCGGCAGGCGACGTGTTTAGACGTGTCAGCGTGTGCCAGACAGCCCGGCGCCGCACCTCCTTTTGCATGGAGGTCTCCGCGCGCGCGAACTTTGAACCGGGTGGCCAGCGCGGTCGCTGGTTGGACCCCTCGGACGACCGTCGTGTGCTGACTTTGTATTGGGCCGTTTGAGTGACAATGGTTCCTCGGGGATTATAAAAGCAGCGACGCGCTGCCTGAAAAACAGGATCCGCCGACCCACCGGGAGACAGTGTCGCTCCCGACTGGGGTGAGATGTGTCACGCGTTTTCGCCGGACGTCGCCGTGCGGGAACAGTCGCGGTTGTGTGAGCTCTCAGCCCCAGTGCCGATCCGATCTTGTCCTGTACAATGACCTGTATATAATGTATAAAATCCCTTTCGTTATTCTCATCGACGCCTGGCTCGGAGTCTTCGCTACCAACGCTCTGTCACGAAACGGGTGACGAGCGCTACGGGACCACAAAGTCGTAATAGTGGTGCAGCGGTGAAAGACCGTAACACTGGATGGCAGCTACGGGATTGACCGGCATCAGCTACCTCGGCGCGGTGAGTGCCTGAAGTTTACCTCAAACACCAGACTTTCTCTGACACAGGTTATAGTAGCTTAGGGAAGGATTTGGTGTTGCATTGTGATAACCTTGTGTGTTTCAAGCCTAGTAAGAGTGTTTTGAAAACCAGGGGATGCTGAGGGGGTAAACAGGGCAGTGTGTGAAATACTTGCATATGTCTTACTAGTAGTGTTATAGTAGCGTACGGCAGGTATATTCAAAAAGGGTAAACAGCAGGAGGACAGTGTGAACGATGGAGAAGTACAAGGTGAAGGAACTTCTCGAAATTTGTGAGGAGTTGGGCATTGAGTTGGGCTCAACCAAAAGAAAGAATGCGATCCTTGAGGTCATGAGGACTGGGGACGTAACGGCTGAGGAAGCCGCTGAGGCCTGGGCGGATATCAAGGAACGTCGGGAAAGGGAGGAAAGGGAGAAGGAACGTTGCGAGCAGGAAAGGAGAGAACAGGAACGTCGCGAAGAGGAAAAGGAGGAAAGGAGAGAGCGGGAGCGACGTGAGCACGAGCTTAAAATGAAAGAGTTGGAGATCCGAAATAACTCGCCGGCGCCTAATCTAACTTCTAACGGTCCAAGAATACGCGATCAACTTCCACCCTTTGTCGTCGGAGAGGATATGGCCAAATACCTCGTGAAATTTGAGCACGTGTGCGAACGGAATAGCATTGAGCGATCCCTCTGGGCACAGAATCTGTTAGCGTTGCTTCCTGGGGAGGCATCAGACGTAATTACTTGCTTATCGAAAGAGGCGTTCGAGAGCTACAGTGATGTGAAGGAAGCGCTACTGCGGAAGTACAAATTGTCGCCCGAAGCTTTCCGGCAGAGGTTCCGGTATGCAAAAAAGGGCAAGGAGTCGAATGTTGACTTCGCGTTTCGTCTAAAAGCCGACCTGGTGGAATGGCTGAAGGGCGAAGAGGTTTACGACGACCGCGACAAAATTGTCGAATGCATCGCGTTGGAGCAGTTATACCGTTGCATTGATGAGGATGTCCGGCTCTGGCTGCAAGATAGGCTAAAGGAGGTTAAGCTAAACAAGGCAGCAGAGTTAGCGGAAGAGTATTACACCCGCCGCAGCTTGCACAGCAAGGCAGTGCGCATAGAAAAAGCAGATAGGAGAGATGGGTTTTACGGGAAGCCCGACGAACGGAAGGAAATCACGCGTCGCGAGTTTCGGGAAGACGAGTCCCTTCCCAAAGAAACTGTAAGGGATGGACAGAATGCATCTCAGAATGATGACGATGGTCCGAAACAGCGAAACGAAATGACGCGTTCTTTTGAAAAACGGAAACCGTTAACCTGCTACAATTGCAAAAAGCAAGGGCACATCGCTGCAAGCTGCCCAGAGAGAATTGCTTTTGCAACGATACAGGAAACTCGCAAAAACATACGTCTATTGGAGCCCTATGTGCAGGAAATTAAGGTAAACGGCAAGAAGTGCCGAGCACTGCGGGACTCTGCAGCAACTATGGACGTTGTTCACCCGTCTTTCGTCTCCTCGAGTGATTTTACGGGAGAGTGCGTTAGGATACGGCAAGTGGCCGAGAAGGAGAGTGTCTGTTTACCGATCGCAACGGTTATCATTGAAGGAGAGTTTGGGAAACTTAACACCGAAGCCGCTGTGTCAGCCGCCCTCCCGGAGCAATTTTCCTACCTCTTCTCAAATAGCTCGGAGCAGCTGCTGAGGGATCAGGGCAAATCATTCTTTGCCGACGTGGCGTACATGGCCCCCACGCGATCCAAAGCGCGCCCGCTGTCGAGGGAACTTGACTTAGCGTCGGTGAGCGAAAGGCGGTGCGGCACACGGACTGATCAGGGTAACTTGAGTGGCGAGCAGTCACGGGAGAGGCAGAGCTCGGAGGCTGGCCTAGGCGAGCGGGTCCTGGAGGTGAGTGGGAGTGACGCGTGCAGTGCTAGCCGCGATATAGACGCGACGCCGCAATTAGGCGACGCGGGCTCCACACTCGCTCCGGTTTCCGCCAGCTGGCAGGAGCAGGCTGCAGTTGAAAGGGAAACTCGGATTCGCGAGCAACAGGAAGATTGTTCACTAGCCGATCTGAGGAAGAGCGTCAAACGGGGAGTGAAAAAAAAGGGGGTTTCATTTGGCAAGGAATCTGGCTTATTGTACCGCCGCTACACGGATAAGCAGGGTCGCAAATATAAGCAGCTTCGGATTCCGCGAAAATATCGCCGGGAAAAATGAATGACCTCATTTGCTTCCTCAGTAGTATGTTTTCGGTCCAAGTGATTTCAAGGGGACCATTCCATTTGTAATTATTATTGCTGATTAATAATTGTTTGTTGTCTATTTTGTTGTGTTGTTAATTTGAAAACTGGTTGTTTGAGCCTTGTGTACTAGATCGTACACCTGCCTCTTGTTGCAGCGGGAGCAAAAAGAGGGATAGCAATTTAGTTAGGTTGATTTGAATTATGGCCTTGTCTGGTGTTTGACGGGAGACAGAGGGCACTTGTTCGTGTTGGGTGTTGCCTTTTGCCGGTCGGTTTTGCAAGCTGCAGAACGACCAAGCGGGACCAGTGGCGAGAAGCAAGGTCTTAGGAACGACCCGAGCGGAGCTGGTCAAGGTGCCTTGGCGACGACGCGGTGAGCAGAGCTCCTGTCCTGGCGAGTCGGACCCGGGGCACGTGAAGTTACCTGGCGTCCCGACACTGGACGTGAACTTGGACGAGCCTGACGAACGTGCGCGCCCGGCATCCGAGCCACGTGGAGGCAGCTCGTCTTCCCGGCGCCTTATCTGAGGGCGGGGATGCTGTTGTGCCATTACCACAAGCCCGGATTCCGAATCTGCAAGATGCAGAATCTATCCTGCGAGCGCCCTAATTCTCCCTTGCTGAGCCGTCAGGCAGCGGTGTCCTGCGGGAGAAGCATCGGCAGGCGACGTGTTTAGACGTGTCAGCGTGTGCCAGACAGCCCGGCGCCGCACCTCCTTTTGCATGGAGGTCTCCGCGCGCGCGAACTTTGAACCGGGTGGCCAGCGCTGTCGCTGGTTGGACCCCTCGGACGACCGTCGTGTGCTGACTTTGTATTGGGCCGTTTGAGTGATAATGGTTCCTCGGGGATTATAAAAGCAGCGACGCGCTGCCTGAAAAACAGGATCCGCCGACCCACCGGGAGACAGTGTCGCTCCCGACTGGGGTGAGATGTGTCACGCGTTTTCGCCGGACGTCGCCGTGCGGGAACAGTCGCGGTTGTGTGAGCTCTCGGCCCCAGTGCCGATCCGATCTTCTCCTGTACAATGACCTGTATATAATGTATAAAATCCCTTTCGTTATTCTCATCGACGCCTGGCTCGGAGTCTTCGCTACCAACGCTCTGCCACGAAACGGGTGACGAGCGCTACGGGACCACAAAGTCGTAATAGTGGTGCAGCGGTGAAAGACCGTAACAGTAGCGAGGCGCTGGAACTTGTAAGGGAATACATCTACTCAGGGCAGGTAGTGACCGTGGATCCGGATCATGAGACAGAAATAATCAGAAGAATAGGAATGGGGGGGTGTGCATTTGACAGGCATCCTCAGATCATGAACAGCAGTTTGCCATTATCCCTCAGGAAAAAAGTGTATAACAGCGGTGTCTTACCAGTACTCACGTAAGGGGCAGAAACCTGGAGGCTTACGAAAAGGGTTCTACTTGAATTGAGGACGACGCAACGAGCTATGGAAAGAAGAATGATGGGTGTAACGTTAAGGGATAAGAAAAGAGCAGATTGCGTGAGAGAACAAATGCGAGGTAATGACGTCTTAGTTGAAATCAAGAAAAATAAATGAGCATGGGCAGGACATGTAATGAGGAGGGAAGATAACCGAGGATCAGTAAGGGGTACGGACTGGATTCCAAGGGAAGGGATGCGTAGCAGGGGGTGGCAGAAAGTTAGGTGGGCGGATGAGATTAAGAAGTTTGCAGGCACGACATGGCCACAATTAGTACATGACCGGGGTAGTTGGATAAGAATGGGAGAGGCGTTTGCCCTGCAGTGGGCATAACCAGGCTGATGAGGATGATGATGATGAAGTTTCGCACCGCCTGTGTCGAGTCACTCAGCACCATGTGGCAGTCTGCGTCGGCGATGGCCAAGGCGATGGCTACCTCCGCTTGTTCCGCTCCGGCGCTTCTCACGCTCGCTGCCGTCCTTGTGGCGCCGGTCGACGCCTCTATGACGACCGCTGCGAAGAGTTTCCGTTGGTATTCGGCCACGTCCACGTACCGCGCTTGCTCGTCGTTGGCGTGCTGGTCGATGAGAGCCTTGACGTCGGTTTGTGCTGACGGAGAAAAGTGGGCAAGTGTGGGAGGGGTGGCCAGAAACTCGATGAGAGTGGTGAACGCGTGAGCTTGCTCAGGGCCCTATGAGAACGGCGTGTTTTTAAGATGTGTCAAAGGCCGAGCAACGTCGGCGATGTTTTTGACGAAACGGCGAAAGTAAGAACATAAGCCGACGAAGCAGCGCACGTCAGAAGAAGTATGTGGCACAGGGAAATAACGAACCGTGAACTGTACCCGTCGTGGTTGCTTACATGCCGTGACGTTGCGCTGCTAAGCACGAGATCGCGAAATCAAATCCCCGCCACGGCGGCCGCATTCTGACGGGGGCGAAATCTAAAAAAAAAAAAACGCCTTCATACTTAGATTTAGGCGAATGTTAAAGAACCCCACGGGTAAAAATTAATTCGGCGTCGCCCACTGCGATGTGCTCATAATCAGATCGTGGTTTTGGCACGTAAAGCGCCATGATTTAACTTTTTAAGTTAACTTTCAACATTATTTGACCGCTTTCGGAACAAAGTGTTACACAACGCATCGAATAAAGGAAGCTGCCTGCGCATGAGCTTCGAGTCAGCGTATATAATGCATTAAATATTCATGGGTTCAAGAGCATCCTTGTCCGAAAAAATATTTGGTACATTTTGGCTTCTGCTTCCCCGAGCGTGGCGTGGTACGCCACTGTTCTTTCATCACAACGGACGTGCTTGCAGGTGCGCCTGAAGGCCTCCATCGAAGATCTTCCTGGTGGGCTCTCGGCCCAAGTGTCCGAAGGGGGCGGCAACTTCAGCGTGGGTCAGCGCCAGCTCATTTGTCTTGCAAGGGCCGTACTTCGACAAAACAAGATACTCGTCATGGACGAGGCAACGGCCAACGTGGACCCTAGGTACGAATTTTCTTGTTTTGGACGGCCCAGATTCTATCCGAAAAGAGCAAAGCTGCTCGTCACATGCTGCAGGTGGGTAGCCATATATTTTTGTACGTGGCTGTTCTGTTAATTATTGATTGATTAACATCTGCAAACAAAATAGGCAGCTAACATACCCTAAGTTTCATGGCTTCATTTTTCTTTTCCAAAGAGTTAAACATTGATTGGTATGCAGCGTACACCTATAAAAGATGTTGAAAAAAAGGGATGTTTTTCCGTTCTTCGATTATGTCAAACATGGAATGAGAAGCAAGAAAAATTGAACGAATCCTACGCACTGTGGGTCTAGTAAAAAATGGCAGTGACTCAGCTTGGTTATGTCAGGATATAGGTAGCGAAAGCTAAGGCATAGCATGGTTAGCCTTCGTTAACCTTCATTGCAAGTCCCGGGTACTCTGGTTGTCTAGCTATGTTGCGGCGTTTAGCCAGTCATTCGGTGGTCTGTTCGTCTGTTTTCTGGGCGATTTGTTTCCTCTTGATCTCGTTCCGATGTCGATTCCATGCCTCCTTCTGCTTATCAGAATTGTCGCCGTCCATACTGCCGCCTCAACTGTGGTTCCGGCGCATGCGAGCTCTGTTTTTCAATCCTCCGGCATGTTATCAGGCATGCGACACAGCTGGCGAAGCGAGCAGAGGCGAGCGCAACGACGAGAAATGCGGTGTGACGTAATACCACATGGCGGCGGCGGAAAGGCGTGGCGCTGCGCAGCGGCGGAACACCTGTGGCTCGGTGCTATGAGGGGTGCAGGCGCAGTAGTGACTAGGCAGCGAGAGAGAATGAGAAATATCTACAGCGAGGCGTGCGTTGTGACGTTGTGTGCCTCTTCGGAGCACGACCACGGCGAAATCGCAAGTTCGCGGCCAGTGAAGCTTTCGCTTTAAAACTTTGTGTGCTGCTTGCACCGGTGATTGGCGCTGCTTTCGGCGGCAAATGTCGAAGTTGAGCGTTTAGGGGAATTCGGAAGGGGTGAGTTGATGCTGAACGTTGCTTTTACCACTTCTCCTTCTTTGAGGCGTAGTTTTGCGACACTTACTAAAGCATGGGAGAAGGCTAGCACCGTAATTATTGCACAGGGCGCATCGCATCATAGCAAAAATTTTATACTTCAAGTAAATCAGGGCCCCTTAGGATACGAAAACCGCAATCTCATTATGAGGCACGCCATAGTGGGGATCCCGGATTAACTTTGACCACCCCAGGTTACGCAACGCGCGCCTAAATCCATAGGCGCACGAGCGCTTTTGCATTCGTCCCTGTCGAAATGGAGTTGAACGCGTGACCTCGCACAACGCCATAGACACTAAGCTATACCATGGCGCGTTCATTCATTGGCTGGACATGTGTCTCGACGCTGCACACTATGTTAATGCGGTTTTGCTTTCGGCCCGCGCTGCGCCAGATTTTCACGTGCGGAAGCTTGCTCTGTGTTTTGTAACAGCAGAACCGCACTTCACCGTACCTTGAGATGACACTTCTCCAGTTTATCCGCAACATTTCGCATGTCTAATTGCAGCGTTTCCTTTATTGAAGAGACCCCAAACAAGGCCTGGTTTACGACGTCAGTTTTCCCCCCACGTGTGCGAGCTGCTACGAGCGAAGTGCGGAGACGCACTCACTCGTTTCGTGACTGCATCGGCTCGACCCATTGGCGGATTTCTCGATTAAGTTGTATGCGCTGTAGCTAGTGCAGTGTTCTTTTTCTTGTGGTGGTTCACGCATAATTGCAGGGCACTGTAGCGACGCGCTGTTTAGAAGCGAGTTGCCGACTCTGCCATGGCGCCGGCGGGTAAGACAAACCCTCAACCGACCCCGCACAGCGTCAATGGCAGTGCAAAAGCCCGAGGAAGATGCAGATTTGCTTTAAATGAGCGTCCGCGTCCCGCTGTAGCTGCTGCTTTCAGTGCATCTTTGTCACCGTGATTTCGTGCAGCGCAGGTCCTGCACATAAACTCCGTCGCCACTGTCACCCCTTAATGCAACACACCGCTTCTCTACATTAGTATTCACCGTCCACGAGTCATAACTGAAAAAAGTAAGCATGCCACCCCACGTGATACCTCCCTGCTATCCGCAGGGTGGCAGTTCCCGTTTCCAGTCATTTACTCTTTGGTGAAATACGGCCGAAAATTTATTGCAGTAAATGCCAGAGGCGACAGATGTAGTGCGAACAAAAATGAGGGTTGCGAGTGAGCGCCTTACACCCTCAACTCAGTTTGCAAGTATGCATCTTAGGCCAAAAAGTGTGATTTTCAAAATACGTTGATAATTGCTAATGTGCTCTCCATGTGATTTTCAAAGGAAAATTATATAACTAGGATGTTTCATTGAAGATAACTATTCGAAACAATTGTTGTGGCATCCTTTACTATAGCAGTTGTTTACAAAAGTGGCTGCACGTGGTAAAACCTGAAGACCTTCCAAGAGCATCAAAGGCAAATAATGTCATTTATTTCCTTCAAGACAACAATAAAACTTGTTTCTGTGTTTAGTAAATGTCGAAGGTATGATTTGATTTGGCTCAAGCAGTTGTCTTTTGCCCTGAAGTCGTCTGAAAAACTGCGCCAGAAGACACGGACGAGAAATGAAGGCAGCAAAAGCAGCGCTGACTCGCAACTCAAGCCTTATTTGGGAAACACAAATTAGGCACAAAAGGCTAGACAACAGAACCCGCCAATATCATCGATATGAACCATACCACATATACTTTTATGATATTGTTACGTAGCAATACGCAGAAGGAAAGCTATATACAAGTATATTTACAAGGAAATACACCGCACTTGGCCAAAAGGCAACAGCCCGCGCTAGCCTCTAATCACCGTCGTCGTTTTCACACTGCGCGCCTCTTCGTCATCGCAAATATTAGAGAGTTTTAGTTTAGGGGATGCAAGCCGCTTGCGTCCCCTAACCTAAAACGCTCTACTGTTCCGTAGCACTACCACCGGCGGCAAAAGCGCCGTCCCAGTGCGACTACAGGCCGGACTAGGAAGCAATGTAGTAGGCCTTGAGCCTACGGACGTGCACGACACCAGTAGATGCCAGAGTAGAGAACGATATCGAACTCACAGGACCAATTTTGTACCTAACAGGCGTCCCCTGACGCAGCACGTGGTAGGGCCATGTGTATCGCGAAAGAGGCTTTTTTGAAAGTCCGACGTCGCGACAAGGTGACCACAGGAGCACGAGCGCACCGGGCGAAAACTGTACGTCTCGGCGGTGGGCGTTGTACTGACGCTGCTGAGTTGTTTGCGAGGCCGTCAGTCGACTACGGGCAAGCTGGCGTACATGGTCGGCGAGGGCGATGGCGTCGTGCGCATGCTCGCTTGTTGAGATCGCAGCAGGAGGAAGTGCCGTGTGAAGGGGTAGGCTTGGTTCGCGACCGTACAGTAGATAAAATGGAGAAAATCAGGCGGTGCCGAGCCGGGAACAATTATACGCAAATGTAACCTAAGGAAGGGCAATGTCCCAGCCATGGTGGTCCTTGGAAACGTACTTCGACAGCATATCGGTAAGAGTACGGTTTAACTGCTCTGTCAGGCCATTGGTTTGAGGATGGTATGGGGTAGTCAGCTTGTGTTTAGTGGAGCAGGAACGCACAATGTTGACGATAACTTTCTAGAGGAAGTTACAACCACGGACAGTAAGCAGTGGTTGTGGAGTGCCATGAAGCAACATAATGTCACGCAAGAGAACGTCCGCGACGTCAGTGGCGTAACTGGTAGGGAGAGCCCGCGTGATAGCGTATCGGGTGGCGTAATCAGTTGCGACGGCTACCCATTTCATTATACCACGCTGATGAAGCAGCGCACTGACACGGACACAGAGAACACACACAAGACGACCGTGTCCGTGTCAATGCGCTGCTTCACCAGCCAGGTATGGTGATTGGTCACCAACTAGCCCAACTTTCCACATTACTGGGCTACCCATTTGCTGCCAGAGAATGACGTGGGAAACGGACCGAGGATGTCTAATCCAACACGAAAGAACAGTTCCACAGGAATGGTGATCGGCTGGAGATGACCGGCAGGTAGCAACTGAGGTGTTTTCCGACGCTGGCAGGGATCATAGGCAGAACATAGGGTTGGAGGGAGTGAGCGAGACCAGGCGAATAGAAGCGGCGGCGGACGCGGTCGTATGTGCGGGTTACACCAAGATTACCTCCAGTGGTTGCGTCATGCACTTCAATGAGCACAGTCTGTGGTAGATGTTTTGGCACGACAAGAAGATCAGATCCAACAGGGGGGAAGTTCCTTCGGTACAGAATGCCGCCCCGGAGGACATATCGGCAAACGGATGCGTCGTTAGGGGTAGAACGCAGACGCTCGATGAGTGTTCACATCGATAGGTCTCGCTACTGCTCATTGGCGATGTTAGCGAAGGCAAACATAGAGAAAGTGCCATTGGCAGTACTACTGTCTGCGTCGTCAGGCTCGTTTGTCGGGTAGCGAGACAGGCAGCGAGCGTCCTTGTGTAGCCGGCTAGATTTGTAGGTGATAGAATATGAATATTCTTGAGGCGTAATGCCCAGCGACCAAGTCTTCCTGTAGGATCTTTCAGTGAGCATAACCAGCAAATACGCGTGATGGTCTGTGGCAACGGAAAAGGGTCGGTCGCATAAGTATGGACGGAACTGCGCAACCACCCAAACTAGGGCCAGACACTCACGCCCAGTGATAGAATATGTGCGCTCCGAAGGTGAGAGGAGCCTGCTGGCGTAAGCGATAACACGGTCTTTGCCGCGCTGGCGTTGGGCCAGTTCTACGCCAATTCCATGACCGCTGGCATCAGTACGGACTTCGGTTGGCGCAGAACGATCGAAATGGGCCAGAACAGGAGGCGTTGTGAGAAGCTCGATTAGATTAGGGGCGATTAGGGGCGTCTTTTTTCGAAAGCTCGGTTAGTGGTCGTGCTATGGCCGCGAAATTTTTCACGAAACGGCGGAAGTACGAAAAAAGGCCTTGCGACACTTCGGAACGGGGAATTGCGTAGCAGCATGGATCTTGCCTGGGTCCGGTTGCACTCCGTTCGCGTCAACGAGATGTCCAAGGACGGTAATCAGGCGACGGCCAAATTGGCACTTCCATGCGTTGAGTTGCAGACGTGCTCGACGAAATACGTCCAGGACTGCTGAAAGGAACTCGAGGTTCGTAGCGAACGTTGGGGAAAATAGTATAACCTCATCCAAGTAGCACAGGCGTGTGGAACATTTGAAGCCGTGAAGAAGGGAGTCCATCATGTGTTCGAATGTCGCAGGAGCATTACATAGACCGAACGGTATCACTTTGAATTGATAAAGACCGTCGGGTGCTACAAAAGCAGTCTTCTCGTGGTGGAGATTGTCCACGTCAGTCTGCCAGCAGCCGGAGCAAAGGTCAATAGAGGAGAAATAGCGAGCACCGTGGAGGCAGTCCAGGGCTTCATCAATCCGAGGTAGGGGATACACGTCCTTTTTGGTAACCCTCTTAAGGTGCCGATAATCCATGCAAAAGCCCCAGGAGCCATCCTTCTTTCTTACTAGAACAACAGCTGATGCCCGTGGACTACATTACGGTTCAATAATGTTTTTGGCGAGCATTTTTCGAACTTCTGCGTGAATAACTTGACGCTCACCCGGTGACACTCGATACGGGCGGCGATGAATAGGAGGGGACATCGCCGGTAATAATGCGATGTTTAATAGCTGTAGTTTAGGCCAAAGGATGATCGTTAAAGTCAAAAATATTGTGGTAGGAAAACAGAACGCGGTAGAGCTCACGAGCGTGCTCGGATGGAAAGTCCGGCGCAATCATTTTCTGTAAGTCGGTGATAGTACAAGTTGCCGACTGCGATCGTTGAGCAGGATCGGATGAATTGTCGTCTACTGCAATGGATGCTGCTGAGTGATCCTTGAATGAGCAAAGCTGGACCGGAGACATCCCGCGTGGCAGAACTTGTGTCGTCAAGCCAAAATTGAGCACCTGCAGGCAGACGCAATTCGCCGTAATAGATTAAACTGTACGAGGTACTGTGATCCCGTGTGTAAGTAGCACGTTTAGCATAGGAGCCGCGATGTAGTGACCATCAGGCACTGGTGCGGATGACACTAAGTCAACGTAAGTCAGTGCCGAAGGTGGCAAGCGAACGAAGTCGACGGAACTAAGTTGACTGGGGTGTGATTCAGCGGCATCCATAAACGGCAGGTCAAGGCGGAGAGTGCTGGTGGAACAAGTGATGAGAGCAGAATGTGCGGAGAGAAAGTCAAAGCCGAGGATGATGTCGTGGCGACAGTGGGCGATGACTGTGATTAGCACAATAGTGGAGCGATCGGCGATGGAGATACTGGCGGCACACATACCAATTACAGGGGCTGTTCCGCCATCGGCGACACGGACAACAGGCGTCGTGGCGGGCGTGATTATTTTCGTCTGGTGTTAACGAAGGTCAGCGCTCATTACTGATAAATGCGCCCCAGTGTCTATAAGAGCAGACACAGAAACACCGTCGACTTGCACATCTAGAACGTTCAGATGAGTGGGCAACGTCAGTAGAGGATTTGGCGGCGTAGGGAGCAATGTAGCATCACCTCGAGGCGCTGCATCGTCTTTTTTTCCGGCTGGGAGCGGCGTCCGAAGGGAGTCGGCGAATAGCAGCGACGAGGCTGGTGAGAGCGACATTGTCGTCGTTGGGGCAAACGTGAACGAGAATAGGGCCGGTTCGGCGCAGGAGAATCAGTGGCGGCATTATCGGAGCGTGCGGCATAGGGACGAGAAAGGCCACCTGAGGGGCGAGTGTAAGCAGTATAAGCATACCGGGTCGGGGAAGTCCCGAGACTGCGACAGTGCCGAGAAATGTGCCCGATTCAACGGCAACGAAAACAAATGGGCTTGTCGTCAGCAGTGCGCCATTCAGATGGGTCGCGGAAACGTGGTGGATAATAAGATGCGGGATGGGGCGGAATGGAAGGAGCAGAGTGGGTATCAGGGTGATGGGCCGAGCTGATCGTGTGAAGACCCATGTTTGCGAACTTCTGCCGGACAACTGCCTGGATCAGCGAAATCGCGACTGCAGGTGCATTGGAGGAGCTGGGGTCGAGGCAGCCGGATTGGCCGCCTCGATGTCACGCCGGACAATCCTGGTAACATCGCCAGTGTTGTTGGGATGAGGAGCGTCGGCACAGGAAGATGTCGCTGGGGTGTTGTGCAGACGTGCAAACTGCTGGTCGATACGTCGGCTTTTAGCGAGTTCGATGTGGCGGCACTCAATTATGACTGCAGTCACCGTCGCGACGTTGTTGAAAACGAGCAAGTTGAAGGCGTCATCGGCAATGCCTTTGAGGATGTCGGAAACCTTGTATGACTCGGTCATGTGTGCGTCAACTTTGCGGCATAGAGCCAAGACGTCCTGACTGTACGTGACGCAGGGCTCTGTTGACACCTGCACACGGCCGGATAACGCCTTCTGCGCGGGAAGTTGGCGACCGTAAGGCTTGTCAAACAAGTCTCGGAGCTTTTGCTTAAAGGGAAGCTGAAACACTTTTCGAAATAAATGAGTTCTCTGCGGCATTCTACAGTTTTGAGTCCCCTGAACACGAATATCTCGTTCAAAAAGGGCGGAAACAAGCGCAAGCGGCTGTTTTTTCATGAAAACGCGCACCAGCGCCTCAGGGTATCGCGCGAACGCCGCTGTTGCCCGTGATTGGTCGGAGCCGCTGTGACGTCAATGGCGGCAGTCGCCGGTCGGCGCCGCCGTTTCAGAGCGTAGCACGCTGTTCTGTTCGGGCTTCGTAGCTGAGTTGTAAGCATTATGGAACGTTCTCGCTGTCTCGGACAGCTTGTATTTTCGCCGTACATGTTCGAACCGACAGCCGATACGGAAAAAGATGGCGGCAACGGCGGCAACGACGATGTTGAGTGTGCCGAAAGCGAGAGCGATGTGTGCACCTTCTCGCGCGTTGGAAATCTTAGCTGTTACGTATGCTTTTTTTTTTCATGTAGCTGCACGTTCCAATGACGGGAGAAAAAATGCGCTAAAGTGTCACTGGGAACTTGCTGCTGGAAGAATGCCGAAGCACTAACTTCTCATTAGATTGTAAACACGGATACAATTCCGCGATGTCAAGCACCTTGCCGCTGCTTGTGTAAAGTCCCGTGGTTTTCTGAGCGTTGATACACGATCGCGAACATAAGTGCTGCGTTTCAAAGCGCGCGCATGCAGTGCTGCGAGGTACAGTCATGGGATTTGCTTATAATATACATCCAGATCGAGATGGTCAGGGGGATTATATGTGCAATATTCAGAATATGGTTCGACGACTTTGCGATTGTGGCTCGATCAAGAATCGGTATGCGCGCTCCATGCTAGTGTTGACATAAAGATTTTAGGCAGTTTTAGCACCGCCGTGTGGTAAACATGATAACTGCAACCGTACGTCGAATGTCACTAAGCAAGCCTATACTCCATTTCATACCTCAGGTGCAACGCTGTGGAAGCTACGCACGAAGTCCAGTTACCAAAATTTATTACTGCGTGCGTTTCCGTCTATGGTTCGCAGCGTGCCAGCGGCGTTTGCTCGCGCGAACATGCACGTGAAGCTGCCGCGACGGGCTGCATTAAAGAATGCCGAAAAGAAAATTCATTTAAAAGAACGTGTTTTTTTTTCTTTCATGGTATTTATTACAGTAGCAGCAACCCGATATTCACCAGTTGTGCATAGTCAGAGTATGGAGAGCACAATCATAGTCACTCAGAGAAAAGGCATCGTTCATACTGTGGGTAGAAATGTGGCTTCACTTTAGAAGGGTGGTAAGGATAGGCACGTCACCAAAATGGGGTACCAGTCCGGCTGGGTATCAAGTCCATCATAAACCTGCTTGAGGTGTAGTGTCATTTGGATGAAATTCACCCTTGTAGGTACAACCGTTTCGGCGTTTCGGTCCATCATTCGCGTTTTCCACAAACTGTGCATTCCGATGAGAAAAAACATATCGAAAGGTGCACTCTTATCAGCGGTCGGCAGCAGGTATCGCACAGTATGAGCGTTGATGTCAAAGTCTTTTTTCAAAGTCTGTTGGAGGACATCCCAAAATAGTATGGCGTCGGTGCAGCTAATAAAACAGTGTTCAATCGTCTCTGGCACGTCACAAAGGCGACAATTAACAGAAGAGACAAAGATACCCTTTTTCTGTAGCCATGTTTTAACCGGTATGGTTTCACTATGAAGTTTATAAAAGAATGTTTTGCAGCAAGAGGATATATACATTTTAGGAACTCGCTTTAGAACGTCGGGACCTGGCCATTGAATGTATAGTGATCGGTAAAACGGAGGCGGAAAAAGCATGGACAATAGATCTTTGTATAACGTTTTACGCGACACAGAGTACAAGTATTCAGTGGAAAACCGAACTGTCAGGAAACGAACCGCCAAGTAAACTTCTTGCATGAACCCCGACAAGCATAAACGCGAAGAAAAATTAGAAGAAACGATTAAATCAGGTAAAGCATTAACAAGTGTGACTTGCATGAATGACCGAATTATAGGATGTGATGTATCGCGAAAAAAGAAGAAACGAGACACTATTTGCCGCACATAAAGATGTACTAAACCCAGCCCACCTTCACTAACGGGCCTGAAAATATTTTCTCGCCTCATGGGCTCAAAAGTGGAAGACCATACGAAGGTGGCAACGTGTTAGCAGCCGTCTAAGTACACGGATTGTTTCTATGGGTAAATTCTTTTTTTTTGCATTCAGAACTGAGCTTATATATTAAAAGTTTCCTCGAAAATCGGGTCAAGAAACACCTAACTTCTTCTAAGTGCGAACGCAGCCACTGCAAGAAGTATCTCAAGCCTCCACAGCGTTGCACCTGATGTGCGAAACGGAGTATAGCAACGCTAGCAACAACGCGTTTCCGCATTTGTTGTAAGGCTATCCGGCTATCGCGGAAATGGTCCCAGCACAGCACAGTTGATTTCGTCAGCACGAACTTATCTCTCCTCGCCGTACTGCGCTGCAAGCTTCTTGTCCTTCGGGAACCTGTGAAACACCACATCGTCTCGCCCGCGTGTGTTCGCGCAGCCGAATGCTGCACAGAACGAGGGCATGTTAGGCGCCCTTGGCTGTAGGCACTCACGCAGCACAGAAGGAAAGAACAGTTTACGAAAATCGCAAAACAAACGTGAGCGGCGGCGGCGGCAAATCTCTCGTAGCGTCGTTCAGTAAAGCGCAGGACGGAAAGAGGCATGCCAGCGCATGCCAGCACGCCGGTCCGGCAGCTCGGTCCGCGCCAGTGACGTCACTCTCGCCGATTCTCTCCTCTGGCAACCACTTCACCTGGCGCTCCGGGAAGCGATGGGGGCGTTTCCGCGGGGGTTATTTAGAAAGCGATTTCCGCCCCTTATATGAACAAAACGAAGAAAGAAATTTCGGAACCGTAAATTATTAGGTCTGTTCTTCCCAATCCCAGCAATTCATGGAAATTGAAAACCGTTTCAGCTTCCCTTTAAGCGAATCCCAACTGATGAGCTCATCTTCGTGCGTCCGAAACCAAACTTTAGGTGCGCCACCGAGGTAAAAGATTATGTTGGCAAGCATGATAGTAGGGTCCCACCAGTTATTGCGGCTGACGTGCTCGTACAGGCAGTCCTCGACGTCTTCCCCACCTTCGTCCGAGAATATGCCAGGATCACGGGGAGCAGGGAGAGCGATTTAGGTCGTCGAAGTGGCAGCAGGTGTCGTAGGCGGCTGAGTCAAATTGTCGTCGTCGGGAGCCATGAAGGAAGACTCGACGTACCGTCCATTGCGAAGCTCCGTGACCAGGTGCAGGGAACGTCCACCTCCACTAGATATGTTACGTAGGAAGACGCAGACGAAATGCCATATACAAGTATATATACAAGAAAATACGCCACGCTTGGCCAAGAGGCTACAGCCCGCGTAAGCCTCTAATCGTCGCCGTCGTCTTCACACTGCTCGTCTCTTCGTCATCGCAAATACTATTCCGTAGCAATATTATCACTATATGGGCAAGGTTAGCGTTACGTACCATAGAACTGCTATATTTTCTATGCTCGTGTTCATTGTACGCACAGTCATTACCAAATAATGTGCATTAAATTGAATTGTGCCTGAAAATCTGTCCATTAAGTGCTTTTCCGGAACACTTTCATCGAGCTGTAGGCGTACTGCTACCTATAATCCCTAGGTGTAGGGTGTTGGGCGCTACAAGTGGCAATCTCGCTTATCTTTACTTTGCACAAGCCACGGTTCCACTCATTAACTGAACCGTTTTTAGCTGCGCTGCCAGACTACGGAAATAGTTGCCTCGTATCTAGTCATTCTTTAGCATGTTCATGGGCACACTGAACTGAACAGTTGAACCATTGCGCCTGATTATTCAGCTGCTATCAAAATATAAAAAGTGCCTGTCGGTTGTCATGAGAATATTCTGAACACATGTTTTAATATTACGTCAGCATTGGTTATGTGATCGAAGCCAGTCACTGAGGACCAACTGCTGGCATACTCCAAGTGAGTCGGCCGGTAGAGTGTCACCCACCGTATTTTATTAGCCACACTAATTTGGTAGGTGGGCTGCATTCTTTTCTTTTTAGACAAATTTACTACCCAGCCAGGTAAGATACTGTGGAACTATCAATTTTAGGCCCATACAGATGGACTTTCTTTATTTTTTTATTCTGGAAATGATACCCAAGCCCAGCTTAGATTAGCAACATCCGCTTAACTTATGCATTGAGTTGAGTTGCATCTGAGAAGGAAAATCATTGCGTAAGTAATAGGAATTAGTCCGGTGCAAAAAGTGTTTGTATTTCTGCCATGATCAGTTGTGCTGTTCTTTTATTGCACACTGTAACACGCGAGCACAATTTGTATGCGTAGCTTGCGTTTACGTGCATGTATGTGTGAATCAAGGAGCACAACTTCTAATATGAAAATATGTCATACCAACTGTTCTATACGCGAGTAAGATGACCTTATTTAAATTTTTTCACGTGGTTCAGTTACATACCTGCATGTAAACGAATTTAGGGACCGTATCTGCTGCATGCGAGAATGCATATTTTAGACCAATTACAGCACCTTATGCAGCCGCTCTTTGTTTAGCCTTTGCCATCGCTTATTAGACAGCTCTTGTTGATTACGTCATCTAAACGGCTCATATAAAGTTTTGTGTTTAATGTACCAGCACTGAAATACTGCACGCAGCTACATTTATTTGTATACTACTGATGAATTCCACTGCTCATCGTTCTATCGCGTTTTCTTCAGTCATACATGGTTACTGCATTTGGCGTCATCAGTGTTAGGCTCATTTTCACTTGGGCCTTGCGACGAAGTGAAATGGACTTATCCAACAGTCAATTTAGGTGAAAGCCACCACTGATACAATAGCAGCAAGACCATTTCCTGCATGTTTTTGGCCAATGAAATTGGGTAATCGCTATATTCACACATCTGAACTTGCTACACGTGGTTAAGTGATTGATATAAGCAGAGGGAGATCTTGCATGTATGCAACCGTCACTCATCCCTTGAAATGTGGATGGCTGAAACCTTCATTAGCATACGGGTCAGAACCGTGCGACACAGCGCAAGGGGGAACACTAGTGCTGGGAGAACAAGTAGAATAGTGCCATCATCTCAGCTAGTTTGTCATGATGCCCTTGTCTGCAGATTTCTTGATTATATTGGATAGACTTTCTCTTTTATGAATTCAAAGCTTTCGTAACACTTGCTTCACTAATGAAGGCACAGCACAGATGCCACTACTAAAGAAGGTATTCGTAAAAGTAGAGCATAGAGAACCTATTGGTAAGTTGAGAAATACACAGGTAAAACTGTCGAATAAAGTATTTTCACACCAGAAGATATACCACCGGCAATGAATGCACACTCAGAACATGCAGTAACTACCGTGTATGGAGCAAGCAAACGTGTGGTGCCAGAAACCTGCTAGCACTTTTTGAGTATTGACGGAAAGAAAAATTTTAGTCTGTACTTCTGTCTTCTGTGTCAGACGGTAGGATGTCAAAAGAGAGATGCACAACGGATGTTTTATGTAGTAGTCCATTATGAATGTGCTACTCAAGTTTCCCCAAAACATAGCTATCCGTGTACAAAGCATTGGACAAGGTACCATATGTAAGTCTTGTTTACTGATTAATCTGAGCTCTAAATGTGAATGCATGTTGTTTTCAGGTACAAATATTGCGTTTACATATTTGATCTACACCATAAAGAACTGATGTGCCCCCATGATGTGTCACTTTACTTAATACCGTTTTGAAGTTTTGCTTCTTCAAAAGATGAAGCGTCAAAAGAGGCAGTACACCAATTAAGACAAGGTGCCTTGTCCTGTTATTGTTGTTGCTTCGTTGGTGTGCTGTCTTTGTTGGGGCTTCATCTTTAAAAAACTATGAGCCGATTAGCCCCACAACGTTTTCTATTCAACTTCGACAATGCTTGTCATGGTTATAGCTAAAAACGATGGAAAGCTGCCTGCATTGTCACTGGGAGGTCGCAGCGTGAGTATTTGTGTGGTGTCCTTCCTTTCTATATAATGATGTGATCTTGCAATATCAATGTGAAATGTCATACCTGTAAAACTGAGCATCCACACTCAGATTTCAAACGCTTTTTTGAATGCTAGGCAGTTAAGCATATAAGCACATTGGGACAGCAAATGTGCACTACCCTAATTTAACGTAGTAGTTCTGCGGAAACCCGCAAGGTGGAGATAAGTCAATGAATAAAGGGACGAAGACGAATTTTTCTTCAACTCTGAGGCTTTTCTTTCGAAGAACCTGTATGGGTTTCCTTTGTAGCAATTGCTACGTACGGGTGGATGTCTGATTTTCCCTCTATTCATTTACCCTAATATAAGCTAGGAGTAAAGTGAAGTTGGAATCGGTTGGCGCAGCACGGGGGTCATTGGAAATCAGAGGGAGACGCTTTCGTCCTGGCTGTGGACTTAAGCTTGATGATGATGATGAAAGTAATGCTTGCGCACAAAGCAGTTCTAGCGGGCCTGTAAGAACACAGCAGTGAACGGTGGCGCCAGGCCTAAGAGTGAACAACTATTTAAGAAAGCGGCTGATACTAAGCTTACGCATATGAAGGAGCATTATATTATCTAATCATACGCAAAGTTGCCTTCAGTGCAGTAAATTACCACAGCTTTTATTTGTGAAATTTTAATACTGCACACAGAAAGTGCTACAATAAAATCTGTACAATGGTGAGCAATTCGGCAAGGGATGAAGATCACTTGTGACGTGCGAATTTGTATAGCATATGTGAATGCATATCCAATTCACCAGTATGCATGTTTTCTTCCGGAACTGTTTTACGTTTGGCACAGAGGCTGGGACACTGTGGCCTCTTGACTACAAATTTCTATGCTCTCTTTCACAGTGCTCATGGGAGTATAATTCATTTGGTTACACAAATAGTGAATAGATTATGGAGCACACCAATCTTGTAGTTTTATGCAGACGACCTTCTGCATTATTCTCTAAAGCGAACCTAGGGAATTATTTGTTGGTTTGTTATGAAAATGTAATATCGCAATGAATGTTTTCTCACTTGTGTGGTGCTGTCTTCCACCATATGAGCCTTTATTTCATCCTCGTGCACATGTTGCAGCAGCTACTTATTAGGGCAAACAAAACCACTTACATCAACCTTTTGACACCATGAGAGGTCACTGAACTCGCTGCTAATTCACCTGATAATCTTAGTTTGCTTCAAATAAAATACAGAGACTGACCAGCTGTTTATGTTATGCTATGCAGTTTTCTTTAATTTTCCTAAAATGTGGCGGTGGATCAACTAGATAGCCTGTTACTATATGAATACGTAAACAACCCGCACATCCATTGCCCTAACTAATCTAAATTAGCTGAGCAGACCTTACGATAGTTCACTTATCATGTGCATCCTGTATGAGCTCATTTTTGATTTATGTATAATAACCAAAATAGAACACACATGTATGATGCTGGCAGTATCAAACAGCCTCATGTCGATCATCCTTGTTTGGTACCGTAGCTGAGAGAAGGAGTATGCCTGTCATGATGCTGCTTAATGTTGTGCACTTTGGTAATGTTCTGTACATTGTCTAAACGCTAAATCAGGTGTGCACAAGTATTAAGGGGGCAACAGATTGGCCACACAGGCCAGCAAGAAAGAATTTAATTATTTGATTTCACTCAAAATTAGTTGTCTCATCAGCAATACAAATTATTTGCTTGCAACTAAATATTCTCCTTGAAGTATATATCTGCACAAAGTCACCGCTCTGCGTACATATTCCTTTTGTGCCAGTCATAATGAATTGTACTAACTGCTTAACCTTCAATTCCTTGCTCCATCAAGGTAACCGCTTAAGCACAAAATGTTTACACATGGTAAGAACTTCATTCATAACTGAGTACATCTCTTATTTTTCTCCTTCAGTTAACGTTTTATTTCGTTTGAAACGTTTATAAGCAGCAAGTATTAAATTTCTAAGAGGCATGTTTTAGGCATCACTTCGTCTTTGGTGGTCTTATATATGTAGAAAAAAAGGAAAAGGCAATTTCATTGATATAAGTTGTTTAAGCACGCTCTTGAATTAGTCAGTGAAAAACAAAAACAAATGCATAACCAAGCAAAGGCACCAGCGAGCTGTACCCAGAACCTGACATGCCTGTTCAGTGGTAAGAGCTTACAGTGCCAAAAGTGCTTAAGAGTGTCCTGGAGTTTATTCAGCTGTATTGACGCAACAGATGTGCGTGTGTTTCTTATTCTTGCAAGCTGTCACTAGCACCGCAGAAACTATGCCATCGCTCCGAACACGGGCATTTTAGACGAATCACTTCCGGTGATACCACCAATTTTGCGGGACGTAGAACGTGGCGCGTTCGATGATTGAGAGGTTTTGCTCCACCAGCCAAGGCAGCGCGCAGTGATAGTGATCGTCCGTAAATACGTCGTTTGTTGCGACATGATGCGGTTGCAATACATTTCTAAAAGGTGGCGCAGATAAGATGACTGAGCAGTGTTTGGAACAAGGATGACGGCGCCAATGCACCACATGTGGCGGCAGAACAGAATATGACAGCCCAGAGTTGCATTTTCACCGTGACGTGGAATCTTGAAACCATATCTGCAAAAATATGACAGTGGCGTCTGCTGCAGTGCCTCCTCTACATAAAAGAGGCGGTGTCTGCTGCCAAATATAGTTGCCAATCTTGAATGCCTTTGCTCCGCCGAATGGTTGCCAGCTGCCAAGAGACCGCGTCGTCCAATAGGAATGCGCTTGCGATCCACTCGTGAAGATTGAGCATGCACCAAACTTAGGAAAACGATCCGCCTTTCGGGCGTCCGCCTGGGCCCTCATTTGGGCGGACGACGATTGAACGGACGGGTGGGTGGACTGAACATGTTTCGGCCCTCAGCTAAAGCCACCTAAAGTTCGAAAAGTAGCGACACTCTACTTCTCCGCCTTCACTCGTCCTCTCTTTCGCGCTCCCTCCGCGACAGTGGCGCCGCCTACACCGCTCGAGCGTTGCAGATGACTCTTCACAGAACGAATGTACTGATGGCAAGGCTTTAAACGTTCGCGTTGGCTTGCTAGCTCCGAGTGACTTCGTGTACAGCATAGAATTTATATACGGATGATTATACAAATTCAGTGAAGGCAACTTTTTTTCCATATCCTGGCTATTTTTTAAGAGAGAGGGAAAGGCAAAAGAATTACATGGAGGTTCACCAGAGAATATTTCCGGTTGGCGACCCTGTACTGGGGGAGGGGCATATGGATGCGATGTGTGAGAAAAATGAAATAAACAAAAAATAAATAAAAAATCCCATCAACATACACACACACACGTACACATGAACTGTTTCTGTGGGAACTCTTACGCAGTTTGCGAAGGCGTTCCTAGTGTTACGCAGTGTCATCATCGAATCTTATGTCACACAGTGTACAGTCACAATTTGTCAGAAACTCCAGTGCTCTGGGGCACTCAACATATTTTTAAAGAATATCTAAACGAGTGCTAAGGCTCTGCCATGACGACTCCGAAAGTATCGCCTGTGCTACAAATACGTACGCAACACTTGCCATGTGAGTGTCGCAAAATGCTGTTGCGAATGGTTGTAAATAACAGATTTACGATCGAATGCCAACATCCTGACCTCCAGCAAGCCCTAAGTAGCCTAAATAATCATCGCCGTCCTTACCATGTGAATACGCGGCGCGTATCGGCTATGACATACAAAGGCCGACAGAGGGCAGGAACTACTGATGCTCTGAAGGTTCGAATGAGTATTACAAGTTACAGCGCCGCCAACGTGCGTGCTTGCCAATCTTCTAAGCACGCGCAAAGGCTCAGAGGTGGGCGCTGGTGCCATTATGTTTAGCGTGCCTCAAAGTCGACAGAAAAAAGCGCGGTCAATCATAAAGTCGGGATTCTGCTTATATACAAAATCAAATCACTTTGTTAGTGTTCGTTCGTGAAGCGGTAATGCGGTAACTGTGCCTCATTCAGGCTGAAACAAGTACAATATTTTTTCAGGTTAGTGACTCATCACGAATAAGATTTCATCGTGCGTTGGCTCGTGCATTCACGAAGTGACGTACTTGATGCGAACCGAGTTGCACTAAGGTGCATGCATTGAGGATGGTTGCGCTCGCTCCGAAACAACATTTCCGAGATGTGACTTTAGTGCAGAGATGACCACGCAAAGAATTTGCCTCGCTATGACGCGGCCGAAATTGCGGTAAGTGAATTGGTGCTGTTGTTCATATTGAGACAGCATTTGTTGTCTCATTACGTGTGCCTCTGAGACGTAGTGGTCGAGCGAGATGTTAGCAGAACGAACGAGTAAGCGAACGACTAAACGAACGAGCGAGCGACAACTAAACCCGCCAGGGAACAAGAGGGCGACCACGCGTTTTCTTTTGCAAGTGATCCACCACTGCACCTTAACCTACACACACTTCAAAGCTGACACGAATTGAGGCGTACGTCTCAAAGACTTATGATGCTGAAGTTTGGCGACGAAAACGCTTTCGTGAGAGCACGCGCACTTTGTATCGCAAATCCACCGCGCGACTACCAATGGCAAACACGAGCAAAAGAGGCAAACAAAGCTATTCACTCTAAAGAAGACAACCCGGAGCGTTTAGCGGACGGTATCGATAAGAGCTTCTCGTCCTTGCTGAAACTATTTTTGCATACGAAGGCGCAGCAGCTTATGGTGATAGAAAATGCCGTGAAGCGACGTCGTACTTGCCACAAAACTTAGTTCAAGGCGTTCGCACATCAAAACAACGCAGAAGAGCAATGGCGCCAACATGGGCCCCTCTCCGCTCCGTATACGCTTCTCAAGCGAAAATGGCACCGAAGCGCGACTGTAAACAAAAGAAGCCAGTGCGAGGGCCCACGTGTTGTCGTTAGGCTAATGGCGACGCGCTGTCGGCCTCAACCGGAGCGCGTGATGGGGCGGCGGCATTCTTCAAAGCGTGGCGCTGCTTTAGGAAGTTTAAGAGGTTTTAGTCTCAGCCAGACCGCTGCTTTTGTACTATCGTCTGCTCGCGTCAGTTCTCCGTTGCACTTGATAGGTTCGCTTGGTTTGGTGTCGTTCGTGCTTGCTTCGATTATCATGGTGTCGAATTGTTTTTTCTCTTTGTGCGCGCCACGCGAATTGTATAGCACTTCCTGGAATCCACGTGGGCACAACGAATACTGTGGAACCTGCGAAGAGTCGTGCATAAAAGCTGACGCACTTGACGTGCGCGTCAGATTTTCGACGGTCGCCGACTCTGCTAGTGTCTCTCAATTTGTGTGCCTGAATGCATCGCGAAATGAAAACATCTATAGAGCTGCGTTCATATTTCGCATTAGGTAGTTTCACAGGCGTCGGTGAATTTTTCTTCTCACGCCTTCCGCATACCCTCCTCCTCGCGCTTTCTTCGTTATCGCCGGCTCCCGCTGCGCTCCGCGTTCCGTGTTTCGCTGCGCTTGTGGTTACACCGACGCTCGCCGCACGAGCGTCCGCCGAAGAGCTCCAGAACTGTCGGTACGGGCTTCCTCACATGCGCTTTTCACAAGAGGGACGAAGGCGCAATAACTTTACTCGAAGCTAACTAGCCGAAATGAAACTGAAACCATTACGGGTATACATCACTTCCCCTTGCGATTGGGTTGTGAAAGCTTGGCGGATAAATCTGCGCATTTAACATGGAATTTTTGAGGAGGCACTTGAATTTGTTTTAGACATAAACAAAGGAGTTAAAGGATTGTAATTTGTATCAATGAAACACGGTAACCTGGCGAGAATGAATACTAAGGGAAGTATGTATTGCTTTTAGGGAGGCTTAACACATGAGGTTCCCGAGGGCGAGTAATTGTAGCTTTAGACTCGTAATTAACAAACGAGGTCACTTACTTGTGCTGGACGCGTTCGCCCTCTTTGCTACGCAAGCAGTTTGCCATGTAAGTGCGTGATTGCCATGATGTTTTTATAAAACAGACGTTAAATAAAACACGCATTCTTGCCACTAGTCCTATCTTCCAGATGCATTTATCAAATTTATTAGTTTATATGATCTGGAAGAATTGTTATGGTCTGTTATTAGGTAGGGTAGCTACCCTTTTGCCTAGTAAAGAGAAGTGCTTGAAGCCATTTCGCATCGTAATAATGTTACTCTTAACATTGACAACGTTGCTTCGTGTCATAACCTATGTTTTGCTTTCTCCGCCATGTAAGCTTTCTAGCCTAATTTGTACCAGGTGGTACTGTCATAATTGCATTAAAGTTCTCTTAGGGCTGTCAAGGGTTCTAGCATCTGAAACAACTGAGACATCCGACAAATGTCCCATCGGCAGCCACCCTTAAGCGTATTCTCGCATGTTCCGCAGCTTGAGGTTGTCCTTTGGCAGAAGCGCATCCACGCGATTCGCGTGTGTGTGAAACCCGGCCGTTCAGCAGCGCGCGAAGCTATGAAGGCCAGAATTGTTAAAGTAAACGAACTGCACATTCAATTGCAATCTCTACATATATGCCGTCAGGGTATAGCTGGAATTTCTTGTTTCTTTTTGCTATTCGTTGTAACATATAAAAAATTCACACTTTTCAAACAATGGAAGAAAACGTGACATTTTGTCTCACGTTGTGGCAGATGAAATCATGTGTCTCGGCCGAAAATTTTTTTTCTTTCAAAGCTTTTACCAAAGTGTTTCTGGACGAACGTTAAAGCAGGGAAATAGTGCGCGCGACAATCGCGCGCACTCTTGTGGCCAACTGCGGTATTGGGCGAGCACGCGCTCGCCAGTCAGGCCGCAGACGCAGGAGTGAATAATAGTCACGTTTACCACTGGCTCTCGCCTGTATCACGTCGCATTGCAACATGTTGATTTTACTAGCGACAGTGTCAGCATGGCTGACTGTGTCAACTTCATTATGTTAGCAGCGCAACGAATTGACACAACAGGGAAATGACACAAGCGCTGTCTATCAACTGAACCATAAGTGAAGACACCTGTGAATTGTGTATAAAGAACGGAAACCGCGAAAACAAAGCCAGAAGGACAAAGCTCAGTACAAAAACACTTATATACCTTCCACGCGCAATTGTGCATGTATGTGATTAAAGAGACAACCGGTTTTTAAGAGCCTAGTTCATTATGGTGCAACGCAAAGCTCACCCACGGTAGTATTTACACCTGCAGTGGTTACTTTCGAAAGCGCGTGGATATTTTGTAAGCAGAATTTTAAAATCTGAGCAGGCTCTAAAAAAGGAAGAGTCCCTCCTCCAGCAACGTTGAGAAGTGAGAGCGATACCGATATGCTGCCTCTCAAATTGTGAAAGCCGCCGATCGTTCTGCTTTCAAAGGATACAGTGCAACTGAGGTAAAGCACCTATATTTCGACCTTTCCAGCCACATTTGAAAATAAAAAGATGTTACAATACGTTTGCGTTTTTATACAGACCTCTGTCATCTCTACCGCGTTGTACCTCACGTACACGCCTACGTCATGGCGGGCTGGCCCCCGTCTTCGTCATTCGGTCGACCGACGAGCCGAGCCAACTCGCCGAAGAAGAAGGTGAAGGCAGTGCCCTGCTCACTGGCAGCCTGCGTGCACGTTGTGACTTATGGAAAATTGTTACCGTAAAAAGTGTACTACATTTCAATACTAATGAGAAGCCAACAAACCACGTAGACTAGCAGATGGTGAGGTGATAGACGTCTTATGCATCTTCGTGTTTTTCTGCCGCGTGAGGTGCCAAAGGTCATTTGTCACGACTTTTATTGAAGGATTAAACAGATAAATTTACGTTTAATTCGAAAAAACATGGCTCATTTTACCCGATACGATAGGCAATCCTCTCATCAGCGGGGTATCTCGCATTTTGTACTGAGCGGTTGCCTGTCATTTTAAGGTATGCGCATTCATACATTGCCAGTAAAATGGACGGTTGCTGACTCCTGTCCATTCTGCTGCATTAGATGATCTGTTAAACTGCGCCGCCTCATGGCCGGCGGCCACATTCCGTGCGTTTCCTTCGTAGCGCTGCATTGTGTAACAGCGTGCGGCCTTCTGTATTTTCCCATGTCACAACGGGAGAGGTGGTAGGGTTTCTTCGCCAGAGCAAAGAAAAAAGAAAAGAAAACACATTTGTCGTTCTGTTACGCCATCATACTGTCATCGTCGTCATTCTGTTTCTGTCTTTACGCGCACGCTCGCGTCGAAAAAAGACGGCCAGTTGCTCGCCTTATACAAATACGATGATCGGCCAGGTAATGTTTTGCGGGATACCGAATGATGTTATATGGAGACCTTCCGTCAGAACACTTCTCATAACATCGATTGCTGCAGTGCGTACTATCCACTAGATTTCTTGCTGAATTTTTAAAATAATTAGGAGTGAAAGTAGGAATTTGTGATTAGCTTCACGCTCTTATAGAGGAGGAAAGAAATTCAAGACAGAAAAAAGGGAACTTTCAGTAGGGGTGGACGTCCACATAACGCTTCACGAATTAGCTACTGCGCTGACTTACCCTCAGTCCACATTGCCGGGTGTTTGTGCACTGAATCCAACATTCGAACTTTCACGAATATGGCTGCGAATGTACGACACATTTTTACGCATTGGCGTTATTGCTGCCAATTCCAATATACGCAGTGTTTATAAAAATTTTCTGTTCTTTTTGTGCGTATTCAACAATTGAAAACATGTTTTCGATCACTCCAAGCACACTCGGCCGACCCCGAGGTAGTGAATTTGATTTTTTGGGCACCCGAAGAATGCCTTTTATTCGCTGGTTGACACCAGCTTGTAGAATCGCTGGCCTACGCCAATTTTCAAACGATTCTTTGGCCATGTCTTGCAGGACTGATGCACTAATCCAGAATACTATCCGGGAGAACTTCACCAACTGCACGGTGATCACAATCGCCCACAGGCTGCATACGATCATGGACTCAGATCGTGTCATTGTAAGTGAAGAAGCACATAGATTGTGCAAATGTTTTTTATTTGTTGCATGGAAAAGAGTGAAATGTAATCTTATTTCTTAAAATATCAGCAGATGTTATAAGCGCGCAAATGGCGTGCAATACTATGGTGGTGGTCTACTCTGATAGCGACATCATCTGTCGCTAAGCGCAGCCGCCGGCTGACTTTACACATTCGCGGCGCAGTAATACTTTCTCGCAAACTAGTCGGTTCTTGCTCGAATTATTGACGGGCTGCGCGGGAAAATAAGAGGACACGACAAAGCGCAGACAAACAACTTATTTTATGAAATGGCAGAAAGCCTTCCAGGCGAGAAATAATTCCGTCTATTGAAAATGATCGTTAAGCGGGGGGGGGGGGAGGGGGCTATTGTGTAAGAGTCCACATAGTGAACGGTCGATTTCGGCCACTGCTGATTGGATGCAGCTGCACGAGCGAGCAGGAGACGGGTGGACCTGGCCAATCAGGAGCGGCCGAAATGGACAGTCCACTAGGTGGACTCTTACAGAATACCTCCCCCGATTTCTTGCATATTCAGCATCGGTAAACGCTGAGAGCTACATAACAGATTTAAAACGGCCCGCCGCGGTGGCTTAACGGTTAGAGTGTTTCGCTGCTGAGCACGAGGACGTGGGATCGAATCAAGGCCGCGGTGGCCAAATTTCTATGAAGACGTAACGTAGAAACGCCCGTCTCCCGTGCATTGGGAGTACCTTAAAGATTCCCTGGTGGTCAAAATTATTCCCGGGTCCCCCACTACAGCATGCCTTATAATCAAACGGCGGTATTGGCACGTAAGACCACAGACATCATTCAGATTGACAGCGCTTAAGTTTTCAATGAGTTTTGAGAAGTTAAGCAAATGTGGCCTGCATGCAACAACTGTTTACAGGAATGTCAGATATGAGGAAACTATTTCATGTCTCACATACGTGGGGCAAGGAACCTATCCGAGAATTTGAAACTTATCCCCAATGTCGGAAACAATAAATGCACCATGAGCAAATATGCAGCAGTCTGGCTTCGAACTCGTTTTACGTAACGCACTTTAGAATTGGTATTCCTAAAAAATCCCAGTGATTTATTAGCAGCTGAGACTATGTTAGTAGTGGGAAAGCGCCAGGACAGATAAGCTAGAGTGACACCGAGGTATTTGAATGATTGGACTGATTCGATTGGATCATTAGTGACGAAATAGGTAAATCTGAAGGGGCTACGGCGGCGAGTGAAATACACAAGTTTGCATTTGTTAGGATTAAGGTTCATTACCCAGCAGTTATACCATTGTTTTACATAATTAAAGTCGTTCTGAATGAATGTGTGTTCAAGCGTGCTGGTAACTGTGTGGTAGATTACACACTCATCTCTAAGCAAACGAATCCTACATGATACACAAGTTTGTAGATCATTAACATATATTAAGAAAAGAAGCGGTCCTAAGATGGACCCCTGCGGGACGCCTGATGTTAAATAAAGGTTATTAGCGAAGATAAACTGAGAGCGGTTAGTCAAGAATGCTTCAACACACTTTACCACATCGGGGTGTAAATTTAATCTAGACAATTTTAGTAGCAAACGTTTATCAGGAAACATGTCAAATGCTTAAGCGAAATCCAGGAATGTGGCATCAGTCGGAAGGTTACTGTTGAGGTTAGTATGCAAGCCATGAAGGAAAAGCACCAGCTGCGTATCGCAAGAATACCCTTTTCGAAATCAATGTCGACAAGCGTGAAAAAAAGCACATTTAATCTGAAAAGCTCATGATATTGCTACGGAACAGTTCGCGATCATGAAGCGGCGAGCAGTGTGAAGACGACGATGAGAGGCTAGCGCGGGCCTCGTGGCCAAGCGCGGCGTATGACTCATGGCTCATTCATGACTCACTCAAGGATGACTCAAGGATGACTCATGACGCTTTTGCGTGGATTATCGGCACCTTAAAGGGTTACCAAAAAGGACGTGTATTCCTACGTCGGATTGATGACGCCCTTGACTGCTTCCGCGGTGCTCGCTATTTCTCCTCTATTGACCTTCGCTTCGCTCCGGCTACTGGCAGATTACAGATCATTGGCCCAGAAAGCAGTTCGAGCGCTTTTTCGCTACCTGAGGGCAACATACTTGAGTGCACGACTATAGACATCCTACACCTAAGTTCTCTCTCTTCCTCTTTCACTCCCCATTCCCCTCCCCACGAGTAGGGTAGCAAACTGGACTCGGTCTGGTTAACCTCCCTGCCTTTCTGTCTTCCCTTCTCTCTCTCTACTGGCAGATTGCCGTGGACGATCTCCACCGCAAGAAGACTGCTTTCGTAACACCCGATGGTTCGGTCTAGGTAACGCACCTGCCACTTTTGAACGCATGATGGACTCCCTTGATGGTTTCAAATGGTCCACGTGCCTGTGCTACTTGGACGACGTTATAGTGTTCTCCCCAACGTACGCTACGCACCCCGAGCGGCTCTCAGTAGTCCTGGACGTTTTTCATCGTGCCGGTCTGCAACTCAACGCATCGAACTTCCAATTCGGCTTCACCAGATTACCGTCCTTGGACATGTCGGTGACGCGAACGGAGTGCAACCGGACCCAGGCAAGATCCATGTCGTTACGCACTTCCCTGTTCCGAAGTGTGTCAAGGATGTGCGCAGCTTCATCGGCCTTTGATGGTACTTCCTCCGTGTCGTGAAAAATTTCGCCGCCATAGCACGACCACTAACAGAGCTTTTGATGAAATACGCCCCTTTGCAGTGGGGCGATAACGAGGCCTTTGCATTATCGTATCTAATCGACATTCCCACAACGCTTTCCGTTCTCGCCCATTTCGATCATTCTGCGCCTACCGAAGTCCATACTGATGCCAGCGGTCACGGAAGTGGCGCAGTACTGGCACAATGCCAGCGCGGCCACGACCGTGTTATTGCTTACGCCAGCAGGCTCCTCTCACCCGTGGAGCGCAACTGTTCCATCACTGAGCGTGAGTGCCTGGCCCTAGTTTGGGCGGTTGCGAAATTCCGACCAACCCTCTTCAGTTGTCACAGACCATCGCGCGCTTTGCTGGTCATGCTCACTGAAAGATCCTACAGGAAGACTTGGTCGCTGGGCATTACGCCTCCAAGAATATTCATAATCTATCACCTACAAATCTGGCCGACTACACAAGGACGCTGGCTGCCTGTCTCGCTTCCCGACAGACGAGCCTGACGACGCAGACAGTAGTACTGCCAATGACATTTTCTCTGTGTTTGCCTTCGCTAACATCGCCAATGAACAGTACCGAGACCTATCGCTGTGAGCACTCATCGAGCGTCTGCGCTCTACACCTACCGACGCATCCGTTTGCCGATATGTCTTCCAGGGCGGCATACTGTACCGAAGGAACTTCCTCCCTGATGGCCCTGACGTTCTTGTCGTGCCAAATCCTCTACGACAGACTGTGCTCTTTGAAATACGTGACGCAACCACTGGAGGTAATCTTGGTGTAACCCGCACGCACGACCGCGTTCGCCGCCGCTTCTATTGGCCTGGTATAGCTCGCTCCGTCCGACGCTATGTTGCTGCCTGTGATCCCTGCCAGCGTCGGAAAACCCCTCAGGTGCTACCTGCCGGTCATCTCCAGCCGATCACCGTCCCTGTGGAACCGTTCTTTCGTGTTGGATTAGACCTCCTCGGTTCCTTTCCCACGTCATCCTCTGGGAACAAATGGGTAGCCGTCGCAACTGATTACGCCACCCAATACGCTATCACGTGGGCTCTCCCTACCAGTTGCGCCACTGACGTCACGGACTTTCTCTTGCGTAACATTATCTTACTTCATGGCGCCCCGCGACAGCTGCGCACTGACCGTGGTGGAAACTTCCTCTCGAAAGTTATGGCCGACATTGTGCGTTTCTGCTTCATGCAACCCAAACTATCTCATACCATCCTCAAACCAATGGCCTGAGAGAGCCGTTAAACCATAATCTTAGCGATATGATGTCCATGTACGTTTCACCAAGACTGGGACATTGCCTTTTCTTACGTAACATTTGCCTACAATTCTTCCCGGCACGACACCACCGGATTTCCATTTTATCTACTGTATGGTCGCGAGCCTACTTTGCCCCTAGACACGGCACTTCCTGCTGCTGCGATCTCAACAAGCGAGCATGCGCACGACGCCATCGCCCTCGCCGACCATGCACGCCAGCTTGCCCGTAGTCGACTGACGGCGTCGCAAACCACTCAGCAGCGTCAGTACAACGCCCGCCCCCATGACGTACAGTTTTCGCCTGGTGCGTTCATGCTCCTGTGGTCGCCCTCTCGTCACGTCGGACTTTCAGAAAAGCTCTTCTTGCAATACACAGGGCCCCACCATGTCCTGCGGCAGGTGACGGCTGTGACGTACGAAATTGCTCCTGTGAGTTCAGCCTCGTCCTCTACTCTGACATCTAGTGATGTCGGGCATGTCAGTAGACTCAAAGCCTACTACACTGCTTCGAAGTCCGGCCTTTAGTCGCTCCGGGACGGCGCTTTTGTCCTCGGGGGTAGTGTTACGGAACAATATTTGCGATCACGAAGAGGCGAGAAGTGTGAAGACGACGACGACGATCAGAGGCTAGCGCGGGCTGTTGCCTCGTGGCCAAGCGCGGCGTATTTTTTTTTTGTAAATATACTTGTGTATAGCTTTTCATCTGCGTTCTCCTACGCAACAATATGCGAGTATATGGCGTGTTCCATGAGTTTGCAGGGGACGTGAAAGATGTAGGATAATAATTTATTGGGGCGTCGCTGTTACCTGATTTGAATACTGGAACGACCTTGGCCCACTTTCCCAGTCGGATGGTAAGATGCCTGAGGAGAGTGACTGCGAAAAGAACAAAGTTAGGTACGTGACTAACGCGTGTTCAATATTCTTTAGAAGTTTGAAGTAAATGCCATCCACACCTGTTGACGATGAAAGATTGATGTTGTCAATGATCGAGGTGACGCCGTCAGCCGAGAATATAACTGGCGAGATACGCTCAGTGATATTAGTAGATGTGGGATGGTCATTTGTAAATACAGAGAAAGAGGCTCCGTTAAAAATATCAGTGCACTCGCGGTCGCTGAACAACTCGTCATGTGCATATAACATGGTGATCATGCGTGCCTTCTGAGCGTTTCATATTTACGAAAATTGACTAGGGCTGCGCGAAAGCATTTTAGGCCTTTCATCGGGGAAGAAGGTGAATTTAGCATTCCGTACAGCTCTCCAATAATCGCCTTCGGCCACAATATATTTCCCCCAGGCAGATGGGTGTCAGTTTAGTCTGGCTGAGCAGAAGGGAGGTTTTTTTTTTCGTTTTCTAGTCGAATAATGGACCCCTCACTAGGACCCACAGCAAATTTCGGTTATACGCTTGAAGTTGCTACGTGTCCTCTAGAAAGATTTCTGCGGCAAATTTTTTTTTCAAATCGGCTCAATAGGCTCAATAATAGCCGAGATAGAAATATTTCAGGGCCGCGAACCCCTAATTTCAGCAGGCGAGCTCCACTACGTAGCGAGATGCTGTTTCCACGCACCCCGTCTAGCCTTTCGCAAGCGAAATTCGTTCGCTGCGTTGTCCCACGCCACACCCCGAGGATCGCGTGGCACATACGTCACGGGCCCGGCATTCACTTTCTTTTTCCTTGATTTTTTTTAGGCGATGCGTACTTCCGCTGGCTGCGTAATCGTATCGATCAGCGCACGATTTCGTGCGCTGTGCACAAGGACACATGACTGGCGGTAATATTCTGTGCTACATGAATACTGAGGCAGAACAAGCGGATCGCAGAGCGTGATCACGCGCTGGAACACGGTGGAAAATGGCATAGTTTCGGTACCTGCCCAGAGGACCGCACGTCCATCGGAATCAGCAGACGAAGCGGAAGTATATCTCTCTTGCTTTGATGCGAAATAAAACAAAAAACACGCAGACATTCCGTTTCCGTGTTTTAGTATTTCTCTTAACTTCAATTCGTCAATTCAAGCAACAGGTCGCACAGATAGCAGATGTCTCGAATAATTTGCGAAGTGACGTGTGACCACGAGCGACGTCAAACTGCGGACACCAGTACGTAGGTGCAGGCGCACGAGTACGTCATCCTCCGGCTTGGAGCGCGGCAGCCGCGAGGAGAAGGAAAGGCGGCGTTCGGTTTGAAATTTCACGTCTTTCCGCGGCGCTTAGCGGTGCAATACTTTGCAGACAAGATCGTTATCGCGTAATCTATGCTCTACGCATGTCAGCTCAAAATGGCCAGATATGGTCAGGGGCCCTTTAAGTCTTTTCGTGAACCATGGCTCGTTTCGGTTTCCGCGGAGCGTTATTCTCGGTATGAACTCATCAACTAGGGTCACCTAGTTTCTTCTTGAATGTGGTCCAGTTTTCATTAGTAGAGCGCGCAGATCATAGGCTCTCAACCGTGGGAAGGAATGCGCTCAGTTCATTATTAGCAGTGCTATAATTACCTTTATTGTACAGGCGGATTGTTTTGTTGACTAAATGGAATCTTACGAAAATAAAACCTTTTTTTTCCACGTCACTCAAGTACAATCTTGTACAAGCGACACCACGAGCAGGGCGTTTCCAGCGCTCGTTCCGCTCGGACGTGTTTTTCCGTAGCTCCGGATTTTCGCCCCGCTTGCTGTTTTTTTTTTTTTACCAGCTACTGGAACTCTGTTGTTTATGCACCGCTTTGGCGGTTCGTAATTACTACTGGCGCCTATCTACAAGGTACGTCGTCATCTACACCCTCCTGCTGCGTCGTCCAACTCGAGTTCTTGCGCGGCTTAGCGAGTGCGAGTGCCCACGCGGCACTCACCGTGTGGGTGCGGAGCATCCAAGCTGTTGTCCGCTGCGTCGAAAGAGCGGAACGTTACCGATGCAACTGCTATCCAAGTCAGGAGCGTCTCCTTCCTGGGGAGAAGTGCAACGTGCGAAGGGGGTATCCTGAGCATGGATACCACCAACATGGAGCAGAACAGCCCTGCTGTCGTGGCGCACACCTCGGCCAAGAGAACGAAGGAAGCTACTGGCCTTTCATCGGATGAAAATCTAACTCCAGCAGCCCCGAAAAGTCCTCGCTCATCACAAGGCCTGCCAGCACGACCGACACGCACGTCTCCGGAGTCGCCAACGACATCGTGGTACAAAGTGGTTATCAATCCTCGTGCTAGATATGACATGTCCACTCTGCGTAATCGTATCATTCAAGGGGCCCTGGACTCCTGCCTCGAGACTTCGCGATTTCAAGGTTTTGTTCTACGCAAACCCACTGATACGGTCTCAGCATGGGTGTCTGCTATGGCACTAGTTTATAAAGTCAAAGAACTGCAACAAATACAAGGCTTGGAAGAATGTGTCCTTCCAGTCCAGGCGTACCTCGCCAGTGGTACCGATTTAAGACGTTATGTGGTTAACGGTGTTGACCTTGACGAAGAACCCGAGAGGCTCCTGCAGGAACTACCGTTCCCCACACACAAGGTCGTGGCTGCTCGCTACCTAGGCAGTGGTCGTACGTGTCTAATCACGCTTCAAGGTCCTAATTCCCCACCTGAACGTATCCTGTATTACGGCTGCGTACTGCGCCCGCGTCCGTTCAAGCCTTCCGTTGTGTACTGCTACTCTTGCTTTAGACAGGGACACGTGAAATCATCCTGCCCCTACCCAGCCAAGGACGACACCATGGAGCCTGAACCGTCAGCATCGTTTAGATGCGGCCTATGCCAAACAAACGATCATGACATCACTTCCACAACGTGTCCTACGAAGTTGAAGGCCACTAAGAAGGCTCGACAACGCCATTCTCGACAGCCAGCAAGGACAACTCGGGATCCATCAATGAAACAATTCCCTGTGTACAACCGTTACGCCGTTCTGGCCTCGCTGGGAGAGGACGCTAGCCAGATGACTATAGCAAGTACAGCGACAAGTGATGCTATCACTCGTACCTATAGCGCAGCTGTTAGGTCGTCCACTTCACGACCACAACGTGCATCACAACCAATAGACGACACGTCGCTTCCTTTGCCAGACGAAGAGTTTGAGATCGACGCTCGCCTGGCCAACCTTGAAAAGGAAATCCAAGGTCTCAAGGAACGCCGTACAGCGCTCCGGCGTCGTTATGACGGAGCGCGGCCATCGCATTCGCCGTAGACGTCTAATCATGCTCGTATGGCTAACCCGGCATCTGTGTCGAAACCTCTTTCACCCCAAGAACTCCTGCGCTTCATTGCGCAACAGCTCCAGCATTTCACCTCGGTTCTACTGGCCAATCTTAATCTATGATGGCTGTTACGTCTTCAAGTGTGCCAGAAGGCATCTTACAGTGGAACTGTCGTGGCATCGCGGGAAGGTCGGAGAGCTGCGTCAGCGTCTCAAATATGGGAAGCTGTGTGTTTGGGCTCTACTATTTCAAGAATCCAACGGCCTGCCACCCATTCCAGGATTTTTGGCATACTCATCGCCTTCAATGTTGGATCGTAGGAGTGCTACGCCCGATGTCCCTCAAGGAAAGGCTGCAGCGTATGTAAGATGCACTCTTCATCAGACTTGCGTTGATCTTTCACGGTGGTGTACTCTATGGCAAGAAGTCGTGGCCGTATTGCTTCGTCTCGAACGCATGGACGTTATCATCATTTCGTACTATGCCCGCCCCTACAGCGGTCGTGCAGCTCGGTTGTTTCTCGACTGGCTGGCGCGCCTACGACAGAAACATCCTGGTTGCCCTATTATGGTCGCAGGAGATTTTAACGCACCCCACATCACATGGCGATACGCTATTTCCAGTGTGCGTGCTACATGCGTGCTGGACACACGTATGGACGCCCAATTCACTCTGCTTAATATTGTGTCAATGCCTACTCGTCGGCGTGACCACCCTCGCGCCCCGCCACACTCACCGGACTTATCGTGGTGGCTAGGAAGGACAACCGTCTCGTGGTCATGTTAATCCGACTGCTGGGGCAGCGATCATTATCCGATTCACCTTGGCTTATCTTCGGGCGGAACAGGCCGCCTACGCCGACTGTGTCGAGTGGTGGACTGGGATCGATACAGGGCGGTATAAAAAAGCAAGGTATCCAACTTCATGCTGGACCCGTCCTATTGTCTTAAGGCGCCATTAGTTGAGGCGACACGTACGTCGTGGCTTGATGAATCACGAACCGCTCCTGATTAGCAACTTCTGCGTCTCTGGGCGTAGCGCCGCCAAGCAAAACTTGCATCAGAACGTGACCCTGCATCAAATACCCTTCGCTTAGAGGCCTAACGCTTTACTGCAGTAGCTCGGCGCCATGAACGCCGCTTAGAACGTGGCCGCTGGATGGACTGGTGCTCTTCTCTCGGACCTTCGTCGTCCAATGCCTCCATTTGGCACACCTTCCGAGTAATGGAACGTGATCGGCGCCCTCCAGAGCCCGCAGCCTGCGCCCTGTTTTCATCGAGCCAGACACCAGCAGTATTCGCAGAAACTCGCCCGCACCTTTTTTCCGGCTTTGGACACAGCACCGCCTCCATTCGTTGATTAAAACTGCCTTCGCGCGGACGCAGGCACGCTGCCTACGCTCTCCGACATCGAGGGTATGCAAGCTGTCTTCACCATGGCGGAATTTTTAGCGGCAATAGACCTGTCTAAGCCATGCCAGGGACCAGGACCAGATGGCATACCATATGAAGTTTATAAAAAACACGGAAGGCAAGCTTCTCGAAGTGCTGTTGGGGGCCATAAACGAAGCTTGGACTACCGGAGTTATTCCCGATTCTTGGCGGCATGCATAAATTGGCCCTATTCCCAAACCTGGAAAACCCCAAGGTAATATCGCTCATATGCGCCCAATAACACTAACTTCAATGTTAGGCAAGCTGATGGAGCGTAGGCTCGCGACGCGTATTACATGGTGGCTCGAGCGGCACTCATGGCATCATCCTGGCCAAATCGGGTTCCATGATCATCTAGGCGCAGAGGATGGCCTTGCGTACCTATCTTCTATGGTTCTTATCGGACGCCACTCCCGAAGCATTCGCACGATTGTGGCAATCGATATTCCTAAAGCGTACCACCATGTGAGTCACGAAGCAATTGTCGGAATTTTCCATTGGCTTCAGTTCCCTAGCCGTGTCTGCAGATTCGGCGAAGCCTTCCTGTGTGCTCGCGCCTTCTCCACCCACCTGGCTGGCCAAGCAGCAGGTCAGTTCGTCACACATCGGGGTGTCCCACAAGGATCTGTGCTTGCACCAGTCCTTTTCAATATTGCTCTCCTTCCACTAGCTTGGAAGCTAGCCACGATACATAACGCACAGTACATATTGTACGTAGATGACATCACTGTCTGGTCAGTTGATCCTGAAATCTGCCACCAAGAACAAGCTCTCCAAGAGGCCCTAAACTTGACGCACAACTGGTGTGCTCAGATAGGCCTTGACATTTCCAAGGACAAGACGACGTACATGTCAGTAGCGAACAAGTATGGGCTCTGTCTACTGGCACTCCGGCCTCTTCAGTTAACTCTGGATCAGCAACCATTACACGAAGCTTCAACTCTCCGTGTACTCGGCCTTGAAATGGGTTTTTCAGGAACTACGGGACCATGGGTCAAGAATGCAAAGCAACAGGCCACAGAAACGATAGAGTTGATACGTCGGATTGCGAAGAAATCTGGCGGACTGAGCATCAACATGGCTCGCCTTCTTGTCCGTTCTGTATTGCAACCACGACTCGTCTACAGAGCCCAGTTTCATCATCTCACGAAGGCACAATGGGCTCGCTTTGATGCCAATAATAAGGAAGCCATGCGGGCCATAACGGGACTACCACGTCTCACTCCGTTGCCAACCCTACAGGCCAAGTCCCAACTCAATACAATTGACGTACTCGTACACCAACGTCGATGCGTGCGCGCCCTAAAGCCATCATATTTATGCTCGGCTTCTTCACTGGCCCGGTACATGGGACACAAAATAGACAATCCAGCATCTACGAGACCCGATGTAGCTCCGGGCAAAACGGAACAATTAAGTCACAATAAGCCTCTTGGTCGTCTGTATAGCCCGGTTCCTCGTCAGGCGAATGCCCATGTTTCCCGCCTTCATCGCGCCGATGACAATCAAGACGATGCGACTCTTGTAGCATACACTCATGTCAGTATTAATGGCACCATGATTCACACAGCTTTCGTGTGTCCATTGATATCGGAGGCAGGCCAGACGTGCTCGTATGTTGCCGATCCTGCACCACCGGCCTACCTTGCCGAGCTTGCTGCCATACGACACGGCTTGGCCGCGTTGCTACCCACTGTTCAAGCTGCTCGATACTCAACTCATCATTCGCACAGACTCTACTCAAGCCATCCACGACATACGTAGGGTATCTCGGTCCACTCTATTCTCAGGTAGCATTCACCGGCTTGCTGCCACTACGAATATCCTCCTACGCGTCCAGTGGGTGCCTCGAGCAGCCCTGCCGGGTCCTCTTGAAGCAGATATGGCAACCCACCCACCGATTACAACATACGAACTTCCACATTTTCCTAAAGACGCCTGTGGACGACTGATCCGGGAAAAGGAAAACCTGCGACGTACTACACGAGCTCTCATACCTCCGTGTGGGTCAGACCTCCCTGGTGGGCTAACCCGCCGAGAGGAGGTTACGTTAAGGAGGCTACGTGTCGGGATCGCGCTCACCCCGTCTGTGACCGCTCTCTGGCCACAACAGTACCATGGTCCTTACGGCTCATCGTGCCCATTTTGCAACACAGAAATCCAAAATGTGACAGTGACACACTTATTATGAACGTGCCCAGGACTTCATCTAAGCTGTCTCCGCCACCTCCGGGCAACAGGCCTTCGGCCTGGCCACCCACCAGACCTCGAACGTTGGATTCATGGACTACATCATCGTTCACTCCTTTATTTTTTGCACGAGTCGAATCTGTTCGTGTATTTTTAACATCTTTTGTATTAAGCCTAAGGGCATGCTTTCTAATTTAAAAAAATGGCGTCTTACGGGTTGAAACAAGAATGTGGCGTGAATTTCTTTGTGGTCACTCACTTCGGGTAGATATATTTTTGATGATAAGCTTTCCGGGTTACTGCTTAGGACGATATCTAAAATGCTAGAAATGCTGTGTGTAACGAGTGCAGGTTGACATAGAAGTTGAGTTTAATTGAAATTGAGGCAGAAATCCACAATATCTCTACCGGGCTTCCTGCCCATGGTTAAGGGGACGCCGTTGATCACCTCTTTTTGATGAAAATTAAAATCACCCAAAGGGAGTCTTTCTGCCTCTGGGGGCTGCCTACCAGGTCACTCAAATTGTTATTAAGTTGAAATGTGAAATCTGGAATATTATTCGGTGGGCGGTAAGGGGGGGGGCGGCAAACACGTGGAATAATAGTATGGGGGGAAGCATGAATGATTGTACATAGTACTTTGAGAACGGAAGTGGCATTTTTCGCTATGGAGCACAATAACTGCTGGTGCACAGCAATCAGTGCGCCCCCCCCCCCCCCCTCTCCGGACGTACTTGCGATCCTTTCGATAAATATAAAATTTTGGTAAATCGGCTCGCCCTTATGTGTCTGTTATATCTTCTTTTATCCATGTTTTGGTTATCACCATTATATTACTGTTAGATGATCGTACAACGTTGGAAAAAAACGTCATGTTTAGGAACAATAAACGACGCTCGGCAATCATCGTAGTTATTTTGTAAAATATTCAAGAATGGTTCCTCTGTACTTTGAATATGAGGTTCAGCCATGACTGCTGATACAAAGTGGAACGCGTTCTTATAATCTCTGACGGTCATAAGAGTGGTAGATTATGTTCCGCGGTGCTTAGTGAGCTCAGCATTGCCCATGATTCAGAATGTCCTTTTATTCTCATATCTTCCAGGTACTTGACGCGGGCCGTATCATCGAGTTCGATGAGCCTTACGAACTGATGAAAAACGAGTTCAGCCAATTTACAACCATGGTTCAGCACGCCGGTGCCTCTACGGCACGCCAACTCTGGAAGGTGGCGTGCCAAGCGCATGCGCAGAGACGGTCAAACTCACATCATGAAGCTCATGGTCCTGAAACCGACTACATAGAAGAGATACCGCAGTGGTTTGTGGCTTCGCGCCCAGACGTTGTGACTTCTGGCCGAGCAACGGAAGTCATTCAAGAAGAAGACGGTGACACGGAAGATGGCCAGTGTTGCACGAGCTTCTGATCCAGCAAGCATTCTGCGTGCTCGGCACGTGGAGCGCATCACCCGCACTCTGCGAGAGTGCCTAGCCACGTGGCACATGAAAAGACAACGTAGTAACGCGATCACCAACCCCAAAAGAATAAAATATTTTGGAAAGACATCCAGCAATAATATTTTAGACTTTTTGGTACGTGAATGACGTACTTCAACAGGCTATAGTGGTGTCTACGTACGATATGCAATGCGTTCAAAGTAAGCAAGAAGAAAAAGTTAATTCTTCTAAAACATAGTACACGAGTGGTTTTGGGCAATACTCTGCGTCTGGATAATGAAGGGCCAATTCCATGTGCCAACTACAACCTGCCTAATATAGATGCACACACGCGTATATATATATATATATATATATATATATATATATATATATATATATATATATATATATATATATATATATAATGCGCAACATGAAATAACAATGTGCTCTTTGTACTGGAGGGATGAAAACTTTGAACAGGCATTCAGTGGTTTTCCGACCAAGATGTCGCTCGAACAATGATAATATATGCCGATGGGGTATATATTTGTCGTGCTACTTCTCTAACAATAGTTGAGACCATATTTGGTTTTTGAGCAAATATTGCTGCGTAATGGTTTAGTTGGTTTTGTTGAATTACCAAACATTTACGTAAGCTGCCTGATCATTTTAGTATTATACGCACAAGGTGTCGGACGTAACTTGTACCAAAATGAAATATATATATATCATATTTCATACAGAAAATGCTGTTTGTGTTGAATGGGAACGAATGAAGAGTGAGGCGAAAGTGATATCGAAAGTGAACGAGGGACTGTGGCAGAAGTGCGCTTTATCGCCACTGCTGTTTATGATGTACATGGCGAGGATAGGAAGTGCGCCAGACGGGAAGTAATATCGAATTTAGTCTCTCATACAAACAGGCCGGTACAGTAGTAGAGCAGCAGCTTCCATGTTTATTTTATGCAGACGACATTCTGTTGCTAGCTAACAGGCAAAGTGATTTGCAACGCCTGGTTAGTATCTGCGGACAGGAAGGTGAGAATTCAGGTCGGAAATTTAGTGTTAAAGATCAGGTGTTAGGGTAGTAAATGCAAGCAGTCAAAACAGAGTGTCAATTGAGGGCCAGGAACTACCTCGAGTAAAATGACATAAATAGCTTCGTATATCGATAGACGAAGGCGATATATATCCTGAAACACAGGAAAAAAGAATAACAGCAAAGGGTAAGAGAAACGCGGCCATAATGAAACAAAGAGCGCTATGGGGACACAATAGGTACGAGGTGCGCTGGGGCATGGGGAAAGGCGTAATTCTAAGAGTTTACTGCCCTAAAGTTTAATGGTTCTACGACTTACATTTGGGAATAGGGTTGCTTGCTTGTAATCAGGGCTACCATAAGGTCTCGGTGTCAACCAAGGGTCAGTCGGACGCCTCGCTTTGGGCGCTCTCGAGAAGAATACAAATGAAGGTGTGCAGGGGGAGATCTTCTGGACAAGTTTTGAAGTTAGGGAAGTTCACAGTAAAATTGATTATGAAGAGCGACTGAGGTATATGGAAGAAATTAAATGGGCTGCGAGGGTTTTCAGGCATTTCTACGGGAAAAACCTTAATGTAGAAAAAGAACTAGGAAGCTTAACAACAAGAGTGCGGCCTGTATGGTGAGCGACATTGCAACAAAAAACAGAGAGGCGGAGCTAATTTCATGGGCGGCGGCCGTGGAAAATAAACCTGCTATGAGTAAATACTTAAGAGGAAGAAACTAAATCAGGAAAGAAACAATTTATGTTAAAGAAACGCTCACTACTTTTCGAAGGGAGACGAGAACGCCTTAGAAGACGCACCGATGAAGCGGAATATGAGAAGGAAGAAGGACCATGCGCTTGATACGCTAAAGCTAGGGAAACGGTGGAGCGATTTTTATTAAAATGTTAATATTACTGCCCAGCGGTCGATTTAGGCATCTCTGGTGTCCTTCAAACCATTGGGTTCAGCGAGAGCAGGGGAAAGTATACATGCCCGCAGTCGAAATAAGTAAGTGGCTATTAGAATATTGGTCGAAGAAAAGTAAGGAAACGACAAATGGAGGCGTGAAAAACAAAGTTCACACAGCGGGTTCAGAATGTTTGGCTATGGGAATTCATCGTGGGTCTCTTCCTTTTTCTTTCCTTTTTGGTCCTTCTCTGTTTTCTGTTTCTCACATAGGGAGGTCATTAGGCAACAGCTTGGCGGTGCCACCCACCACCCTGTACCGAAGGGGACGCTCCTAGCATCCATCCATCCATTCGTCTCTGACGCTTCCCGAAAGAGCAACGGGAAGTCGGCATGGTTCGACATCGTGCAGCTCGAGAGTCAAACCCACTATATTTTTTATGATAAGGTGAAGTTAATTATCATACAGGTAATTAACCAGTCAAACCCTAGTTGTCTGGAGTTGATCTTATTTGGAGATATGGGCGAACTGGCAATATCTCAAAGTTGGATCATTTCATATGAGATTCGGTCAAGTCCTGGCACAAACTGATTACAGGAGATAAGGGCAACGCACATTCAGCCATAGTGAATGAGCTGCTGTACCCCTCAGTTTGCGTAGATTTCTTTCCAGCGGCTTTGTTTGTATTCGCTCTTTATTTCGTAAGAATGCGGGTGAATAGAGTGCAAACTAGGTACACGTTCAAAATGAGCCCCAAGGGAATTCGTTGGATCTTTTATGCAATTCCTTTGTTTATTTACTAACGGCATCCAGTGTGTATGCCGCCCTTTTATCTTCCTAATCCTGTCCCAAGTTTCTCACCTGCATATCTCGTCTGCATCTCATCTGCATCTGCATCTGCATAACAGGTACTAACATTCCTGTTGCGTACTTATCCCAGCTTCCCCTTTTCGCCTGTCGACATGTTCTTCTTCCCTGTAACAAAGTGCGCTTGAAATTATCTAAATTTTCGACTGTTGGAGACTCACGTAAAGATTCGCAAAGTGTGTTTTGGCTTTTACGCACCTTTCAACACTGCTCATTCCCCCACATGACTCCTCGCCTATTATAAGATCCATATACACGTTGGATGGACGTTGAAGCAGCGTCAATAACTAAAGCCGTGAAGTACGCCACAGCGCCAATAACGCTGAAGGTGTGACGTCATCTCGCTTTAAAAGTTGTACATTCTCGAAAACTTGCCCAGTCGGCTGTGTTGAGTTTGCATCTGGGCATACGCGGAATATATTCCACCTGTTTCGTGAGGTTCAGAACTGTTGCAAAGTAATCACTTCAGCACCAACTTTTGATCACTCTTGTTAGATACGGACCATTATCTAGCATTCTTCGAACCCAATGACTCGCTGCCGCACGGCAGTTATGTTGCGCAGGTGAGTGTCAACTATGCTATCGGATCCGTCAGACAGGTTGGCTATCCCATCCCATTGTGCCGCGTGTGGAGCGTTTGTTTTTCCCTGTGTGACGCTTCCCTAAATTGGAATTGAAAGCCGGCACGGTTCGAGGTCGTTGTCCATCGCAGCACTGCAATGTCGCTCAAGGACGACCCGACCCGTTCCCAACAGATGAGCGCATTCCCGGCAGGGAGGTAACGCCGAACGGAGTTAAGCAATCGCAGGAGAGACCCCTAGACCATGGCATTGCCTGGCAATCCAATTATCATGGTGTGGCCATGACACTGACTGAGCATGATGCCACTTGGATGGACACGACGATTGGATGAACATGACACCTGCGTGGGTTTGATGAATGGTTGAAAATAATTAAACCACTACGGTCTGAAAGGGTTAGTCGCAAGTGCTGTAAACTGTCTCACCACCCCGTGGTCATCGGCAAATTTTTTCGAAGAATATTGAAGTAACCGCAGGCGGTGCGACCGTAGCGCATTTGCTTACTTCCTGCAGGGTGGCCAGTAGGCTTGATTGTCTGTTTTTACACATCGTTCGTGTAAAACGAAATTCAGAAACAATCGCATGACCTGCGCTCCGCAATGCTCCAGCAGAGCTGTGGCAAGTGAAGTGAGCCTCCAGTCGTTCCCCAATGATGCGGCAAAGTAACAAAGAATGGGCTGGCAAGTTGCGAATCCGCAAGGTGGTCACACCACCGATGACAGTGCAGTGCGCATTGCGTCGGCAGCGACTTCTTCTGCAGCCACGTAGTAACGAAAAGAAAGTTCTTTGCTGTTGTGGATTATTTTATTGGTTTTCATACGGATAATTGAGGTGTTAGGTAGAACTATGGATCTTGCGACAGTGCATTGCAGATGTGCGAACAACGTCGTGTCTTTGATTCCGTGTATACGGGGTATGTCGGCGAGCGTCGGAAGTATTTGCTCAGGTTTCGCCTACATCAACTCGTAGTATGTGGTTGTCGTGGTCTTTTTTTTATTTTCACTAGACACCCATTTTTGTTTTCGTTCTCGGTGACCCCAGTGCTCCGCCACGCGGCGAAGCTCGAGCTGCGTACTTGTGGCCAGCGCAACGAAGAGCACAGGATCATTTAAAATAAAAAGTGACATGTTTGTAAAGCTTTGTCGCCGCTCTCGAGAAATGCTACAGGAAATCTACGGGGGCAGTAATTATTCGACCGTATTTCATGGGCAGCATCCCGCAGTGTGGTCGCCGTTGACTCGTCCCGCCAGAAGCGCATGTGTTTACGTTCCGGGCTGCACCCTGTGTGTCAATACGCGACGAAGCTTTGCAGCTATGGTGGCCGCGAAAACAAGATCCCTGGAACATAAAACACAGACAAAGAATTCGCGACGTGAGCGTAAAAACTTGTGTCGTTGGTCCTCATCGCTCGAACGATAATACAACTGCACAGGCAAAAAATCTAACAACTCGCCTGCAAGACCTCTGCATGCACTGCACGGCGAGATACAAAAAAGACACCTGAAAAATGGCCAATCCGTTAACCTTAATGATAGCCTTCCTTTATTATGGAAAATATATATCCACTCATAACAAGTCAATACCTGAAAGGAGCTCGAGAACATCACAGAGCAGTAAAATTGCTCGTTGTCGCGAAACATCAGTGCGTGAAAGGCAGGCTTTGCCTGCCGTCGCGAAAAGACAACGCACAATGAGAGAGCTTTACCGTTAATGAATAAATTCCAGCCCGTGTGGCTTCTGCCGGACATCCCAGTTAAAAAAGACAACAGGAATTCTTGTCGCAACAACAGAAATTTCTGTCGCGACTACAGAAATTTCTGTTGTACGATAGAAGTTCCTGATGTTTCTGTAGTTGCGACAGACATTTCTGACGTTACGACAGAAATTCGGATGTCGCAACAGAAACATTGTGTCGCGAACACCAAGAGTTCTGAAGTCGCAACAGAAACGTTGTCGCATCAACAAGAGTTCTGAAGTCGTCACAACAGCTTTCTATCATGACAGCGATTCCGACGTTACGACAGAAATTCTGTCGTCGCAATAGAAAGATTCTGTCGCGACGACGAAGAGTTCTGAAGTCGCAACAGAAACTTTCGGTCACGACAACAAGATTTCTGTAGTCACAACAGCTTTCTATCGTGACAGCGATTCTGACGTTACGACAGAAATTCTGTCGTCGCAACAGCAAGATTCTGTCGCGATGACGAAGAGTTCTGATGTCGCAACAGAAACGTTCTGTTGTGGCAAGAATTCTGTAGTCACAAATTTTTTTTTATTGAAATGAATATTAGGAGAGGTTGGCGCCTTTATGGTGGCACCGGCTACTCCTTGTCACTTGGCAAAAGAAACAAATTTGCGTAAAAAGGCAGAATAGCGGCACGAAATATGGCACTCAGAAGAACACTGGATGAATAAAAAATATGCAGTCCAACAGCACATGAGTCGCAAAGTTCTGTGCATTTGTTCAGTCCACGTACGCATATATAAAGTCAGATATTTAGAACAGCCATAACACACAGCACATGCAATGCACTGCAAGTATAGAACAGAATTATACATATTGCATAAAAGGTGCGATCACCACATAAACCAATTATGAATGACGAACAACGTATATGTTACTCATTTAACGCATTCGGATCATCTGATACCTAATATTTTCCGAAAATGTTGGTCTCCTCTAAAAACTTTTTCAGAGCAAGAAGCGCTCTTTTTTGAAGGCCCGCAGTTGGCCATGGGCCAAGTAATTTTTTTAGAGTGAATGGTCTTCTGTCTAATATCAACAAATTTGCTTGCAGTACCCTTCTTTGTTGATTGTATTTAGTGCACTCAAGGAGAAGATGATGCACATCTTCGTCTGCATGGCCACAAGAACACTGTGGACTAGAGACACATTTTATCCTGTACAAGAAGTGTTTAGTGAATGCAGTACCAAGACGCAGGCGGTGTACCAATGTTTCAGATTTTCTGTTGTTTCTTAGATGTTCCGGCATTGTTAAGTTTATACATGGGTCTATAATGTATAACTCAGAGTTTTAGTTTGCTGATCAAACCAGGTAGTTTTGCTGAGGCGACAAGCAATCTGTCTCAGGAGCAGACGCACTTCACTACGCAATTGAGGAAGATTGGTTGTCTCCGCGTTATTGTGCGCCCGATTCATTTCATTTCATTTGTGCCCATTTACAAGCAAATGGATGGGGCCAAGGTAAAAGTTGCTTATTGGCAGCTTGAGTGGTCCCTGGCCCCCTCTACATATTGGCAGACCGGTGGCAAAGAACACTTTCAGAAATGAAAAAAATAAAGAACAGTGGGTTACATGAAATAAATTACATTTCTTTGATTGAATGCATATGGTTTTACGGAATCACGGCGATTTAAATGGTAGTTTTCACCAGACACATGAGCTCCGATGGTGTCAAGGCATGTATGTCAATGCCGGCTTTTAGGTAAGAATTTATTAGCCGTGGCAAGGTATTTGCGACCATTTGATCGCCGTAATTTGTGCTCGAGAAGGGTATGAGCCATTTTTCATGGCTGCGCGTCTCATATGTGGGTGTATTCTCTTTTAAGCTTGCTATATTTGTAATTAAGTTGCTTCTATTTTTTACCTGAAAGAAATAGGTGCGTAGGAGGGTTTGTTTGTAGAGATGATGACTTTTTCTTATGTTGTACTTGGTAAAAAGATTCTCAGTGTGTGAGTTGTACGGCACATTTGCCATAGCGCGTATTATCTTTTTTTTGCATCAATAGTATTTTAGAGTGATTGGAAGCTGATGACGTACCCCACACAAGATGGCAATAATTTACATGCGAGGCAAAGAGTGCATTATAAATGATCAATTTAGCTGACATTGGTAAAAGGTAGCGATTTCGATGTAGTATACCTGTTACGCGGCTCAGTTTCTGTAGTACAAAATCCACGTGAGCGTCCCATTGCAATGTGTTGGTAAAATATATGCCAAGTACTTTTACCGTGTCAACAACCTCTATTTTCTCAGAGTTATAAAGTATGTTGTGGGTCAATGGAGTACATGTACCTCTTGTTTTAAAGATGACTGCTTGTGTTTTATTCGAGTTTACTTTTAAAAAGTTGTCCTGGCTCCATTTTGAGAGATGGGTTAATAGGTTGTTCGCTGCACTAATGAGGCCTGTAAAAGAGTTGTTTGATAAAAAGCACTCGTATCGTCTGCGTAGTTTACGAATTTTGCTTCTCGGTGGATAAGAACTATGTCGTTTATGTAGATGTTAAACAAAAATGGGCTAAGGATACTTCCCTGAGAGACACCTGTTTGTGTTTTTCGTGTAGATGATATGTTAGTGTTTATAGCCACATATTGCTGTCGATTTCTAAGGTAGGATGTCAGTAACTGAAGAGGAAGGCCCCTGATACTATATCTTTCAAGCTTAAGTATTAGGAGGTCATGGTTTATGCAGTCGAACGCTTTTGTGAAATCTATGAATAGACCAATTACAAGTGACTTATTTTCGAAGTTCTGCAGTATATAATCTTTTTGTGCTACTAGTGCTAATTCTGTTGATTTACCTTGTTGAAAACCGTATTGAGCGTCTGTTATTTGTTTATGTTTATTGCTGAAAGATGTTAATTGGTTAAGAATGATTTTTTCAAGGCCTTTAGAAAACTGCGGGAGAATAGATATCGGACGGTAATTTTTTAAATCAAGCTTGTCACCTTTCTTATATAACACCCTTACTTTCGCAATTTTCATTTTTTCAGGAAAAGTACCTGATGTTATGCATAAGGTATAAATATAAGCTAACACAGGTGCAATGTCACTAATGACGTGTTTGATAGGTCTTATTTGGAGGCCATCAGCATCGTAGCTACATGAATTTTTCAGTTTCAGAAAAACTGAACAAACCTTGGTAGGTGTTGTCGGTTGGAAAAATATAGTGTGCATAGTTGCAGGGAATTGAAATGTACATGGTGGGCTTGATGATAAATGGGAATCGGTGTCTGTAAAGTAATCATTAAATGCGTTAACTAAATTATCTCCGGTTAAAATGCATCTGTTTACAGAAACATTCTTTATAGGTTCAGTGTTCTGTTTACGTCCCATTAGTTCATTTAACTTGTTCCACATCTTCTCTGCTTGTCCCTCGCATGAAGAAAAAATACGTAAATAGCGATTTCTTGCATTTCTTAGCTCTTTATTTAATTTATGTCAAAAAATTTTGAAGGATTTTAGATCCTCGCTGTTCCGAAATTTTATGAGCCTGGCATAAAGCTTATCTCTTTTCTTTATTTTTTTAGAAGCTCTTTGGTCATCCAAGGTTTCCGATAAGCTTTCTGGTTTCTTTTCTTATGTATGAAATGTAGCTCATAAACAGCTGAGAATTTCTTTAAGAAGATGTTGTATGCTGGCTCTGCCTCGTTTAGTTGAAAAACCTCCTTCCAAGATACTTGTCTCAAGGCATCCTGAAAGGCAGTTAATGTGTGCTCGTTTATTGTCTGAAATGTTTTTTTCAGTTTTATCTTTTTCGGTATCGTTTGCTCTTGTGTGGATAAACATGACTATTGGCATGTGGTCACTGAGAGGACAGTTTAAGACTCCACTAGTTACTAAGAATGGATTATAGTTCGTTATAAAGAGATCAAGAGTGGTTTTCGTAGTTTCTGTTACTCTCGTTAAGGTTTCAACCGCATTTATACATCCGCTTGCCACAAACATTCTTTGAAATATCGTTTTCCTAGCACCATCGCAGCTGCGTCCGCTGCAGTATTTCCGTGAATATTGCAGTGCCCAGGTATCCACTGGAATGCAATTACGTGGTTCATTGCGCTTGCTTTTGTAAGTTCTTTGAGTGTCTCATACAATAGCAGAGTGTTCAAAGAATTTCTGTCGTGACAGCGACTTTGACGTTACGACAGCAATTCCGACGTCGCAACAGAAACACTCGGTCGCGATGGCCAAGACTTCTGTAGTCGCAACAGAAACGTTCTGTCGCGACCACAAGAGTGTATGAAGTCGCAACAACAACTTTGTATCGCAGCAGCGATTCTGACGTCACAACAGGAACTCTCTGTCGGGACTACACAAAAATGTGCTACTTTCTGTCGCAGCGACATAAGTTCTGACGCCTCGACAGAAGCGCTTTCCGTCGCGACGCTTTAAAATTGTATGTTAGTTTCGCATAGGTGGTGTACACTGCACTTTTCTCTTGCACTGTATTCAATCGTGCTTCTCTGAAGTCGGCAATGCAAGCACCGACACTGGTATTAAAGTCGACATGGTCAATTGTTACAATTGTGGCTTATGACGAGGCACTAGAAACGCCATACCGGCCTCGTCAAAATCATACCATCTGCGCGAATGGCTGCGTATCCGTTTTACTTTATTTGGTAATATGTGGCACACAGGCCTGTATACTTACATATGCCGTTACACTTACACGTTAGTAAATTTCCCAGAAATATTGCATAAGCTTTTGCGAAGCGAAAAGGAAGTATTGGGTTGTTCCTTAAAGTTGCGTGAAAAGCTGTCTCGCTCTGGTCTCGTTATTCTGGTACAGCGCTGCCGTGAGAAGCCAGTATGCTGTCAGAAAGAACACTTATCCACGAATTTTCATGTAGCTATTTTGCATTGAACACACGATTTATATGCGCGCTCGAAAGTGTAAAGAACGAGAGACAACTGCCGAAATTAGCAGTAACAACCATAACAGTCACGGTTGTGTATTTCTGAATTTCTTATTTAATGTGGATATTGTACATCGAAATTGATGTTCTAGCGCTCCGCGATGTACCTGTAGATGGCAACAACACTTTTTCTCTTCTAGAGATGCGGCAGTTGACGTGGTGGAGTGATAGCGGAACTTGGCTCTTAAAATGCAAATGTAAACATCAGCGCATCGTATTATTGACTTGGCCAAAACGCACATTCAAAAGTCATGTTAGGAGTGGTGCGATTAGTAAGAATAGTACGCACGATGCAACATTGGAGAGGTACTCAAGAAAGAATCCCGCCCTAAGGAAACGATAGGACGTTACAACTTGCGTGAAGTTGTAACGTCCTATCGTTTCCTTAAGGCTCGATTCTCTCTTGCGTACCTCTCCAATGTAAAAACAAAGCGTCTTATGAAGGATCTCATTGAAAGTCTGTTCCCTGTTCCATTGTATCGGTTAATGTTTCAAGAAGGGACTGGGCAAAACGTACTTAAAAGGGTTAAAAATATGTGGACACCGGCAAACGTTAAAACATTCTTCTTCAAGCTTCACACGGGAACCTTGCCTGTTAAAACGTGATTGGAGGAAAGAGGAATTTATGTGCCATGGGGAAGTAGATGCTTTCTGTGCAACAAAGCTGAAACGGCCAAACATGTTTTCATTGACTGTAATAATGCCATATTCTTTTGGGATATATTACAGAGAACGTTAAAGATAGACCTACCCCTCAATCCACATGACATTTGTTTTTTACCACCTGAACACGGCTTTGAACAGATGGATGTCATCTTTTTACTTGGAATGCCCGCAGTCGGGCGTAGTCTGTTGGCATATCGACATTGTGATGCTAAAGGCCGATCTGTGTATGAATATATTGTGGAAATGGTTGTGAAGGTACGTGACGTGTACAAGACGAAGGACTGTAATGAAGCTGTGGTGTCAATGCTTGACACTGTGACACATAAAACGAGTGTGATCTATGATCGCAAACTCTTTTGAAGCTTGTAGCCAAGCTGTAAATAAAGAAAATAATTTAAGAGTGGTGCAGTGCTAAGATGCTCGGCGCGGAATCGTAAGGTCGCAAGTTCGAATCCTCGGCGGCGACGTTTTTAATTTTTTTTATTTTATATTTTTCTTCTTTGTACTAACAAATTTACATAGCCTTAGGGAGGTGTCTGTTTATTTTTCATTAAATATTGATCAAGAACTACAGAATTCTCTACTACAGGACGTCACACAACAGACAACAGAACTGCAGAAACAACGTCCCAAAATATGACACACTGAAATTTCCCGTGGTGTTTTTCGACTGGGATGTGATAGGCAAATCCCTTGCACAGCAACAGGCGATGCGCTGCAGGCCTTCACGCCGGGACAAATAATGCGGTCGGCGTTCATGACTTATTCCCCTTCAATGACGCACCATATCCGCGTTTCTGAGGCGTCTGCGCTGCGCATGATGTCACTTAGCAACAATGATTGTGAAAAAAGGCACAGACACCTTTAAGCTCTAAGCCAAGTGTGAGCTGATGTGAAGGACGCACATGTGCTCAGGGGTTCCTACACTCCCTGTGGGCGTCATATTGAGTCGCCTTGCGCGCCACCTACAGGCGACGCAACTGGCGAATAAGCAAGAGAAACCTCGGGAGTAGAGAGGCATTCTCTTTGTCGCGGGCCACAGCGCCCGATTTGCTGCTGGTCGGCCGTGGCTTTGTTGCTGTTATTTCACTTTTTGTAGTCCTGCACTTAATGTGAATAAAGCTTGATTTTTCTAAGGCTCCTTCAACATCCACCAACTGCGGCGCAGACAGGCGAGATCGAATACCCTGCAATACGGCATCATAGCTGCGGAGGTTATAGTGAAGTCTGTTGAAGAATATGAGTTAATATGTGATACTACAAAATGTGGGATCCTTCTTATCTATGGAAACCACACCAGAACGCAACAAAACAAGTTTTCAATTCCACGGCTTCTTGCGTAGCAGTGCGAATCACCCTGGATAGTGTTATCGGAATACACGTCTCCCCTCAATATGTCTAGCTTGGGGAGCTCATCTATTAATTTCTCAAACTCTTGAAGCTCCAGACGTAAGTGTGGTGTGATATAGGGAGAGCAGACGGTCGCAAGCCTATCAAATGGCACAGCTCTAGTGGCTACTGCCCCTAAACTTGTTTTTAAGCGCAGGTGATGCCAAGCTACCTACTTCTGTGCTATGATTGGCCCACCACCATATGTGACGAGGTATCCTCGTAGTCTTCCCTAAGCATGGAATTTTATTTCATTACATTTTTGGGTAGAATTTTACATGTGTTTCCTGTACGCACAAGGACCTTGGTTAAAATTTGGGTAGGAGTTAATTAAAATCCTGTAAATTATGCATCAACCCTCTGGTATTCCACTGCATCTATTTTCGGAAGAAATAAAGCTATCTGTGCAGAAGGAAATTCTACGTTTGTTAACCTTTTCCAGAAGCAGTCACTGAAGCCGCTTTTTCTATTTTTGAGCGATCAAGTAAGCCGCGTTACTCCTTCGACGCTAAAAGCGTCGAGGAACGTTGTGTGGTGCCATTGCCTCAAAAGAGGCACTCACTGCTTGCCTGTACAAGCTTTCGGACCTTGCTCTTGTCCCGCGTGGAGGGGCTCCCCGACACGACAGCCTGAAGGTTTCCAAGGTGGCGAAGTCGATTTGCACACAGGTGGCCGGTTCACTGTGCTTAAGCTGGAATGACATGCGTTTCCGTGCTCCACTGATTGAAATGTTTTCTTTACCGTCGTCAACGTGCTCAAATTTGTCAGAGTGTGGCCCTGCTAGTAATTTTACAGTAGTAACACCTAGAGACGGAAAGCTCCAGCTCCTAAACCTGTCCTTGCATTTTCTCCCCAAAAATGTATGTTGGGCATACCTTCGTAGGGTCAAAAAAGCCATGCTAGATTACTCATCTGGCCACTCCAAAATCATAAAAAACGGCATAGTCACTTCCTGTCGTAAAGCGGCAATTTGCAAGTCTTGGCTACATGCAATCGAGGACAGTGTTGTTTCCCAGTTGGAAAGGATGAAAGGGAGTGGTTACCCTGAGCATGTAATTGTTTAAGCTTGTGGGAGACTGGCAAGGTGGGCCAAGACAGGGAGTCGACCTAAACTTCAGGAAACAGACAGTCGAAATGTTGCCGTTATACCGCATGTGCACACATTGGGAGAGAGAGAGAGAAACAACTTTATTGAGCCAAGCTCGACATCTTCTTAGACGCCGTCGATGGAAGTGGTTCCCTCTATACGGGACCCAAATGCTTCCCTAGCCGCCTGGCCCCTGGAGATCAGGACGAGCTGGCCTGCCATGACGGGGCTGGTTAGCTAGGTCTCCCATCACTCGGTAAGGGTGGATGAGGGATGGGGTAGGGTAGTGGGGCAGGTAAGAGGTGGGGGGATTTCCTTGACGAAATCGCATACTCCAGTGACATGTTGGAGGGTGCCTAAATGAGTCTTGCAGAAATTACGTTCCTTCTAGTACCTTTCCGGGTACATCTTGCTTTAAAGGTAAGGGTGCGGGAAGGATCCTGCCTGTATTTGCCTGTAGATCGCTTGCGGTTCACTGCTAAGCAAATTGTGAGAATCGGGGTAACAATATTCCGATAGTTATGAGCAGTAAACAGCGCTAAACGACAGGAGAGGGACACATGCCATAGCGCTGTGGTCTGTGTCCCTCTCTTCGTCCTCTTGTTTAGCACTGTTTGGTGCTCGTAATCTTGAACCAACCAGCCCAAATGCGTACTATACCGATAGTGTTTTCCACCTCTCAAAAGAAGGCAGCCAGCTGTTCGCACGAGCGCAGGCAGAAGGAAGAAGAAAACATGATTGCTGCATCGAGCACGCAGCCCCGTTCGTTTATTCGTACTATAATGTGATTTAATATATTGCTGTCGTTATATTGTATCGGAAGCTTACTAAACAGCAAAGTAACTATGTATCCAAGCAAAATAAAAAAAATCAATCTCTGACTTGCTCCAACGAATGCCATACAACATTACGTTGGTTCTGCCCAGCTAAGTGACACAATATATATATATATATATCCCTTACCATTTCCAGTGCCTCACTACCTATCGCAGACTGCTGTTCTCTTCCGAGACTGTTAAACCTTACTTTAGTTTTTTGCAGCGTAATTCTTAGACCCACCCCTCTGCTTTGCCTCTCCAGGTCAGTATGCATGCATTGCAATTGGTCCCATAAGTTACTAAGCTAGGCAATATCATCAGCGAATCGCAAGTTACTAAGGTATTCTACATTAACTCTTATCCCCAATTCTTCTCAATCCAGGTCTTTGATTACCCCTTGTAGACACGCTGTGAATAGCATTGGAGAGATCGTATGTCCCTACCTTACGCTTTTCTTTATTGGGACTTTGTTGCTTTTTTGTGGAGGACTACCATGGCTGTGAAGCCGCTATAGATATCGTTCAATATTTTTACATACGGCTCGTCTACACCCTGATTCCGTAATGCCTCCGCGACCGCTGTGCTTTCGACTGAATTAAACGCTTTCTCGTAATTGATGAAAGCTATATATAAGCGTTGGTTATATTTCTCTATCACATTTCTCTATCACCTGATTGATAGTGCGAATATGGTCTATTGTTGAATAACCTTTACGGAATCCTGCCTGGCCCTTTAGTTGGCAGAAGTCTAAGGTGTTCCTGATTCTAATTTAGAATAACTTAGTAAATACTTTGTAGGCAACGGGCAGTAAGCTGATCGTTGACATCTTTCTTATGGATTAGGATTATGTTAGCGTTCTTCCAAGATTCTGGTGCGCTCGAAGTCCTGAGGCATTGCGTATACACGATGGCCAGTTTTTCTAGAACAATCTGCCCACCATCCTTCAACAAATCTGCTGCTACCTGATCCTCCCCAGCTGACTTTCCCCTTTGCATAGCTCCCAAGGCTTCCTTTACTTCTTCCGGCGTTACTTGTGGGATTTCAAATTCTTCTTAGACTAGTCTCTCTTCCATTATCGTCGTGGGTGCTACTGGTGCTGTGTAAATCTCGATAGAATTTCTCTGCCACTTGATATATCTCATCCATATTAGTAATGATATTGCCGGCTTTGTCTCTTAACGCATACATCTGATTCTTGCCTATTCCTAGTTTCATCTCCACTGCTTTTGCGATTCCTCTGTTCCTGAGAACATGTTTAATTCTATCCGTATTATAATTAATTATGTCAGCTGTCTTACGCTTGTCGATTAACTTAAAATGTTCTGCCAGTTCTATTCTAGTTGCAAGTTTAGAGCTTTTCACACATTGGCGTTTCTTGATTAGATATTGCGTCGCCTGTGATAGCTGACTGGTTTCCTGTCGAACAAGGTTACCACCGACTTCTATTGCACACTCTTTAATGGTGCCCATAAGATTATCGTTCATTGCTTCAACAGTAAGGTCCTCTTTCTGAGTTAAAGCCTTATAGCTGTTCTGCACCTTGACTCGGAATTCCTCTATTTACCCTCGTACCGCTAACTCATTGATCGACTTCTTTTGTACCAGTTTCTTCCCTTCCTTCCTCAGGTCTAGGCTAACTCGAGTTCTAACCATCCTATGGTCACTGCAGCGCACCTTGCCGAGCACGTCCACATCTTGTATGATGCCAGGGTTAGCGCAGAGTATGAAGTCTATTTCATTTCTAGTCTCGCCGTTCGGGCTCCTCCACGTACACTTTCGGCTATCCCGCTTGCGGAAGAAGGTATTCATTATCCGCATAATATTCTGTTCGGTAAACTCTACTAATATCTCTCCCCTACTATTCCTAGTCCCTATGCCATATTCCCCCACTGCCTTGTCTCCAGCCTGCTTCTTGCCTACCTTGGCATTGAAGTCGCCCATTAGTATGGTGTATTTAGTTTTCCCTTTACCTATCGTCGATTCCACGTCTTCATAGAAGCTTTCGACTTCTTCGTCATCATGAGTGGATGTAGGGGCGTTGACCTGCACGACCTTCAATTTGTACCTATTATGAAGTTTCACAACAAGACCTGCCATCCTTTCGTTAATAGTATAGAATTCCTATTTGTTACCAGCTATATCCTTATTAATCAGGAATCCGACTCCTCATTCTTGTCTCTCCGCTAAGCCACGGTAGCGCAGCACGTGCCTGCTTTTTAGCACTGTATGTGCTTCTTTTGTCCTCGTAACTTCACTGAGCACTATTATATCCTATTTACTGCCCTCTAATTCCTCCAATAGCACTGCTAGACTCGCCTCACTAGATAACGTTTTATGGTTAAACGTTGCCAGGTTCAGATTTCAATGGCAGCCTGTCCAGACATCTACTTAAAGCAGTTAGTGACCGCGGATACGGCTCATGAGACAGAAATAATCAGAAGAATAAGAATGGGCTGGAGTGCGTTTGGCAAGCATTCTCAGATCATAAACAGCAGGTTGCCATTATCCGTCAAGAGAAAAGTGTATAACAGCGGTGTCTTACATGTACTCACGTACGAGGCAGAAACCTGGAGGCATACGAAAAGGGTCCTACTTAAATTGAGGATGATGCAACGACCTATGGAAAGAAGACTGATGGGTACGTTAAGGGATAAGAAAAGAGCAGATTGTGTGAGGGAACAAATGCGAGTTAATGACATCTTAGTTTAAGTCAAGACAAAGAAATGGGCATGGGCAGGACATGTATTGAGGGGAGAAGATAACCGAGGGTCATTAAGGGTTACGGACTGCATTCCAAGGGAAGGGAAGCGTAGCAGGGGGGGCAGAAAGTTAAGTGGGCGGATGAGACTAGTTTGCAGGGACGACATGGCCACAATTAGTACATGACCGGGGTAGTTGGAGAAGTACGGGAGAGGCCTTTGCCCTCCAGTGGGCGTAACCAGGTTGTTGATGATGATGATAATGATGATGATGATATATATTGATTTTCTATGTAATTATATGTAAATCTCTCTCACTTCTAAGTAAATCTCTCATGTAAATCTCTCATTTTCTATGTAAATCGCTCTCAAAAGCTGTATACAATCCGGGCCCAAGCCCGGATTGTATACAGCTTTTGAGAGCGATTCCCCTTACAAAATATCGCACAAGCTTTGAGATGTACGTTGTCATACGCTCCTGTAATGTATAGAAAGGCCACATATAACGGTTTCCTTCCTACTCTGGCCATTTCAGTAGACTTATCATCAAGACGTCTACCCATTCTGAAGCAGTTCTCCAAAAATGACATTATTCTTTACCCATCCTTGCGTTTTAAATTAATTGCATGCATTGCTAACCTGTACATTACCGATATAATGATCAACCGTCTATAGGAGTGAATTCTATCTTTTTCCGCCTTCCTTTCTAAATTAATTTTATTCGACGTTCTCGCCAACTGCCTTGTATTCGCTTATCTTTTAAACTTTTTTCTACTTCTTGGCAGTCAGCGGCTATCCGCTTCTTTATCTAACCCTGTTTTTCGCTCTTGGCAGGCTGATCAGGTGTGCTGCGAACTTCACAGGGGCGGCTGCGCCCCCGCGACGATCCTGGACGCTTCCATCAGGACTGCGTCATTTCGCATGCGTTCACCTGGGCCGCTATAACGTAAAACTATTCCAAACTTTTCTATTCCAATTCTGCAATCAGCCCACCCCGATTGGTCAAAAACTTTTTTAGACCACCCCCACTGCACTGGTCTATCACGCGACGTCACGAAAACCGCGATACCTCCCCATCTGATATGATGTGTACACACTGATTATGCATGATTTGACAGAAAAAAGAAAAACTGTTATTTCTGATTCGACCCCTTTTCGCCATAATCCCTCGGCTATTGGTTAAAAGTTTTCGGGCTGCACCCACTTCACCTGCCTGTCACGCGACGTCACAAAACCGCAAGAACTCTCCGCGTCAAAATGACGTGTACGCGATAAAGATGCATTATTATGCCGAACAAAACTGAATTTTCTTCGGAATAGCCGCAGGCCGCCCCGTTCCGAAAGGAATAAAAGGTGGCTGCTGCCGATCGCTCAGACGCTGGCTACTCGCACCTGCCAGAGAGCATGGGTGTATTTGCGTATAATAAAACTTCTCGCGTGGCTGTGTAACGTTTTTGAGCACTTTCGGCGCGTTTACCCCCTCATTCCGCCAACTCTTCTTTGCTGAGGGCCCGTTTTAGCGGCATTCTTGAGCTTCCATTGCATGCCGCCGCGATTTTCGACCAGCCCCCGCAAGCTAAGTAAGGGAAAGCCGACCAATCGTAGACGCCGGCATCACTCTCTTCATCCGGTTATCGACTTTCAGTGCAGTGGCTCGGCCCCATCGAATCCCTCTGCACTTGAGCGTTCTCCTCGCCTCTTGTCAGCCAATTAGATACGACAAGCCGCTCAACTGTAGGCAATGTTATTCGTTTTTCAAGCAAACAACAGTGACCTCCTATGTACGAGGAGAGCGTTTGATTGGTGTGTTCAGACAACCCTGTGGATGACCGCCCGGTGCTTGCGTTGGTGGTTACGCAAATTTGACGTCAGGAGATTGGAATAGAAAAATATTGGAATAGTTTTACGTTATAGGGCCCCTGGGCGGTTTTCATCGACGTGCGGTCGGCAAGCTGAAAGTGCCCGGATGCAAAAAGCCGGGTGGAGGATCACGTGGTGTCTGCCAACAGCTATATAAACCGTTCAACGCCCAGGCATCACCGCAGTCAGCAGCAATCCACTTCTTTGTGTAACCCTGCTTTTCGCTCTTGGCAAGTGGGTTTGATTTGCTAATTGTTATAACTGGTAATATTTTACAATTTTTTTCGCCGCTGACTGCAAAAATGCCTGACATATGCTCTGTTTGCACCAAACCCGTGGAAGGAAATGTTTGACTTGTTCTCGTTGCAAAAGTAGTTACCAGTTTGGAAAGAACTGTGCTACTATCTCGAAAAATACGTTTTCAAAAATGTCGACTGCCAAGCGTGAAACCTGGACATGTCCATCATGCGAATCAAGTACAAGCAATCACTCCTACTCGGATGATTGTGATGCTTCTTTTGGTCATGAATTCTCTGCTGTTAACAGCAAGCTTGACCAACTGAGGGTTACCGTGAAAGCGGTAGAACTACTTTTATTTCAGACAACAGCTGAAGAGATGGCTGAAACGTTTTACTGAAATTCAAAGGTCAATTGAGTTCCTTTCCAATAAATCTGGCTCTGTAATGTCTAGCCTGGAAGCTAACCAAATAGGTTAACTCAGCTACATGCCCGAGTGGAATCACTTTCTGACTGTTGACGCTCAAGCTGAGCTACTGGATAAATCAAGGTGCGCAGTTGTTGATCTTGAACAGTACAGCAGGCGATGCAACCTTGAAATACATGGCCTCCACACCAAGCCCAATGTGAATTTAGTTTCTTTCATGGGTCATCTAGCGCAGAAACTAGAGTTTCCAGAATTCGAAGCGAATACAATTGCTTCAATACATCGAATGCCGAATGGGGACTCCCCCTATAATTGTGCAGATGCGTGACGTGGCGTGAAAAGAAAATGGCTTGCTCTACGGACAAGTCTTCGAGATTTGCCTACGTATGAGTCTCGTCCTCGGTTGTATTTCAATAAAAATTTGACAAGTACAAACAATGAGCTTTTCCGATTGGCCAGGTTCAAGGGACAAGAAAAGCAGTACAAATTTGTGTGGGCACGTAACGGCAGAGTTCTGGCCGAGAAATCAGAAGTTAAGTCTGTCATCCGCATTGAGAATATCTCTGACCTAGAGAAGTTCTGCTAATCATGAGCAATCTTCTTTTCAATCCTCTTATTTGTACCCCACTCCTTTCCCAATTTGCTGAGACGTGTTTCCACCGATGTTTGCTCCTCCCTTTTCTCAATAAATTAGGGCATTCATTCATTCATTCATTCATTCATTCATTCATTCATTCATTCATTCATTCATTCATTCCTAAATTGTTGCAGAAAATTGCGTGTCTTCATCTCCATAACCACTCTGTCTCCCATCTGGACTCTCTGATCGCAAAACAATGTTGCTGGGCGTCGCACATACAGTTTTCTAGGAATGCCCAGCAGTGCGGCGTGCAATTTTCGGTGGGTGACGCGAGGGTGTAGAGCACCTTTTCTGCCACTTCCACACTAAACGCTCTGCTCCCTGAGCTGCTATTAGCCCCTAGGACGAAGTACGAAATGAAAGAAACCTCGATGTGGTGGTGGCGGGCGGTTCTTTTCGGATTCGTGATGCGTCGATTTAAAATACACATTTCTTATCTATGCCTGAATGACAGCGATATAGGCGAGATGAGTTACGGTAGCTCGTGGGTTTTGACTAATGATACTCTTCATGCAGCACTTTCCTGTTATGCGTGTTTGTGAACCGGAGTGAAGGGCAGGAGGGTAAGACACCTTCCTGAAATGAAACATTCAGAATAACTCTTTGTTTGACGCTTGGACATATGTCAAGTTTCCACTATACGAAAGACATTGAAGCCAGTATCCGCTGGCAAAGGGTAACTCAGATAAAAGGTTATCAAGCGGATAGGCTTTTGATTAAAATAAGGGTGCTTTTATTGAAATTCCTGGCCATGAGATGAAATCCGACTAACAAGCATTCAAAATTTCTGTATTATTAAGAGCTCTTGCTAACATAAGGTTACAGTTTTTTTACAGCCTCTTAAATTAAAAGCAATGAAAAATAAATTGCTGCAGTAAATGTGTAAACGCACACGCAACAAAGGTCCTCGTCCATTTCCCAGAATTCACTGAATGAAGATCTAGCACGTCCATACTGTCAAGTTGCAGTGATGTGAAGAACAAAGCAGTTCCAAAAGAGTGAGTCAAGAATATAACTCATTATAAGGTGACCTTGCCTTTAAAAAGAAAGTGACACTCAAAGCACAACGATGGCTGCGCGCAAAGTAGTGCATCCTCTTAACCTGATCTATGCATCAAGGCATCGGTTCGTCAGATTGGAATGCTCGTACATTGCAGCGCGATCTCTGGCCCTCAATTGTGATGGAGAATGTACGACAGTACTCGCTTCAGGCGCGCAATCCGACAAGATAACGCTCTTTTGCTAATAAATACGTGACAACATACTGGATACTACAAACACAAGCAGGAGCGTCTTGAGCTAACCGAAAACTTTGGCACAGGGATTCAACGCTGAAGAACGCTCCCCCCTCCCCCCCAACCTCAAAGAGAAACTGTTTGCAGTTACTTTGAATAGTAGCTGAAACAAAGTGCTCGTGGTAAAGAGGGCCCCAAAGACTGCACAGCGGCGCGGACATACCAAAAATGCCACAGCTCAACACTTTCCAAGTACTGGTATTTATCCAACCAGCACTTCGTGGCTCAATCTAGCCCTGTAGTCCAGGGCCAGTTCCACAACGGGTACTGTGTCGGGGCTCATATTTCATGCGAGCATTATTTTTTTCTTTAGATCTTATTATTACACAGCATAAATATATCATGCAATTCCGTCATTTTATTATTTCAGCACTTTTCACTCTAACGTGCATATCCGCTCTGATCTATATTTACAAAGTACTGAAAATATATCCAGCGATTTCCCCCAGGCAGATGTTTTTACTTTTGACGATGACAGGAAGCTGATTCTGGTGCCAGCAACGCTCAGAAATCTAATCGGGAGCGCCCACAATGTTCTCGCACTCTCTGTAGAGTTGTAGGAGAAGGGGTTGTAAAGGCAGAAGTGCTCGGTTGGGCACATTGCTTTAAGCTTCTGAACTTGATTTGCGCCAAGACGCCTGTCCACTCTTTCACACTTTCTTTACTAGAAGCCTACTGCATCATTATCATCATCATCAGCCTGGCTACTCCCACTGCAGGGCAAATGCCTCTCCCATACTTCTCCAACTACCCCGGTCATCTGCTAATTGCGGCCATGTTGTTCCTGCGAACTTCTTTATCTCGTCTGCCCACCTAAATTTCTGCCGCCCTCTGCTACGCTTCCCTTCTTTTAGAATCCAGCTGTAACCCTTAATGACTACTACATGCCCTGCCCATGCCCATTTATATTTCGTGATTTCAACTAAGATTTCATTAGCTCGCGTTTGTTCCCTCACCCAATCTGCTCTTTTCTTATCCCTTAACGTTACACCCATCATTCTCCTTTCCATAGATCGTTGCGTCATCCTAAATTTAAGTAGATCGCTTTTCGTAAGCCTCGAGGTTTCTGGCCCGTAGGCAAGTACTGGTAAGACACAGCTGTTACACACTTTTCTTTTGAGGGATAATGGCAACCTGCTGTTCATGATCTGAGAATGCCTGCCAAACGCACCCCAGCCTGCTCTTATTCTTCTGATTATTTCAGTCTCATGATCCGGATCCGTGGTCACCACCTGCTCTAAGTACATGTATTCCCTTACCACTTCCAGTACATCACTATCTATCGTAATCTGCTGTTCTTTTCCGAAACTGTTAAACATTACTTTAATTTTCTGCGCAATAATTTTAGACCCACCCTTCGGCTTTGCCTCTCCAGGTCAGTGAGCATGCATTGCAATTGGTCCCCTGAGTTACTAAGCAACGCAATATCATCAGTGAATCGCAGGTTACTAAGGTAACCTCCATTCACTCTTATCCCCAATTCTTCCCAATCCTGGTCTGTGAATACCTCCTGTAAGCAGGCTGTGAATAACATTGATGGGATCGTATCTTCCTGCCTGACGCCCTTCTTTATTGGGGTTTTGTTGCTTTCTTTATGAAGGACTGCGGTGGCTGTGGAGCCGATATCTTTCAGTATTTTACATGCAGCTCGTCTACACCCTGATTCCGTAATGCCTGCATGACTGCTCAGGTTTCAACTGAATCAAACGCTTTCTCCTAATCAATGAAACCCATTTTTAAGATATGGTTATATTCCGCACATTTCTATATCACCAGAGTGATAGTGTGAATATGGTTTATTGTTGAGTGGCCTTTACATGATCCTGCCTGTTCCTTCGTTGACAGAAGTCGAAGGTGTTCCTGATTCTATTTGCGATTACCTTAGTAAATGCTTTCTAGGCAGCGGACAGTAAGCTGATCGGTCTATAAATTTTCAAGTCTTTGGCGTCCCATTTCTTATGGATTAAATTTATGTTGGCGTTCTTGCAAGATTCAGGTACGCTCAAGGTAATGAGGCATTGCATATACATGGTGGCCAGTTCAACTGCTCCAAACAAAACCGTTAAACCAACAGAAATGTTGGTGACAGCAATTTATCATTCGAATGTTCAGATTGGTATCCTCTAGATGCGGAGTGTGTTGAGAAGTTGTGTGTGTAATTACCGAAGCTACACTAGATAAATATTCAATAATATATTATATGGCTAAAGAAAATGAGTAATGTGGAGTCCGTCCGCGGTATTATCTATACCGATCAAAGAAATTTTGATTAAACATGTTTTTGTAAAAGCTATACGAACAAGCATAAGTGTCACAGAAAAAGTGGTCTGTAAAGTCAATGAAAGAACAGTGCTTCAAGACGGGACACAAAGGAGGCATCACACACACACTGCGCTATCAACTTGCAGCGCTGTTCTTTCGGTGATAATGAACCAACCAGCCCATCACTCAATCCTGGCAAACGTGTAAATTCAACCTGATGGCACCTAGCCTTTTGTGACGCTGTCATCAATAGTATGGCACCGTGAGCATGTTCTTTGTGGCCAGTCCACTTTCAATTTTCATTCCCGCTGTTCTTCCGAAGGCAAGCAATTTCAAGTTTTAATATCAATGTAGCAACGAACCTGTGCCGACGAAAGCTTGCTTGGTCGCAGAAGCGATACATGACGCAATGATTGTGCAGATTTGGGATGTCACTGGCATCAAGACAACGCGCTATCACCGAGGAAACGAATATAACGAAAGTGAACACGCTGGTAGCTGCTCACAGAGGTGTGCCGATGGTGACAGTAGCAACATGACGAAATCTTGGGTGGCGATGCCCCGAAGATAGTGCTATACCGGGCCGACCCTTGTCAGAGGTGCAGTTCGCCATTAAGGGGCCCACATACACAGCTTCGGTAGTCATACTTCTCCAGAGATTAGAAGAAAACTTTTTTTCATAGATTTTACTTTTTAAAAAGGCAATGTTACAAATGCAATGTCATTCGTTCTCGTCTCGTAGATTTAAATATGGATTAAAATAAACCCTAAATAAACTCTAAAAAAACCCTAAAAATGTGCATTCTTCGTCGGAACTATGTACCGGCCTCCAAACACCGATTGCAGTATGATTCACGCACTGGCTGATTACATGGAACGTTATCTTCAGGATATTCATAAAATTTTACTCACGGGTGACTATAACCCACCCAAAATAGATTGTGCAACGCTTGACGGTGGGACGGCCGATCCGTCCTGCGCAGAAGCTCTGCTGGAAATTGACTTTAACTTTAGCCTCAAGCAGGTTATACATGCACCAACGCGTGTAACCACGAAAACGAGCAATATACTAGACCTCGCCTTCATACGCGACAATATTCCCGATAACACAATCTCTTGGGTAACAGTCAATGGAATTGCAGATCCCAAAGCAACCATTTTTTCCTTAAGGTTACACAACCGGCCGCGAGAGCGAAAGAAAAAGACTCGAATATGCGACTGGACAAATGCGATGACGTTAGCTTTCTTGACTTCCTAGAAGAATCTTACCCAGAATTCCTTCGGTGTTTCCACGATGGAAGCATGCCAACTGATAACCTATGGGAGCTTTTCAGGGCCAATGTTGAGCGCTGTCTCGCAAAATTCATTCCTAAGAAAATAAAGACCATACGCCAAACGAACCCATGGATATCAAGAGAGATTATACATTTAAAACGCAGAATTGAAAGGCTCATAAAACTTAGAAACAAGAGAACTTCTCTCTTCGAGTTCACAAGAAGGATTGGCGAACTTTCTCACGCGTAGACGACAGCAGCAAAAACGGCTAAACAAAAGCACTTAGATGAAACCTTAAATACCTTCATTAAAGAGTCCCCTCATAAATTTTGGCACTATCTCAAATCTAGGGTTCCAAAGAAGGACAATTTATTGCCAACAGAAGCCTTAACCAAGGCTACCCAATTTAATCAATTTTTCCAATCAGTTTTCACAGTGGACAAAAGCACTATCCCAGACAAGGTCGCACAGACAAGTGACATATGTGAGGTACCATGTGAGATAAATATAACGCGAGCGGGAATTATATCTTTATTACTTAATCTTGATATAAAAACATCCAGTGGCCCAGATAACATTCCATATACTTTTCTCAGAAGGTACGCTGAATGGGTTTCCAAATACTTATTGCTAATTTTTACAAAATCGTTGCAAACTTCTGAGGTTCCTCAAGAATGGAAAATTGCTAAAATTATTCCGATATATAAATTAGGTGATGCTACAAATCCTTCAAACTTCCGTCCTATTTCACTCACTTGTACAGCGAGAAAAATTTTTGAGAATTTAATATTAGAACAGATCGTAACTTTTGTTGAAAGTCGTTCTCTAATTAAGCCTAACTAACACGGATTTAGGAGTGGTTTCTCTACAAGAACTCAATTAATAGAGACTATTCCTGACCTAGCATTAAAAATCGATAAGCGAGGACCAGGTAGGCATAACTTTTCTTGACCTATCAAAAGCTTTTGATCGGGTATTGCATCCAAAACTAATACATAAGCTGCAAGGAATTCTGGGACACAGTATTCTTACAAAATTGTTAAAAGCATATTTGTCACGACGTCAACAATTAGTTCATTTCAAAGGGCAATCCTCAGACTACGTTGACGTTTTATCCGGTGTGCCTCAGGGCACAGTTTTAGCTCCCATTCTCTTCGTTCTTTTTATCAACGACATATCAAATGCCATTGACGCGACGGTACGCATTTTCGCATATGACTGCATTATTTATAAATCAATACAGACCAAGGATGATCAGGTTGTTTTGAATGACGCACTTAAAAGACAGCGAAATGGTGACAGGACCGGCCGATGACGCTAAATGCATAAAAAACTGTCTGCATGACAGTCACGAGAAAGAAAGCACCACTAACCTTCCCTTACCAAATTCAGCAAAAAGAACTACAAAGGGTTGAAGAATACAAGCATTTAGGTATCATTATTTCTTCCGATCTAAAATGAAACAAACACGTTTCATACGTGGCAAGAAAAATTGGAGGACGCTTAAGCTTCGCCTTCAAGAGTGAAACGCGATAGCGTTATCGCATCCCGTTCGCACCGCCTACTCAAACGCGCTACGCCAGCCAAACGTCGCGATCGGCAGAGATAGCCGGGCCCCGACGCGCCATGAAGGCGGTCGTGGTCATGCGGCGAGTGGCGCCACGTGTCGGGGCAGCGCCGTACATTGCGAGGAGGGCGTCTTTTGTGTTTGCCGCAAGATGGCTCTGCGTGTGCGCAGAGCGCAAAAGAAATTTAGCGGAAATGTACTTCGCTACTTGTGAAACTGCGACTTCTGTAAGTTACATGGTCATAATTACCGATATACACCGCAGTATAACTTTCTACGGCACGTTTCTAAGGCAACACCACATTCACTAGAGGCGATTTGGTCCCGTTTTGAAGGAACGAACTCGTGGCTGAGTGGTAGCGTCTCCGTCTCACACTCCGGAGACCCTGGTTCGATTCCCACCAGCCCATCTTGCAAGATGCTTTTTATTTATGAAGCGCCTTCTGGGATTTATCGCTCACGGCCAACGCCGCCGACACCGACGACACCGGCTTTTCTGCGACACGAGCTCCTTAACGCTGTCGCGTCAAAATCACTCTCAAGGCTTTCTTCCCTCAAACGGTCCCTCAGATGCGCTTCACCCAACACCAAACTGCTCGCTTGCACGTCACTCAAATACGGCGCCATGTGCTGGTTTGCCATACACTACATGTGGCATAGCCAAGTTAGAGAATGCACAAAGAAAAGCAGCCAGATTCATTTATAATAAATACCGTCGTCATGATTCCCCAACTGAACTTCTACGCTTAGCCGGACTCCCAACAATCGGCGATCGTCCTAGATATCTCAGACTAAAATCCCTGTTTATTTCCCAGGGCAATGCTCTAAAAATAGACAAAAACAAGCTTTTAGTACGCTATAACAGTAGAATTTAAAAAAAAAACGAAACACAATAAACAATTACGTGAGTATAGGCTTCACAATGACACCTTCAGGTATTCATACTTCCCACAAGCTATCAGAGAACGGAATCTGTTACCACAAGTGGTTGACGATTGTAGAGCCCTCGATTCTTTTTTGTCTAAGCTGTGTGACCATATCTCTGTTGCTACGTGATGAAATGTGGTTTTTACATTATGTTCTATTGTGACCAATAATGTGCATTGTCTATATCGCTGTACGTGTGTATGAATAAGCTTGTTTTTAAACCAAAGCCAAGGTCTCTTGAAACCAATTATCGTTGAACCTTGTGTGAATTATGTATTTTCCCTTTTATGAATGTACCCTTTCCTGCCAAAGCCTTAGTTAATGCTGGCATATGGACCAAATAAATAAATAAATACATAAATAAATAAATACCATTCTTCTGCAAGTGTAGGTGTAAGCGGGAAATGCTCGCTAGCTCGCTCGCTCACACGCACGCACACACGCACACACACACGCGCGCGCACGCACACACTCACACAAACGCAAACACATAGAGGTACGACAAATGCTTGTCTGCATTCTCATTTACATGTGCCCACGCATGTACACACGTACGTCCGCGGAACTGCACGTAGACAAAAACACGCGTATGCTCGCACATGCATACACGCACTCGTGCGGACGCATATTCAAATACTGAGACACAAACACACGCGCAGACGCACATGCAAGCACACATGCACGCTCAAGGCATGCAAACCCATATACACTCCCTTTCCTTCCCTGTTGCCTCACAAAAATATGCGCATGCAAACAGACTGAATAACACTCGCTCTGCAATTACGTTCAAAACTGCAGCTTTAATGAATCGCTTTACGGTTTAAATTTCGCGTTTCTTCAAATCAAGGCGCCCTCTGCTGAGAGGGTGCAAAGCCACATGCTCCTGTCGTGTGACATAACCCGACCCATACACTGCCTTAACGCTCCACCAATGCTCCGACAAAGTGCAACAGATGCATAAGTTGTTACAAAGGACTACTCTCTTGACGCAGACAGTTGAAACTGCTTGATACTCGGCTATTACGTAAAAATAAAATTGATTAAAATTTTGCCCATTCAGTTACGCATGTGCATTGTCATGAAGTGCAATAGGATGGTGACAGTGTAGTGTCCATAATTCCTTAATATCTCCACGTTACAAGGCAAGATCGTATCTTTTCTAACGTAACACAAAGGCATGTGCATGCTTGTTGTTATGTTGTCCAAGGAATAAAAACTGATAATAAAATTGATGGCTTAACATATAAGCAACCATTGCTACGTTTCAAAAGTAAAAAATATATTATTTGAAAATCCTCCTGAAAAATTCCGGCCATCTGCAAGGAGACAGTGGAACTCTGCCCTACGTGGAGTTAAGAAAGAAGCATCACGGCTTTGAACCGTTGGCAGCATGACGCGGAGCAGCAGGTGCGAGTGGTTAAACGACTCGGCCACAGCTTCCAAGGTTTCTGCGAGTGATACGTACACTCGGGTTTTTACAGATACCACTTGAACTTGCACGACTGTGTTTCAAAAATTGCTTTGGGAATAGCGTTATGCCACGTGTAGAGTGCAGAGTTAGGCATCAAGCGAAAGCTCGGTCTCCGGACTGCATACGCTGCATCGTTCTTTTACGATATACGCGTTAGTTTCATTACAGCTACTGTTTTGGTCTCGAAAATCGAGTAAACTTTTTTTCGTTTCCATAGGCTTCCATTGCTGAACATTTAACCGCTCCTGGGAACAAAATTCTTGCTTGCCACAGCGTGGTCACTGCATTTGGGTCGTGTGGACTGTATTCTAGAACATCCCTGTTACCTGCCTTTTTCAATAACTGCCTTGCACCTTTGTCATTTGCGAAAAATCTACTCGTTCCATTGAAAACGCACTAGTTTCATGTGGGAGCCGCTTAGGGCGCTAGATGGTACGTGTCCAGAAAAGCTGGATATAGATGCATTAGTATATCACGAGATATTTTGCAGAATATTCGAAAAGAATTGAGACACTTGTCGGAGTATGGCGAGGCACACCGGGGAACATAGTGAGTCTAAAATCAGACTACCTTTTGCCAAATGACGTCGCATGTACCTATCGTGAATCGCTTGGGCATCTTGAACGAGCTGATTGATGGCATTGCAAACTCTAAATACAGCTTAAAAATGACACATAAACATAAAGGAGACACAAAAGACGCGGGCAAGCACTGCTACCAACTGTTTATTCCAATCGACACACCCTCTGATTTTATAAAGTTAGCCACACACGAGTGCCACGCCCCTTTTCCCACGCGAAGGCGTAAACTGAAAAGGTGACCAACGCTGCGGGCTCCTCTAGATAGCAGAATTCGAGAAGTCCAGTTCGGCACTGTACAAAAGAATAGATGCTTCGCTTAAAAATACAGGTGAATTTTTGTGGATATGGAATGCTTCCAGAGCCACTCAAGCCCTGTGGTTTCAGACTAGCCTACGATAGTAGTTTCAGAAAAAAGCGCCTCGCAACAACACGCGATGATATGGGAAAGCAAATGTGCATATTTGTCCTGTTTTTTTTCTTTACCTTTAGGGCGTGCTCCATGAGTAGGTCGTTGATGCACCGTTCGGTTTGGCCGATGCACACTTTTCTACATTTCAAGAGAACTTAATAGCACACCATACGTGGGGTGCCCATGTCTGGTTTTGCAACCTGACTTGCTGTCAACGCAAATCCGAGGGCAGATCCTGGAACACTTATTAGGAACTGTAAAGACCACAGGAATATTATGTCTGTTCACGATCTTCTTCGGGTTGTGCGAGACCTTATGCATATAAGGCATTAAAGGGCCTCGCCGTCCATCGCTGGGCCTCCGTGCTTTCCGTTCCGGATCTGTTCTTTTCCTTTTGCTGGACAGATTCGGCCGCTGCACCAACAAGCAACTCAGGAAATCCCGCTGCCAATGGGCGACCAATCTGATTTTCAACGCTACGGTGCATTGTCTGCTGGCACGACTTTGGAGGGCAGCATCCAAGCACTGAAACGCGATGCCCCTTTTCACTACTTATGAAAGGCTGAGTCAAAAGGCAAAATACGCTTTTTTACCGGCGGGAGGTACTCCCAGCATACGAGGTTTAAGCGAAGCCTTAGCCTGAGATGCAGAAATTGTGACCCCTCAGTGCTAGGCAATTTAAGAGTGAAATTCAAACCCACACCCACTTGTTTAAAAACATCTAAAACACTCTTAGGGGATGTAAGGTCACCTTGTAGCTCTAAAAGAAATGAAAAGTCACCGACGTACCTAAACACTTTAAGAACCTTCTCATCATTAGAAGCGCAGCTGAACGCCCCGTCAATATCAGCTAAGGATATGTCACATAATATCGGCGCAACAGAAGACCGAATATACATACACTCGTTGATACACACACTACGTAGCAGAAAAGGCTGCTCGTTCAGAACAATGAATGTTACATTATGTTAAAACTCTAAAAGCGTTAAAAAATTGTCAACGGTTGTTTGCAGTTTGCCAATGCCGCTTTAACATTTTAAGGGACTATTATGGGGTGCCGTATGCAGTTATGTCTGGCGTGACTTTAGTAGTGCCTTGAGCTACAGGCGCTTGTCCCAATCGTCTACTGGTTGGTGCGCGCCTCGTTGAAACGGGCCGCTCGAGTGAACCATGATTATTTCAAGTTTATTTAATTTTGCAATGAAAGGTAGAACTGTAGGCAGCAATGGTCAAAACTCAGCACAATATGAGAGCGTTAAGGGAAATTTGGTTTCCAATATTAGAAACCTGCAAAGAACTAAGTTCGCGTATTTAGTACCGCTCAAATAATGCCAAAAATGCCTTAAAAAGAATATTTATTGTTAATAAAATAATACACATGACTCTATATACATGATTGTTAGCTCTCAAACAAACAATATGACACGAAATGAAGCGCAAATCCAATACTATATAATGGAGGTATATACCCAGAAACGGTGAATAAGGTGCAGTGCAAACAATAATTTGTCGGGTGGGAAATTCTGTTCAGATATGCAGATATTTCTGGGCATACAATGTGATGTGAACAATTCCTGTTTTACATATACAAACTCTTTGTGTTGGTCTTGCTGATATAAACATTGCAGTTATTCAGTTATGTTGTGCGCCTCAACTTGAGGTACATAATTTTTTCTCGCTTCCCTCGCTTCGATGCGTTCTCTCCTGCGACAAGGACGTGCAACCTCGTGATGACAAAAAGCCGTATCACTTGGTTGGTGATTTCTACGCTATGCTGCGCACAGCCAAGCATATCCAGCTCATTTATTGACAGGCAGGAAATAAGGCTCATGATGCTGTCAGCCTTGAACTCGTTAAAGCTGAAACAATGCGTGAAGGCATCTTCCATCGCAGCAACGAAGTCTGTTAGTGCCTGAGATGGGTAAAGTAGGCCACGTCTATCCATGTGGTTGGTAACGCACGACTCTTCCGGAAGCAAGCGCGAGTCTTTTGCTTGAAGCAACAGCTAGAGAACACTATTCGCACTTTGTTCTCATTAGCATTTTCCTGGTAACATACCCGCTAACGTAGTAGGGTATGCGAGAGTCGCTATTTGATCCCACCATTTCACGATGATCTGGCATCGCATCACAATGCTTTACCATCTCGTGAACTTCATTTAGGTGGCCCACATCCAGGAGATCATCCAGCTTACTCTGCATACCAACCAAAGTTTTCCAATGGCGTGGGTCAAGAAGGTTACTCAGAACTTCTTATGACAAACAAACAAAAGCGGGGAAGGCGAAGCTAACTTCACCGCAGACTTCACGACGCGCGCTTGGAGCCGGAGAGTTTGCTCAAACACATCACGCTAGGCATCTCGGAGACGACGAGCGCGCCACCTGCCGCTGTCATGAAAAAATGCCGCACCGCCATACGCGGCGCAGCCCAGCCGATGCTGACACCTCCCCCTCTAGCCACCATAATGCGGCCGAGAGGCTAGGCCTTTCGGTCTCGGAATTGGAGCGGCCCGCTTTGGGCTAGGAATCTAGTGCGACCTGAAGGACATGAACAAAGTTTTTCATACCATACCATACGCCGGAGTGGTCAGTGGGGGGCACAACTTTTTAGGCAAGCTACACAATCCAAGAGACAGCGTCCTTTGTACTCCTCGCTTGACTTTGAAGAGAGCTCACGGTGAATTCCAACAAGGTCATGAGCGGAAACTTGGAGAGGAAAGGCGAATTTCGGGCCCTTCCTCAGGGTCTGGGACACATTTTTGGGCACGGAGACGTCACCCAGTACAACTACAGGATTTTGTTCAGCGAAATTCTCATTTTTTTCAGTGACCTTCAGCAGGGAGACGAGTTCAGTATTGCACTATTGTACAACATGCACTATAGACAGCTGGATCTCCCTATTTGTTTGGTGGTGCAGTTGCCGAATCTCTCCTGCAAATAGAACAGAGCCGGAAGGGAAAGAGCGGAGACTCAGCGATGGACGGCGAGGCCCTTAGTAATGCCTTATACGCATAAGGTATCGCACAACCCTAAGAAGGTCGCGAACACTCATAGTATTGATGTGGGTTTTACGGCTCCTAACGAGCGTTCCAGGCGCAAATCCGAGGCGTCCCTTGAATTTGCGTTGACAGCAAGTGAGGTTGCAAAACCAGACATGAAGAACCCCACGTAGGGTGTGTGACAGGAAAAGTATATTCAGTTCCCTTGAAGTGTGGAAAAGTGTACATCGGCCAAACCGAACGGTGCATCAGCGACCGGCTCAGGTAGCACGCGCTAAAAGTAAAGAAAAAAGGGGACACATATGCACATTTTGCCCATATTACCATGATAATATGCATGTTGCCCATGTTATCACGTGTGGGTGCGAGGCACTTTTTTCTGAGACTACTATCTTAGGCGAGACTGCAAACTACACGGCTCGAGTGGCTTTAGAAGCATTCCATATCCACAAAAATTCGCCTGTCTTTTTAAGCGAAGCATCTATTCTTTTGTACAGTGCCGAACTGGACTTCTTGAATTTCGCTATCTAAAGCAGGCTGCAGTATTGGTCACATGTTTAGTTTATCACCTTCGCATTGGAACAGGGGCATGACATTTGTGCGTGGCCCACTTTATGAAGTCAGAAGGTGTGTTGATTGGAAGAAACAGTTGGTAGCAGCGCTTACCCGCGTCTTTTGCGTCTTCTTTATCTTTATGTCTAATTCTTGCGTTGTCGTTAGAATTTACAATGTTCAACCAACTAGCCCAACAGGCCATCCTTCTGAATAATGACAGCCTACTGACTTGCTAGTTAACTATTCATTTTGATAACTGTGGTAGTGTTACAAGTATAACCGATGAATTTTAGAATCTTCTTGATGTATCGAAGCCTTTTATTTTACTAGGTTCTGAATTCTGGTTTGATAAGAATATTGACAACGTTGAGGTGTTTCCCGCAAATTTTATTTGCTGTCGAAAAGACAGACTCTCGAGTATGGGGTGCTATAATGCTGATCGATATAAAGATTCATTCCGGAGCACATGGCATACCTGTTGCCAGAAGTGAATCAATTTGGGCCTTTACTAGACTTCAGAATGGCAAATCATTATCTTTGTTTTAATTCCACCACCGCCTTGATAGTTACGTCGAAACTGTATGCGACGTGAATAACGCTACAGAACTAGTGAAAACTGATTACTTGATCATTGGTGGTGATTGAAATATCGCTGAGATCCACTGGAAAAGTCTCAGTCCTATTTCCAGTGCTCGCAGTACATTAAGCCAAGAAGCTATAGAAATATGCCGCTCCTTCACTCTAACCCAGTTGGTGCAGTGTCCCACACGTTGGGCCAAGACTCTGGACATGCTTTCATAAATACTCCTTCGGTGGTTCGAACTGTACCCTATTAATAGTGCCTGGCATTAGCGACCACAGTGATGTTTCTTGCGAGTTGAATATTGAACACCTAAACGTTGGCAAGAGCAATCCGCGGCAAACTTACAATTGCCTAAAAGACCCCCTCCCCCCCCCCCCAAAAAAAAAACGAAATAGCGCTAGCTGTCAGTGCATACTATTGCTCATTTGAAACACTCGCTGAATAAAGAAACCTGTGTGGTCTATGGCATATATTCCAAGCTAAACTGACCGAACAGCGCTAGCGAGATGCCGCGTCGTGGGAGTTGACGCCGCGGCGAAGCAAAAGCGAGTGCTGGTGTGCTAGGGGGAAGTGCGCAAGGTGGCGCGGAAAAGAGCCTCTGCCTGCGCAGAACGTAAAGCACATTACTCATTGCAGTAGGACAAAAACCAAAAAGAATTACAGCACAGGCCATCAATTTGCCAAACGTAACAAAACATAAATACTCGAATTTTTTCATCTGCGGGTGCAGGAGAGGCAAAAAAATTGTGACAAATTATCAAATTGTAGTGTCAAGACAGCACAGCGCTTTCTCCACGCGTTCGCGATGATACTGTCACATTCGAAGATCTTAAAAGCAAGGTATTTTAGGCCTTACCTCAGCTCAGTCTTTACTGATCAAGTGGGTGACCAAGATCTTAACGATTACAGGTATTTTTTACTGCGATTCTGTGAGTCCTATCTCAGTTGATCAGTGAGACCTACAGATGCCCTTAGAATAACCTGATTCATGTAATCCAACATGTTCCCATGGCTTCTCCATTTTTTTCTTGGCATTACTTTTTGTTTCGTGCAATGCAGCTCAAACCTTTCAGCGTGTTTTACACTAAGTCACCAGAGGCTCACTGTTTTATTTTGCCTAAATAAATGATCCGGTCGCCAGCAGCGATGCTAAAACCCACACAGCACATCTACGTCAACTTTTCAGTCGACTTCGTGATTACGATAAGTTGACAATGTTGACAAATGTTCGCTTGGGATCCCGGAAACTTATTTTCTCGGACACCACATCATCAATCATGGTATCACTCCGCTGCCTGACCAGGTTCAAGCCACGATCGACTACCCGCCGCCAATGTCCACACGTAGCTTGCGTCATTTTCTCGAACTCATCAATTTTTGTCGCCGTTTCAGGCCTGCACGCTGTAAGTTTTTGCAGCCTCTTGAAGCACTCCTTTCTATTTCGAAAGCTGAGTCTAGCGCACTTGCTTGGGACACGGTCATTAATCAAGCATTCACCGGCGTTAAGACCGAACTTGCACAAGCCGCCCTCCTGCATCCCCCTTCACAGACCGCACCCACTAGGCTTACGGTGGACGCTGCTTCGCATGCCGTGGGAGCCGCTCTTCATCAGTCGATTAATTGTGCATGGGTCCCGATCTCCTCCTTATCCTGCAAGTTAGCTGACACTGGAAGCCGATACGCTACATTCGGGCGGGAGCTCCTTGCGGCCTACCTCACAGTGAAGCATTTCAGGTATTTCCTCGATGAGCGACAACTTATAATTCTTATCGACCACAAAGCACTTGTTGTGGCTTAATGTTCCTGCAGTTCCACTCGTACTCCTAGTGAGCTCCGGCATCCTGCGTTTGTTGCCGAATTCACGACAGACGTACGCTACGTCAAAGGCAGCCCTAGCAGAGAAGAGTGCGCTCTTAGTCGTATTTACACCAACGCCACGACAAGTTCTGACCACCTTTCCTTGTTTTGACTCATGGCTTCGCAAGAATCTGACGAAGAACTTCCATGACTCCGATATTCTATATCCCTGCGCTTGGAGCATGTCAACTTTCCTGAGAATGACTGCTGCAGTGTTTCCCCTAACAGTACCCGCATTTATGTTCCTGCTCTTGTTCATCGTGCTGATTTTCATACAATGCACTCATTCTGCCATCCAGGTGTACGTGTCATGCAGTACCTTATCACCGAACGTTACCTTTGGCCGCGCATAGGCACTGATATACAAGACTGAGTCCGCAATCGTACAGCGTGTCAAGGTATCAAGGTGCAACGACACATCAAGCCTCCATTGGGTAAATTTCCAATCTCGATTAATGTTTCGACACCATTAATTTGTGCATTGTTGGACCTTTCCCACTATACCGTGGTTTTACGTATTTTCTAACGTATATTGATAGTTACACACGGTGGCCTGTAGCAGCTCCAATGCCTGACAAAGTGGTTGAGACAGTAGCTCATACCTTTCTGCTTACCTGGATTAGCCATTTTGGTGTGCCATCATATGTGACTACTGATCCAGGCAGACACGTCTGAAACGTCCCTTCGGGGTTGTGCGCGCATTCGCACAACTGTTTACCATCCTGCATCCAATGGTAGCGTCGGGAGGCTACATCGACGCTTGAAAGCTGCATTCGCGGCTCAGCCTCACGCGGAGCATTCGGTATCGCAGTTTCCAATTGTGCGCCTTCGGTCAACACTCTGGCCAGAACTCGCCTACTGTGAAGCTAATATTGCTTACGGCTGCCTCCTCCGTTTCCCAGTGACCACCTGCGCAATTGCCAACAAGACCCCATTGCTATCGCAAGGATAAAACCGGCTCCTATTATCAACACGTCCGTCTGACAACATCTTCAAATGGCCAAAGTCACTTGTCCACAGGGGAGGGGGGAAAGCTTTTTTGCTTCTGGCGTCGCTAATTTTAGACATGAGTGAGTACTGGTGTACGGCTAAAGAGATGAGGAGGAGTAGTACTAAACGATGGAGTCGATAAAGTGAGGGGACGTACAAAAAAAATCGCTGTGGTCTTAACTGTGCTGTGCGGTTCCACAACAGAACTTCGCTTCAGAGGAGCGCTTCACGCACCATTTGGCGTATCTTTGAGGCCAGCTCCGACGATGAGCTCATTTCAACGCTTGCCACCGTAGTTATGTTGGCCAACCAACCGAAATTTGTCTCTATTCGGTGCCTCTTCAAGATTTCTAAGGCGCGGCGATGTCGTGTGACATCAGAAGCAGAGTTCAAATTCTTGCCAATCAGCAAATTATAGACGTCGTCTGCGATCCCACTGAGTGGATGACCAACTTTGTTTTCTATCATACATGGGTTCCCCTACTTAGGCAACTAAATGATGTCGTCAATATATGCAGCGCAAGCCTGACGATCAACTCGAGCACTTTGGGCAGGATTCAGCTCGGTACGCAATTTCTTCGCACTGATGTCACTGAAACATCGTTTGATTTCTTCAACGAAAGTTTTCCTGGTTGTCAGGGTGTCGTCATGATACTCCTACCAGCCGAGCGAAACATCAGTTAGGAAGAATAACGCTACATTTGTAAGTTGTGACTTCGTGTCCCATTTGTTTCTCTTGCTCAGCTTTCCGTAATGTCTTCAATAGCTTTTCCTCCGTAGGAGCGTAGCTTGCTATGCGGCAGGTAAACGGCAGGAGGGGAAGACGTGGAAGCTCCTGCGTCAGTGGACATGTGGTTGGACGTGGTAACCAGCGCCTCCCTCAGAAATGTTACAAATAGTCACGCGCTTATTTGGAAAGCTTGGCGCGAAAATACTGGATGGGACGAGGCTGCCAGACCAAAAAGAACAGTACTCCTCTTCTTTCACTTCCACCGCTGCTTGCCTTCGTCCTGGGCACACACGCGCCGTTAAAATAGTAATTTGCAGAAAACTTTACACGTGTTTCGCACAAACACATACAAAAAGAAAAATACGCCGAGATATTAAAGTTTTGATATTGAAGGCACAAATCTGTCGTCAGTTGCAGAGTTCAAATCCTTGGCGTGCACTTTACTCCTGAACTCTCGTGGCGCCCAGATATTGACTATGGCACAAGACCTCTGACTCCTTAGGTATCCTGCGCAGAAATGAAAGCTCGATAATTGCGAGAAACTGTTGTACGAAACAAATGTATGCTCTGCACTGAAATTCGGTTGTTGAGTGTGGTACCAATCGCTGAGGGGGGTTGGGGGGGGGGAGGCTGGTTCACATATGCAAGTAGGAGCCGATACGAAATGGCACGACGCATTTTTATGTGCAAATTATGGTCGCAGTGTCACTTTGTCTGCAGAAAAAAAAAGAGTTTGGCCTTGAATCTCTTCGGGCACAGAGAAAAAACCTCCGTTTCAACTTTTTTTAATAAAATATATCATTTTCGGACTGGCATAGACTGTGAATCATATTTATTAAGACCCTATTACATTTATTCCCGCCTTGACCACGTGTAGAAAACAAAAAGGTACTATCTAATACGGACTCTTTTAGCCTGTCATTCTTCCTGAGAACCACCCATCACTGAAACACACTACCACACAACGTCAGTATGTCACAAAGTGCGTGCCTGCGCCCCTCTGGAGATGGCCGCCATTACCGCCGCAGCAGCAGCGCCGCTTACACGGTGGTAGAGAGAAAAGCTGCCTATTGTTCCGAGCTCGCCGGACCGGTTGGTCACGTGAGTTGCCAGAGCGTGACGAGGAACGAGGCGGCTCGGCGAGCGAGCGAGTGGTTTGGAAGACGGAACAGCTTGGTCATGCATCGAGAGATGTGGTGGGCAGGTTGAAATATCCCGGCTGAAGTATTCGCCGGTCAATCGACAGACGGTGCAAGTCCATCAAGATCTTCGGCAGCGAGGTACCAGCAGCCCGACGCTCTTCAGATTGGCATCTCGGCGAGCACGCCACAGATGAGCCTTGTTTTCCAACCCACTCTCAGAACTTCCCGCCGGACTCATTTTTTAATCGTGTTTCATCTTTCGCCTAATTATTCATCGTGTGTTAATTCTTGTATGTTCTGTTAGTGCAGAAACTAAACATTTTGACAGAATTGCCTATCTGGTTTTAAAATTGATTAGGACTTTCAGACTGACTCCAACCAAATAACTCAATTTTATTAGCCCGACGTTTTGGAGCCCATTCGGCGCCTTCTTCAGGGGTTATTTTTCCGGGGTGGCGGTGTGAAGCTTTTAAAGGGTCTTTTGTAAAGAAAGAAGGGAGAGTACGGAAGGTGGGGCGACACTTCACAGGCGGGAAGGGGGGAAACAAAAGGGTGAGATGGCTGAAGAACAACCCCTGAAGAAGGGGTCCAATGGGCTCCGAAACGTCAGGCTAATAAAATTCAGTTATTCGGTTGGAGTCAGTCTGAAAGTGCTAATCAAATTCCCAACCAGACAGGTAATTCTGTCGAAATGTTTAGCTTCAAGTCTTTACGTGCAGACTTCGGACTAGAGGCAGTCAGCCACCTTCAAGACTCACCTAGACTTCACCCGGAAATGCGAAGACAAAAATGTCGTGCCAAGAAGTCTCCAGTTATGCCAAGAAATCAACACACCAGAAGGCCGGGACATTATCAACAAGGCCCAGCAAAGATTGGTGACAGCACAGAGAGCTGAGTGGCGCATGGTGATTCAGAAGAAAGAAGTCGACCCATTCTTCGCCAGAAGACAGCCTGAACACCAGGTACCCCATCTCTTTACGTCAATTGAATCGTTTGCAAAGGCCGTCGCGTCCTCAGAGGAAATGTAGCACAGTCAAACGCAGGAGAAGAAATTCTCTTCCCTAATCAACGCAACCGAGAAATCAGGAGTGGTAAAGAAACACACAGTAAGCAATTTATCATTGAGGAAGCTCACGACAAAAGAAACATCAATCCTGCAAAAGGTCACAAATTCAATGTTACCTCAGCCAATCAGTTGATCCCCGCCCTTGAGAGCGGCATCCAGCAACTAGACCCCAAAGTGCGGGAACAGGTCAGACTGAAAGCAATCGGCATAATATGATCCAATAACAACGGCAGAAGAGAACGCAACTTATCTTCCGACGAAATGAGAGCACTGACAGCACTGAAAGAAGATACAAGCATTGTAATCCTACCGGCGGACAGGGATAACTCAACCCCTGTTTTGAACGTTAAGGACTACGAGGAAAAGGCGTCCACCCTACCTGACAGCCAAAATTACGAGAAACTTAAGAAGGACCCCACTACGAGAACTAATGGGTGCTGAATAAGATGCTGCTTGATATATTCCGCAGCCATCCGTATTCTCGAAAACTCTACCTTAGGTAATGTGTAGGAAGGGATCCGCCCCAGCTTTCTACGGCTTGCCGAAACTACATAAACGCGGAATCCCCTTACGACCAATCGTAGACTTTTCGTGTTCCCCATTGCGATCACTATCCACTTACTTGCACACCAGATAATATCACAACTCACCGGAAGGACAGCGTCCCAAGTGCGCGTCTCCGAGAATTTCATCATACCCACATCAAAAGTACGCATGGAAGATGATGAATGTCTGGTCTCGTTTGATGTGACATCTCTGTTCACGAGAGTGCCCATTAAGTTGGCTGTTTCCGCAACAAGGGATGCCCTGGAACGTGACGGTATGCTGAGTGAGAGAACCCCCTTGAGTGGAGAGGAGATCTGCCGCCTTCTCGAACTGTCCCTGTCCAATACCTTGTGGTGACGAGTGACCTCGTAGACCAGTAAAGTCGGGCTCTCGCAGGAGAGGAAGAACCAACGCTCGATCGCTTAGCGTAGCATTCTTTTTAATAATCTCCTTCGGAACGCTAGCCCGTGCCGGAGCGTGCCAGTCGCTCGTGCCTCGTGTAGACGCGAGCGTCTACGTCAACTCTTGTGCGACGCCGATGCTGCTGCCGCTACAGAGGGCTTGCCCCGCTAGAGAGGAGGAAAGTTCGACGAACGATGGAAAGTCCACGTGACGCGGCGTGTCTTGGCGTTGGTCTTGGGTGTCACGTGCGCAGGCGGCGACGAAGGATGCAGCAGGGTCGCGTCGCATACTGGTGGAGCTGATGGCGCGGGTGCTTCGTTGTAGGCGGGTTTGAGACGTTCCAGGGCAATTGTGTCTGATCGGCCGTTGACATTCACAACAAACGTCGTCGGACGACGCTCTAGTACACAATATGGCCCGGAGTAGTGTGGTTGCAAAGGCTTCCGCACGGCACAGTTACGCACGAAAACGTGGGTAGCAGAGCTGAGTGCGGGAGAAAGGTACGGGGACCTTGCTTCTTGTGAACGTGTAGGCACGGGGCGTATCTGGCTGAAGAAAGCTTGCAGTTCGGCAACGTAGTCGGCAGGTGATGGCATAGGCGTTTTCGGGGCGGCGACAAAGAAATCGCACGGAAGGCGTAGGTGAGTGCCGTAAACTAGCTCAGCACAGGAGCAACCTGGGTCGTTCTTGAGTGCGGCTCTGGTGCCAAGTAAGACGAGGGGCAAATGTAGGACCCACTTCTCCGGCGATTCATGTGCCATAAGGGATGCCTTTAGATGCCGGTGAAAACGTGTCGTTCCGAGTAGTTTGAGTAGCTCGTTGAATAGTGCTGAGTCAAACTGTCGACCGCGATCTGTGATTATTGTGGATGGGCAGCCGAACCTTGCGATCCAGGTAGACACGAAAGCTGCTGCAACAGTGGGCGCTGAGATGTCAGATATAGGGGTACCTTCTGGCCACAGTGTATAGCGGTCGATGCATGTCAGTATGTAGCAGTAACCTTTCGAAGGTGGAAGATGGGTGACGAGGTCCAGGTGTACGGTGTCAAAACGAGCATCCGGTGGAAGAAAAGACTTGGCAGGTGGAATGGGGTGACGCTGGATCTTTGAACGTTGACACGACAAACAGCAGCGAACCCAATCGCGAACTTGCGCGCTTAGCCGAGGCCAAACGAAACGACTGGAAAGAAGCTTCTGTGTCGCGCGTATGCCAGGTTGCGACAGGTTGTGCACGGTTTCGAATAGACGTCTGCGAAGGGATGCCGGAATGTATGGTCTGGGTGTGTCGTCAGAAGTGTCGCAGATGATGGACGTACCATTTGGGGTCACGACGACGTCTTCCAATTTCAGGGAGGTTGACGAATTCCGGAGTGTACAAAGTTCAGTGTCATCACGCTGTTGACTGGCGAGTAAGTCGGCCTCGATGATGAAAGGTTCCGATGTCAACGTGGAAACGACATTGAGACGACTCAGAACGTCAGCTGGAACGTTGTCGGTGCTTTTGATGTGGCGGAACGTTGCTGTAAACTCGGAGATGTAGGAAAGGTGTCGAATCTCGCGGGGCGAGTAACAGGACACCGAGCGATTCGTTGCGTGCACTAGGGGCTTGTGGTCAGTCAAGACAGTGAATGCACGGCCTTCTAAGAAATGGCGAAAATGCTTGATAGCCAGGTAAACAGCGAGTAATTCACGGCCGAAAACGCTGTAGTGGGACTGCGCAGGCTTCAGTTTCTTGGAGAAAAAGGCGAGTGGGTGCCACGCATCGTCGATGCATTGCTGCAGAACGGCACCAACGGCGGTGTTTGAAGCATCTGTCATGGTGGCAGTGGGTGCGTCTGGCTTTGGGTGTCTAAGCAGCGTGGCGTCGGCGAGGGCAGACTTGACTCTTGTGAAAGAGTCGGTGGCCTCTTCAGTTCACTGAAGCACTTGTTTGCGTTTGTTTACCAGGAGAGCGTCTAACGGAGCCTGAAGTCGTGCGCACTCGGGAATGAATCGGCGGTAGAAATTCACAAATCCGAGAAATTGGCGAAGCTTGGCGAGTGTGCTCGGTCGGGGAAGGTATTCGATGACGCGAATCTTGAACGGCAGTGGTCGAATGCCGTTGGCGTCGACGATGTGACCGAGGAACTCGAGTTCGGGTTGACCGAATTCACTCTTGGCGGCGTTGATTACAATTCCTTTACTCGCAAGGCGTGAAAACAACAACCGCAAGTGGTGAAGATGTTCTTCTGCCGTAGAGCTTGCGACGAGAAGGTCGTCAATGTATGCAAAAACGAAAGGCAAACCTCGGGTGACGGAATCGATGAAACGCTAAAAGGATTGGCCCGCGTTCCGTAAACCGAAAGGCATGCGGAGAAATTCGAAAAGACCGAAGGGTGTGGTGATGGTGGTCTTGGGAATGTCTTCTTCAGTGACCGGTAGTTGATGGTAGGCGCGAACGAGATCGATCTTAGAAAAGATCGTCGTACCGTGCAACGCTACCGTGAAGTCCTGAATGTTCGGTAGAGGGTAGCGATCAGGAACTGTGACGTTGTTTAGTGCCCGGTAATCACCGCATGGGCGCCAGTCTCCCGTCTTCTTAGGCACCATGTGAAGTGGTGATGCGCAGTTACTGGAGGAAGGGCGGATGATGCCAGGTTGCAGCATGTGTTCGAACTCCGCGCGAGCGATCTTGAGTTTCTCCGGGGACAAACGCCGGGGTCGGAAATAGACCGGTGGGCCGGAGGTGACGATGTGATGGCACACGTCATGTTGCACCCGTCGCGTCCAGTCCGGCAGGCGCGGCAAAGTGGGAAACTCGCGTAGGAGCGCGGCAAAAGGTTCGTCCAACATGGCAGAAATAGGTGCTATGGGCGATGTGCCTGATGATGGGTCGCCGGGAACGGATAGCTGGGTTACGGAGTCCATGAGACGGCGTCGTTGGATGTCCACAAGGAGTCCGTAGTTATGCAAGGAGTCTGCTCCAATGACTGCATGACGGACGTCTGTAACCAGGAAAATTCAGCGGAACGCTCGTCGAAGGCCAAGGTTTAGCATGACGGAGCGTGACGAGAAAACTGGAATCCTGGTGCCGTTGACGGCTTGCAAAAACGACACAGGTGTCGCTTTTCGGTCGGAGTGCTGGGAGGGCAGAATGCTGACGTCAGCACCTGTGTCGACTAGGAATCGTTGTCCCGTAACTCTGTCCGTCACGTAGAAAAGGTAACTTGTGTGCTGGGCCGGACCACTCGTCGCCGTTAGAGGTCGGCTGGCCTGTTTCCCTGCCAAGCGCAGGGACGCCGACAGTGACGAGCGTCGTTTCCAAAACGGCGGTGGTAGTAGCAAATGCCAGGCGTTGTAGTTGAGGTTTCATTGTGGGTGCCCGTGCGTCTTGATCTGCTGGAACTACGGCTGCGTGGGCGACGAGATGTGCGGCGATGTTCCGCTCCACAGATGATGCGTTCCAGGCGCTCACATAAGGAGTCGAGCGGAGATTGCCCTCCGGAAGAGCAGGGAAGAGTTTGCAGAGCGGTTGTATTGTCACCCGGAGACGGCGACGTGGCTGCGCTGGTTGGGGTGGCTACTTCCATGACTTTGTCCGCCAAAGCGGCAAGTCCGGTAAGGTCCATGGTAGAGGCTGTCGCCAGGACCATCTGCACGTTAGCCGGGAGTCGTTGCAAAAACAGTTCGCGCAACAGCGTGTCGTCGATGGATCTTGCGTTGTTTCCGAGCAGCTGGCTCATTCGGCGAAGAAGTTGTCTAAGGCGTCGGTCGCCGAGTTCTTCAGCGGACAGAAGCTGCTGGATGCGAGAACGCTGTGAAGCCACTGTGCGCTGTAGCAGAGCTGCCTTGAGATCGTCATAGGCGGCGGCAGACAATGGGGAGTTCAACAAATCTGCTACCTCGTCAATGGCGGCGGGCGAGAGCGCTGCGACGGCGTAATGGAACTTGGAGGCTTGAGAGCGGATACCAGCGACTTGAAATTGCGCTTCGGCCTGACGAAACCACGCCGAAGGATGCTGGTCCCAGTACTGTGGGAGGCGGACAGCGATGGCGGAGCAGGAGGGCTCACCGCGTTCCTCGGAAGGGTTCTGGCCTTGAGCTGTCGTAGCGTTGGTCTGGTCCATGGTCGTCTCTACCACACGGGCGTATGGCAGTATCACGTCCGGGTCACCAAACTGTGGTGAAGAGCGACCTCGTAGACCAGTAAAGTCGGGCTCTCACAGGAGAGGAAGAACCAACACTCGATCGCTTAGCGTAGCACTCTTTTTAATAATCTCCTTCGGAACGCTAGCCCATGCCGGAGCGTGCCAGCCGCTCGAGCCTCGTGTAGACGCGAGCGTCTACGTCAACTCTCGTGCGACGCCGACGCTGCCGCTGCTACAACCTACTTCCCCTTCTGAGGCCGCTACTACAAACAGGTTAAAAGGAACTCCTATGGGGGCCTCAATTTCCGTTGCCATGGCTAACTCGACAATGGAGAGTATCGCGGAGACAGCTCTCAGTACTTTTTCCCCGAAACCGAAAGTCTTCCTCAGGTACTTGGATGATTGCTTCTGCACCGTGAAGATGGGACAAGTCGAAAAGCTACAGAGAAATTTAAACTCAAACTCCATAGACCAGGTTATACAGTTCACATATGAGCGCGAACAGAACGGATCGCTCCCATTCTTAGATGTACAAGTTACATGAACAGACGGCATTTTAAAACGTTCAGTCGTCCGAAAAACAACCCACGTGTGCCGCTACCTTCATTTCCAATCAGACCATCCGGCAAACCACAAGGCGTCTGTTCTAAACTCTTTATTCAAAAGAGCCGAAACTCATTCCTCATCGGAATCGGATCAAAAGAAAGAAAAGAGAACGGCTCTCAACGAACCTAAAAGGAATGGCTGCACAGATGACTTCATTAGAAAAAGAACCTGACAACAACAAAAAAAAAACAAGAAACAAACTCCACGTTTTCAGCCATTGACTTCTCCCCAACCCCTGAAACGAGTGTCCATCCGCCAGAGGTACCAGCGAAGCGCTCAGCCGAATCTTAAAATAAGAAGGCGTCAAAGTGGAGCACAAACCGATAAACACTTTCAATATCCTCCTCCCTAAGCTAAAAGATCGTCCACCGCAAGAAAAATCGCTCAAGATGTCTACAAAATCAGCTGTTCCGAGTATCGAGCGTCGTGCTTCGTGGAAACCCAAAATCTAAAACAAAGGATCAGGCAACACGGGAACGACGTTACAACATTTAACCGTATACGCAGCGCTGTGATCGAACACTCTGAAGACACCGGCCACAAAATTGCTTTCCAGGAAACTCAAATCATTAAACAGATATGAACTCGCGGAAAATGCTACTGGAATCATGGCGCATTCAGAATACGCTGATTAATATAAACCGCGTGAAGGGCAACCTACCCTCGGTGTATATCCATGGCCTTGGCGACATGACGAGAAGAAGAAAAGGATGCCCAGCCAGGTAGATTCCCGATCGACTTCATCAACACAAAAACGTCGGCGCTGCCCCGTAACCTTCCCCCTCCCCCCTCCCATCAACGGCACTCTCGAGGGTCAAGCTCTCCCAGCACCAGTCATGATGTTCGGTCAAGAAAAGTTATCACGGCGCGCGTTCCGTCCATGCTTCGCTGCGCGCAAACAGCGATCGCTCGCGCGAGACTGCACGTGATGCTCCTCGCGACGGATTGGAAATAAAAAAAACTCGAAAAGAGCAAAAAATATGTAAATCGTGTAAAACAAAACATTAGCAGACGTATACCACAGTGTGTTTGATTCTAAAGTTTAAAACTTGTTTCATTCAAAAGATAGCCTACATAAAAAAAATTGTTGCGTACAATTGCGGCCAAGAAACATTGAACTGCATCCAAGTGCGAACGAAGCCACGGCACGAAGTCTCTCTAGCCTCCGCAGCGTTGACTGCTATGCATGGAACTGAGTATAGCGACGATAGTCTAGCCAATGAGAATCAGATCTTGAAAGGAGAAAATAACATGATTATTGAACGCGTGCATTTTCTAGAGCAGTATTCGCGCATCAATAACATAGAAACATGGGGTCTGCCGCGCAATGAGGGTGCAACCTGTCTTGCAGTCAAGCAGGCTGTCGGTGAGAAGGTCGGCTGCCCTATAGCAGAAACTGACATTGATACTGTACATCGTGTCGCTTCTAAACAAGGAACGAACATAATTTCCCGCTTCTGTTCAAGGTCAAGAAGGCCGACTTTTCAGGCAGGGCTAGAAATGCACAACTCACCACTGAGTCAACCGGGATCGCGCACAGCATGCCTAGATCAACATACGTCAATGATCCTTTAACCACAGAAAACAAATGGCTGTCCTCCAAGGCGCTTGTGCTGAAGGAAGAACAAGGGTGGGAGTTCCTAGGGACGCATAGCTGTGCAATCAAGGCAAGAAAAACAGACAACAGTCGTGTTTTCCGGATTTCTGGCACTAATGATAATAGTTTTCATCTAGTCCTTTCCTACTAGCATTTTGTGTTCTCATTTGTTTTTTCTATCCCAGCTATCTGTAGGTTTTCCTTTCAATAGGGTAAAGCTTTACTGCGTGAAATGTCATCAGCCCTATCATTGATTTATTTTAACAGAGGCAGCCTTCTCAGAAATCGTGATGGCCTTGTTACATTGCTTTCTCCTATTGATCAGGCGTTTATATTTATCTGCTTATCAGAAATTTGGCTTTCGCATAGAGGTGGCAACTTGTGTGGGCTACGAGGATACACTTCGGAATACTTCAATCAAGAGTGGAAATAACGCAGTGGTGTAGCGGCAATTTTAGTTCGTTCGTGACTAGCGTACAAGCGTCGCAGTGAACTTTTATTTCGAAATCCGCAATGCAAATTTGTTTGTTTGGAATTTAAGCAGAAAATGTTGCCGCTAGACAACCATCATACAATAGTAGCTTGTACATCTCGTTCTCCGTCATCTTCTTCTACAGATTTTCGTTCAGAATTTGAATTAGTTTTAAACTCCGCAATTAATGAAAATAACAAAATTATCTGTGGTGATGTAAATATTATCATTATAAACTTTATTAATCACTCATGCACTGACTACATCCAGTGTCTCCTCAGCTATGGGTTTTCCTCATTAACTATTGTTCCCAATAGGTTTGACTCAGCCGGTAGGAATTCATCAATTGGTCACTCTTTTCCTAGTATGACAACTCGTTACATTGCGGGAGTAATCGATCTCACGTTTGCTGATCATAACCCGATATTTCGTTGTCTAGATTCTACCAGATTAGAACGTTGGATGACGGCTATTAAGTCTTCATTCTATTCTGCAAGGTTTATCAATATGATCTATTCAGCCAATTGGGATGACGGTGTCAGTGGAGACAATGCTGAAATAACCTTTGAGACTTGCTCCAAGATAATTACTGATTGTACTAATGAGTGCAGAATTAATTCTGAGGTAACTCACTCGTTTCATACACCCCAAAATTCTTGGATTACTAATCTGCAGATCAGGTTCATGGAGAAAAAAAAATTTACTGAACAAGAAACTCAAAACCCAGCCATTTAATGTTGCACTAAACTCCAGATTATTACATATTCCAACGTGCTTTCTGCTATTCTTAGCGCGCCAAACGCGATTGCTACCGACGCAAAATCGGGAAAAAAGAAATGCTGCTAAGAACTGGAAAATAATCAAGGAGGTTCTTCACAATAACAGATGCGAACCATGCTTGAGTAAAATAATTCATAACGGCAACCGTCACAATAATGCAAACGTTATAGCAAATGCTTTTAGCGCTTCTTCCGATGTCGAACCCAATCCTGACTTACCTATAACCTACATCATTACACTCACTCATTTTCATCTCTATCCAACATCACCCGAGAAAGTCATATCTTCTGTAAAGCCAACTGGATCGGGCTTAGACATGGTACGCCCCGCAACGGTAAAACTTCTGTCAAGTGAGGGGTCACCAATTCTGCAAAAAAATTCCCAGGCGGCCTCAAGGCACGAAAAATAGTTCCAGTTCACGGAAAAGATGATAGTGACAGAGATTAACAATTATCGTCCGATCTGCGTACTATCTTTCATAAGTAAGGTAATCCAAAACTGTTTTATACCGTTGAACAACGTACCTCTCTAAATATACTCTGTTCTCTCCTTATCTATTCGGCTTTCGCGAAGGCCATTCTACTGAACTCACACTTCTACCTTTTACTAACTGCATCAAATAAGTAATAGACAGTGGTACGACGGTCGGAGCTGTAGTCATTGACCTTACTAAGGCATTTGATACCGTAACCTAGGTAATTTTCTTACATAAGCCTAAATATTTTGGTATATATGCCCCTTCACAGTTCATTACCAACTACATAGTAATCGATCCCAAATTGTTGAAAGTAACAATCATCGATCTTCGGCAAAAATGATTATTCAAGGTCTTCCGCAGGGCTCTATTCTGCGACCTTTACTCTCCATTTGATATATTAATGAACTGCCTAGAGTACTTTGCATTACAGTTCTATTTTATATGCTGATAATACTAGCATAGTTTCTGTCCATAAGTCCCACAATTTCATTTAGGGAAAATTTAACACCGACATTCGCAATGTCCGGTGCTGGTGCAAAGGAAACTTGTTGCTTAATAATGCTTCTAAGACCACGCCTATGGTATTTCACTCGCCCCGGTTACGCATAAGCTCTAGCTTAGCAGTTATGCTTATCGTGCTCTACCTCCGTCTATTAGTGCCAAGTTTCTTGCAACCCTTGGTAAGCACCTCAAACTTTATCTTCATGTCATATCGCTGCTTCGAGAAGTTTGTTTCGGAATTCAAGTAATTATTAATACACGTTTCTACTTCAAACACCACATAAGTTTGTCACTATATTAAACCTACATTCCTAGTCATCGTTACTGCTGCGTGTCATCCTGGGGCAACACATATAGCACACACCTAACACCCATTCAACACTTACAAAATGAAGCTGTAAGACTTATGGCAGTTAGCCCATTTCAAGGTAATTTAACTCCCATATATAAAGATTTAAATATCTTTCGTCTCTATGTGTTCTATTGCCATAAGCTATCCATCTTCATTTTTCTTCTCCACAAAGAGGTAACCGCTGAAGGTTTCAGTGTTCAACGCCTTACCAATACTAAAAAAACCAGATTAGCAGAACGAAAAAAGCTATTACTCCCAAAGCCTAGAACTAACTGTGGGAACCAAACCGGTTTTCTTGCCAGGACATCAAACTGGAATAACTTTTCAAGTGAAATCAAATCGCGTTCCTCAGGGCATTTGTTTTCTTTCTGACTAAACAAATTTTGTTAGAAAATATACCTTGTTACTTCTTACCGTGCATATTGCTGTTCTTCTACTTATCTTTTTGGTTTATTTTTCGTCTCTTTGTATTTCTTCTTTTCGTTACGTTATTTTTCATATGCTCTTGCTGTATACTCCGATGCTTTATTGTATAAAATGTTCTGTGCAAATCGTGTATATTATCTGTAAGCAACTGAATGCTACATGTAAAATTTAGCATTATTTATATCTTTCATTGTGGTGTCCCCGAGACAGTTCTTAAACTTGGGACACCCTATCATTCTACTTATTCTGTACCTGTTAAAATGTACCAAATTACTCTAATAAATCTGAAATCATGCTTCTTTTTTTTCCTTTCTGTTACTGCTTTTCGCGTTAGATTTTTTCAGTACGCACTGTTTCGCTCTGAAAGCATGCAAGTTTCATGGTTGCGAAGTTGCAAATGATTTATGTGTGCTCATTGCCTTGTCTCGTGTGTGCTAGCTGTGCACTTCTTTTATGCTGAACTCTCACCCGCTACGGGCATTACAGCGGGGGAGCGTTCCGTGCTGTGGGTAGTGCGATACGCGAAGATTGGTCCGCCGCCGAGAAACCAGCGGTCCGAGGGCGGACGGCGCCGCGAACAAACGCGCGCAGGGCGGCGCCGTGCGCAGGAATGTCAGCACCAGTGACGCGCAACCCCGTCACGGAAGGCAAGGGCGGGCTGGCGCATGCGCACAGTCCCGGCCGCCGTCACCTGTGGCCACCTGTCGAGAGGGACGGAGCCGCCGCCGGCCAGACCTGTTTCAGCGTGCGCCTGGTGCAGCCGAGTGCGTGCGTGCACGTCCCGACAACGATGGGACGAGCCAGCCGGACGAGCGTTGTTGTGCTTTGGATACTCACGGCGCTTCGAGTCCGCTGCCAGGACGGTGAGTTGCCACAGCGCGCCTTGCTTGCGTCAGCAGTTTACCACATGCGGCAACCGGGGCTGCGGTCAGTGCCAAGATGGAGGCGACCTGATGACGATTGTCCAGCACGCCTTTGGGTCGGCACGTGAGTGCAGTGCGAAGACGTTGCAATACTCGCCATTACCGCTCCTTAACGGACAAGCTGAAAGGTGACACTGGAGTGTAGATTTGTCCATCGGCGCTGATGGGCATGGTGACCTATGCTAGAAGACAGCAGGTATATGTTGCAGCCCAGACGCCAAATTCACGTGGTAGTTTTCTCATTGCTTAGGGCTCTAGGAAGCGCGATGCTTCCGCAGGTATTCCTTAATTTAAGGACGTTAGTTGCAAGGTTTTGTTGAACTATATTTCCACCGATGTATTACGTTAAACAAGTGCGCCTACATCAGGTTGCCTGGGTAAACTTAGAACATGTCTTGCGCACTCAGCAGATGCAGTAGGAGGACGCACATTCACAAAAAGCGCACGATATCCGTGGTTTCGCGCGGCACGATCGTATTCCAATGCTGAAGGGTTTTTCTTGCGCTAGGATGTCGTGTCGCCGGTTAATGCTACGAAGAACAATATATTACGTGGCTAGTCCTGACACCCTTTGGAATTTTAGTCGTACTCCGGATGAAATTGCTGGGGATGTCTTGGTTTGATTTGATAAAATTGTGGTGTCATAGGATATACGTGCTGAGGGCCTGAATTGCATAAGTCGTTAAACTAGGTGCAGTGGTCCCCAAGCAGATATATATATATATATATATATATATATATATATATATATATATATATATATCCTTTTGTGTTTTCTGTCGGGTGGCAAGAAGAGGTTGATCTTTTCTGAGTGTCTGTCCACGCACAATTAGGGTGATCTGCAGTGGCGTGGCTTCTTGTGTGCCATATCGTAGTGTGTAGGGTACTTGGCAGTTGTCGCTGGAGTTGCGTTTTAGTAACCGAGTGTGCGGAGATACAAGGGTATTCATGTATCTTCATATGATAACTTGTGATTGCACTAGAGGAAAACATCCTTCACTTACTTTTCGATTCACGCTAGAGCCCTGAGTTAGAACCCTCCAGATGGCCGTTTCCACTGTTGACTAATCAGTCATAAATACAGAAACAATCAGTCTCCTCAGGCACCTTTCATCCCTTCGTAAAGAATCTAGTTTGAAATTTGTTTGCAGATGATTTTGTATTAGGAAAGCTGGAAACACCAAGATTAATGTGGTAGCTTATCCACTATTAAATTAGGTTCGCGTACATTTAACAGGTTGGTCCAGTAGACTGTTCAAGAGCTACAACACGTCCCGGTATATTAGGGCTGTTCTTAGGTAGCAATGCCACTCAACAGTCTTATCAGGGGCCTGTTAACTGTCGTCCATGTTAAAACAGAGCGAATTTATACCTTCATTATAGGACAACGTATCGCTGCGTGGTGACAGGTGGTGTGTGCCAAGGTGTTTTCTTTGCTCATGTGTTACTGAAGGAGCTCGTTTTTAAGTGCGCTCACGCAGAAACTGGGCAGCCACATCTGTTTGACGCCTTTCGAGGCTAAATCTGACTCCGGAGAACGTTCACAGTTGTGTATACGCTTTTGTTTAGCGCAAGGTCCGTCAAATTAGGTCGCCGCAGTAAGAACTCGTAGGAAGGAACGCTACACGCATGCCACGAGAACCACGGGAAGTGTAACTTGGGCTTTCAAACGGGAAGACGATTCTGCTTTGATTATAACATTTTATTCGAGAACTTCAATAGCAAAAATTACCTACGAGAAAGCGGCCTGAAGCTAAGTGTTCAATAGCGCCCTTTAATTCTTGGTGGTGCCGCCTGTTTTAAAGGGAATCACACATTCACATCTTTGTGTTGCTCTCTGGTGTTATAGCGGCAATTTCAACATGATGCCCGCATGACCCAGTACAAATGGGTTGCTTGAGAAAAAAGATTATTTGCGAATATGGTCACATCGGAAAACTATGCCCGCCGTCAAGTGCGGTGCTCTCGCCACTTGGTTTCTCCGTCTCAACTGGCTGTGCCCACTGATGTTATAGAGCGGAATGCGCATGACGGGGAAGGCTACAGAGCGGTAACGTTATGTCGCTCGCTGTCGGAAAAAAATGCACGAATTTTAATTTGAAATCTCAATTGTTTTTGCGGTTTACGACGGATGATCGGGATGTTTGACGTCTCGGGTATGAAGAAAACTTGGTGAGTTTCTAAAAATGATATTTCAACATATACCGCCTTCAAACTAGGGCAGTTATCGCATTTGTGTGCAGTCCTTCTGATACATTGAATAGAAAAAATACATCTTGCTCGTGGCAGATAGCAATGTGTTTACGCCATCAAACCTGGCTCACTTCCGGTTTTTGTTCCTGTTCGGGAAGCCGCTGGGGCCAGCTTTCAGAAAGCGCACGCTGGTATAAACACTTGTGATGCACAAAATTTCTGAACCGTGCAGACGGAGGGGACCTTTGCTCACCAAACCTCGTCAGTTCTTTTCTGCGATGAGTGCATGCAGCCTGCGGAAAACGTTCATGTGCCAACATCTCGTTAATTTTCTGCTATACTTGCGGTAACCACTGAGGAGGATGCGCTTTTCTTCCCACAATATGGTCGCCATCACTTCCCGGGCGTGCGTTCTTGAACTTAGAGAAGATAACGAATGCCTCCAGCGCAAATACTATCGCTTATGATCGGGCAATCAAGCCACGCCTCGTTCATTAACAAGGCAGGCATCTCTAGAGTTTCTTTCTAGAGAAGCTTCACGCTCGATGATGGGCAGTGCACCCATCGTGCGAGGTTGCCCGTCGTGCCGAGACATCCCCGAAATGCAGAGAAAGGCCGCAGCGCTACACCGATAGTTCAGTTACGCGGCAATTTCTGACACCTTAATTCTGGCATTGTTCGGGATAACGCTGGACCTCAACTATTCCAAGCGCTGGGCTGTTCTGACATTTGTTTGTCCTCCGTAGCCATGCGGCCGGGTTTAGGTTTGCAGAACCAATTAATTGCGCATCTCACGAAAGACATTCACTGCTATATAGATTCACCATTCCACTGTCAAATATATTGCGACCCAGCGCGTCGCCCCAATGCGATCGAAGCGAAAGTACGCGAGAACTCATTGCTATTCTTTTGTGCACGCTCGTCTTTTCGTGCTGTTTCAATGTGTCGCACCGGCTTTCCGAAACACAGGAATGATCCGTGCACTCTGAACATTTAGCCATTATGTGCACGGCGTCCCTCATGGGCTATTCATACGTTGAACAGAATTATTCTTTCTTGAAACCTATTCGCAAATGTTGCCAATCAAGGTCTTCGATCATTTGTTGATCACCAGCGTTTACAAGTAGTAATTGGTCGACTACAGGCGTAGGTTGAATGGTTGATCAATATTCCTAGTTTTTTCACCTTACTCACAGGCTCCAGTAGAGCACTGAGTGAAGGGGGTTGTATAATATATGCAGCGAGGATGACAGGGGCTCAAAGGGGTCACGTTTACAAAACTGAAAGGTATCAGCATAAACGTAGCACAACACAGAAAAGCTTGAGCAAACGAAGCGTCAAGAATTTTAAACGTTTCTCGATACAAAAAGTTGTAATTTTAGAACTTAAAAAGAAGGAAAAATCTAGGCAGTAAAGCGTACAAAGGCAAGCGACAATCGGTGATTATGAATTTGCAATCGTTTCCGGTTCAACAGATTGCATATTCTTCCCAAACTTGCTGCGAATAGTATTTTAAAGGCTAAGAAGGGACGTACACATGAATCGGACAGTCAATAGAGTTTGTATGGCACGCAGTGTGTCGTGGTGTATACAGTGAAGGATGTTACTGTAACGCCGTTGGAACGTGACTCAATGAGTAGGCCAAACAACAGAAGCATGGGACGAGAACTTTCATTTCTTGACACAGCACAACACACAGTAGGCAGAAATGACGCGGTACAAGTTTTCTTGTGCTTCATTGAGAACAACTTCATCGCAACATGAACACACGAAATGCGTATGAATGACAGGTCAAGTCTGTAATTTTTGCTTGCTCTATTAAGTTTAGTTTTTTGTGTGCTATAGAAGTTTTCGTAATGAACGTCTACGCTGCTCCACTGCGCTTTACAGTGCTTGCTTGTCAACCCTACTCTGACTTGATTCTGACTGCATATGATATAGCAACGGAAGTGCAGTAATCCGACCAATGCTATAAAATTCTGTATTTCAATACTTCGGATTCATGGAGAAGAAGGTACCTTGTGGTCCGCTAACTTATCGGGTTGCCCAAACAGTCCGGATCCCTTCTGTCAGCATCATTGCCGAGGGACGCGTGTGCCTCGCTTTCGTGTCCCCAACGTTGTCACGCGCGTATTGCCATCGCGCATTCGGAAACGGCCAGGTAGCTTTCGACGTGACACTCTGGGCCCCGTGTCGTAGAAAATCCGGTGTCGGCATCCGGCGCAGAGGCCGCCGTTGGCGCCCCGTGAGCGAAAACTGCCGTATATATTCTACGCACGGCTACACTTCCTGTTCTATCTCTGTAGTTGCTCGTACCTTGTCTTGCATTTTTTACAATTTTATTGCTCGGAATTTAGAAAATGACAGCCCACAAAAAAATATCACGACACAAAACACCGATAGCGCATGACTTTTATGTTATATCTTGTCAGACTAATATATTAAAGGTGCGAAACAATAACAGAAGATTGGCCCACGCAAGGGACTGCGTTTCTATATAGCAGAAAGCTCGCCTTCGAGCATAGCGTACGCCACAAGCGTTTCCCACTAAATATTACGGTTACATACTCCGCAACTGCCGACAAGCGTTCGAAGCAGTGATGGATCTTTGAATGCTACTGAGTTGCGCTCTTACAGGCGAAGGTTAAGCGTACTCCAAATCATTTGCCTAAGCTTCGTCACACATCTGGTGCACAAAAATCCAGTGGAAACCTTTGAAATCAGATTCAGGCCTTTGTTTCTATGCTGCAAACACTCACAATAAGTTAATGTATGGTACAGTTGTATATAGGTTCTATTTAAGGCCAAGCAACAATTTATCTGCGTGATAGGAACTATGAGAAGTAGTTTCGTTATAAGGGAGATTTATTGTATTCTTATACTTCCAAGAAGGCCTTCAAGATCTCTTCAAAAATGGTGCCCTCGCCAGTTCAGTCGATTGCAGGCTGGTGGCTTCCCCCCCCCCCCTCCCCACATTGCATTATTAACAGGCTGTCTTTTGCGATGTTCAGTTTTCCGAGTGTGTTTTGCGATGGCGATCTTCTATAGACTTTAGTAAACTGAAGCACGCGTTGGTGGCTCTAACATTCTCACCGAAACTACGCGAGAGAAATAAATCACATTTACACTGCCGATTCATAGGAATAGAGCACTTAGCTCAACAAAAAAAAAAGGGAAAGAAGTCAGCGGGCAATAACTGCTGCGCGTGCGCGGAATCTTTTTCGCCGCGAACACGACACGCGAGGGTTAAAGGCGCAAAAGTGCGGCTCCAGCATTGCTTTTTTCTTTTTTTACACCTGGAATGCGCTGGAAATGTGCCGCGGCATATCCTCGGCGGACGTACGGGGCAATTCCTGAGAGAAAGTGGAAGATCTGTCTTGCCGGATGTGTCGCAAGGCTCCGCTCGGAAAACCAGCCTGGCTGCCGGCGCTCCTTTCCTGTTATTTCTCAATTCTTCATTTCTTGAGTCCGAGCGAACGAACAGGAGATAAACGGCGCAGTGCTGCACTGGCAGTTCTTTATCTCAAGCATTGAACAGCGCAACCTCGGCGGGATCCAAATATGTATACTACGGTGTTAACGCATCTCTCATCAATCCGCATGATGATGGACGTCTCGAAAACGCGATGAGAACATTAAAAATTAATAGGACATTTCCCTTTGTATTGGACCAGAGACGTCAAAACAGAAAGCTGCCCTGGCACGAGTGAATAAGGGTGATCTAGGAAAAGTAAACGAGTCGCTGCTTCGAGTCGTCTTTTAGAGTTCAGGATATATCTTGATGTTTTATTTAACAAGCTTTTTAAGTAAATTTGTGCAGATCCCACGGACTGTGGGCGTCTTTGGTGTGCCAAGCATTTTGCATGTACCTGTCTATCCAGCACTGTTTGGGTCTCTGCAAAACGATGCCAGTCAGACTAACGTTTTCCTGTATATTGAATTTTAGCGTTTGTAGGTCGCGAGCGTACGTGAGCGTCACAACAGCAGTACGACGACATCCTTGTTGTAGACGATTGTATGATGGCAATGGCATAATTTATAAGCCGACGATAGTGGACGAGCGTAAGCAAACGAAAGGAGAATTGGGGTGTCACCGGCCTCTACGCGCAATAGAGTCGTGCGGACAGGCTGTTTCACACTGAAGGGAAAACTCGGAGCTCATCGCAATGCCGCGAGCGCTGGAGTCGGCCGGTGGCAACAGCAGCTCACGCACGCGCAGTTTCGAACTAGAGCACTGCACGGGCCGGGTTCGGTTTGGCTGAGCTATCTCTGCTGCGGACCCGGGATCCAAGGAACTTAGTGCTCGGGTCGGACCCGGGTGTCGGTCAGGCCCCTATTAGGGGCCTGACCTTTAGAAAATGGTCAACTATAGGTAGGAAAAACGTTATTTCGTTAGCGTTGGATGGGGTGAGTAGGCGTGGTTTCTTCAGGTGTACCAGGTTGCCGTCCATCGATGTTTGATTCAACAAAACATACTTGTGCGCTTGTTGGTATTGCATGTTAATAGCTTTTAGTGCAAAGAAGCGCACGACCCGAGAGAGGGCACACAGCAAACAGCGCTAATAACAACTGGTAATTTTTTGCCCTTGGCAACAGTATACATAGCGCCGTACAATACAAGACGGAAAGGGAGTGTAAGGTTAACGTGTAATGTTTTATCGTGACCTCTTCGGCGCGTTATATGACCTGGAGTTGAGTGTCCACGCTAGAAGTGCGCCGCACAGCCTCTCATGCTTCTTGTGAGGGAGAGGCCATCAGGTTGGGCGAAGGACGTTCCTCCTCGCACTCCCAAATTGTGTGACTGAGGCTTGCTAGTGCCCCACAGAATCTACAGAGGACAGCGACGCACAGCCTGTGCCACGGCCGAGGAGAATGAACGCGCTCACCTTCCTCCGTCTAACGCGCGCTCACTTTGCCCCCTCCTCCCCGTTCCCGCTTTAGCTATCTTTCGATCGCGTGACCTTCAAAAGGGGGCACGCTGGGGCACGGCGCACATCACGCCAGCATCATTCTCGTTCACTTTCGCAAGCTTTCCCCCCCCTTACACAGCAAATGGTTCTGCATTCGAGGGTGCGTTCCGAAAAGTGCAACGATAGCGAAAGACATCTGCAAAGTCTAACACCAGGTAAAAACATCTAATCTATCAATGTGACAGCTTTCGTGATCAGTGTTTTGTATTCGTTACAACCCTACAGCGGTTAGCCACGAGTGAAAAGAGAGATACCGCATCTCAACTGGCTCGGCTCAGTCTGTAGTACTTGCATTGCGCTGAATGCCGTACATGTTGAAACAAAATCGACAGAGCCCGCGTTCACTTATATTACAAAACACAGTGCTAAAGTTTATGCCTGAAAAGCCAACCACTGGAGTCAGCCGGCATTGAAATAGAGCATAATAAGGAAAAAAATTTTCTTGTTGCACGGTAAATGTAATTCCATGTGACCAATACGGTTGCGCGTCGCCAATTTATATTTTATAAACCTATAAACTTCAAGCCAAGTTTATTTGCTCGAGTTCTAGCATTGCACCTTGCAATGTTCTTTCTTGAACACACTATGCAGATTACGTTGTTGGCGATTGGGCGCATCAGCAGTGCCTTATTCATTCGATGTATAATGCCCCGCAACTGTTAGGCACCTTAATTATGTTAGGCACCGGTAATTATGAAGGATGGTACCTTCATAATTACCGAGAATTGGACCGTACTTCGCTTACGCTCAAGGGCTAACAGTCCAAACCGGGCTGGGTCGGATGGGCCCAAATCTTTCGTGCCCGTGCCGGGTACGGGTCAGGTTTGAAACTACCTACTCGGGTTCGGGTTGGACGCCGCATAGCACTTTCGGGCTCGGGACGGGTAGGGGCATGAAAAAACGGCCCGTGCAGCGCTTTATCTCGAACCGCGCCGTCTGCTACGGGGGCGCACGCTGGCCGCATTGTTGGGAAGCCTGCCACTTTCAGGGGAAGTGGGCGGATTTCGTCGTTACTGCGTGAAATGGGCCGGTATCCTTTAATAAATGTTGCGGGACGACAACCTCTGAGACTTCATTGGCGATAACCGGATCCTACACACTTCTTTTGACAGCATGCTTCGTTTGTTCATTCGAAGGGCCGGGGTACTGAGTGCATGCATGTTTATTTCTTCACTGTGCGCTACCATAACACGCAGTGACAAGAAAGAGACAACAAGATGTGCGCGAGGCATGCGCGGTCTTTATTTGACCCGAAAGGAAAACAAAGCACTCAACAATAATAATTATGCTGGTCAAGCACGATGAAACAAACGCATACGAACAAACGAATGCTTTAGCGAATAGACAATGAGCTGGAAGTCATTCTTCTCGACAATAGTTCAGTACGCCAGACAGGCCATGCCCGCCGGCGGGGAAATGCACGCCTCGCCCTTCGAACTTCACTTGGCTTCTCGCCATGTCCCCCGCGGTAGCGATGACAGTGCTCATTTTGGAAGGCAGTGAGTTGTACAGTTGTGTGCGCATTCGTAGGACGTCCCACTGACTCACGATGGTGTACTTGAGTGTGATATGGCACCCTTTAAACGGCTTAAGATATAAAAAAAGCGCAGTGCCCTTCCACATTGTAAAAAATAACCAGAGGTCTGTATGTGGGTCCCTAATGGCGAACTGCACCTCCGCCGCGGGTTGGCCGGGAATTTCCCTACCTTCGGCACCGCCGCACTTACGAGCAGTGCTTAAGGCTTGCTTCCCCTGCATCGTGGGTCGGCTCGGTATTGAACTGTCTTCGGGATCGGCCCACAAGTGGGCAGTGCTTAACACCTTCTTCACGCCCGCCTCGGGTCGGCCCGACATTACACAATCTTTTGGGTTGGTCCAGGCATTGGGAGTGCTTAAGGCCTGCTTCACCTTCGCCGTGGGTCCGCCCCACATCTGAAGCTGAGCCACGACGATTTGAGCTTTGTGGTGACCAGGAGTGGAAAGCAGTGAGAGATTCAAACTATTAGCCCCGAGAACGAACGCGAGTGGCGCTGCGAGCGCTTTCTGCGGTGTTTTCGTTTGTTCGCCCTCGTTCTCTCTGCTTGTATACTTATGGTGGTCGTCTCAAATATATTTTTACGACGTCTTCCTTTGCGAACATTTATTCAAAGAGCTAATTTCTTAGACAACAATGCAGCTCTCGAAGGCAACGCTACAGTGCGAGCCGAAGCGACGCAGACCACCCATTGCGGGTTTTTCATACGCGGATGGACAATCGCAAAAGCATAGCCTTTAGGAATCCAGTTATGATACTATACCTGCCGCGGTACAACAAGTATGTCACAAAGCTGGCTATATATGACTTCTACAGCAGTTACGTTGATTTTATTCCGTTACAGAGTACAAATAGGAATGTACCAATATATATTCCCTTTCCCGTGCTACGCGCTCGACTCACCTCTTTAGAGCGCGTTTGTTAATGATTAATAATGTATGTTATGTTCCTCTTTTTTTGTCTATGTTACCAAGTGTATATCATTTATTTATTTCAATGCCGCAGTGTTTTTTGCATCGCTATTGTGGAAATATTTCACTGTTCTTTCATATATTGGATAACTGCAATGTTTTATGGCCACAATATAAATGTAATTTATATGGCGCTTGATGTGTTACCCCATGCAGCCATATTGTACCTAAGGGGGTGAGGTTACCTCAAGCCGCGTCTGTGCGGCTTTTTTCCCTCATCCACCTCCATTTTCCACTCCTCTGTACATGTGTGTGTGTAAAGTGAAATTAATAAATCAAATCAAATCAAACTCACTTGAGAAATTTACTGGTGCTTGTTGCTTGAGGAATATACATGACGAATCTGTTTGGCGAACTGACACAGGCTGTTCGGTCCAATTTTTTTAGTGAAGTATGGCTGCTGGACCGCATAGCTGCAGCCAGAAAGAATGCTTCAAAGTGTTGTTTTCACTGGCTTTACTTAACGAAAAATAACAAAAACATAGACGTTTCGCCACCTATGCGGGTGGCATCGTCAGTACACAATGGCAACAAATGAGAAATACATCCTATTTATCTATGAAACTGCCGTAAACATCCGGCAGGGGGCCACGGTTAGAGTTACATGAAGATTGATTACGACGGATGAACCATGATTCTACGAACTTTCTTGGGCCCCATCGGTGTTCCCGTGCTAGTGTGGTTACATTGTTAAAATCAAACATGTGTCCCTTTGATAAACAATGATCTACCAATTCTGTCTTGGCACGTGTAGCATGGGCGGCTTTCGTAGCATCTCTTAGATGTTCCTTGATACGGGTGCGACGTCGCCGCCCTGTCTCGCCCATGTAGCTGGCATCACAGTCCGAACAGTTGACCTTGTAGACGACACCACTTTGTTCGTCCGGAGGTGTGGGGTCCTTTGGCTTCGGGAACACGTTTCCCAACGTGTACGAGGGTTTAAACACAGTTCGAACACCTAAAGGCCGTAAAGCCCTGCGCACTGCTTCTGATACACCGCGGACATACGGAATGCACACAAAGGAAGCTGGCCTTTCGGCCTTGCTCTCACGAGGTTTTTGCATGCGGCGCTGCGTATCACTGACAAAGTGTTCAGGGTAACTCCGTTTATGCAAAAGAGTGGCCACATTCGTTAATTCTTGCTCCCTCAAAGTTTGCGTTGACGAGAGCGCATCGCAACGAGACAGGAGAGTGCGTGCCACGGCATGTTTGTGTTCTATGGGGTGGTGAGAGTCAAAACTCAGCACACTCCCGCTATCGCAAGATTTGCGATATACGGCTGTCTCCACCGAACCTCCTTCGCTCCGTTGTACCAGCACGTCTAGAAAGGCTAGGCTGCCACTCTTCTCCGTGTCACATGTAAATTGAAAGACAGGATGGACGGCATTAAGCGCCTCATGCATGGCACGCAGGTTTTTCTTTTCGACAATCACAAAGGTGTCATCTACATAGCGGCAGCACATTGGTGCCACCCGCCACCATGCGGGTGGCAGTACGATGCCACCCGCATAGGTGGCGAAACGTCTATGTTTTTGTTATTTTTCGTTAAGTAAAGCCAGTGAAAACAACACTTTGAAGCATGAGTTCCCCTGGCTTTTGGAACATTTTCTCAGCCAGAAAGAAGTCGAAGCGTCAATGACTAGTAGTATGGGACATATTGAAGATATCGAAATTCCCCAGGTGGAGGGTCAGAAATCAAGTGAAAGTATATGCAAGACTTGTGGTGCTTTCTTTAGGAATGTTTGCGATTGGATTGGAGCAAACTTAATTGAGCCTGCAAGGTTCTCTTTTATGTACCGACGAAGCGAATAGTTATCCGTTTGTATAATTAAATAACGCTGGATCGAGACATGGTGAGGCAGAAGGTATTTGAATTTTCCTTTTGTAGGCAATCTAAGCTGCGGTTTAGTAGCTCGAGAATACTTTAGCCATTCCAGTTGGCGCTGTAAAAAAATGCTTTATGGTTTTAATTCGAAGTTGTAGTTAACTGATGGGTTTCGCGAACATAGCGTGCCTCGCCATACGGACAGTCGATGGCTACCGTTACGTGATCACGGGTGTGCCATATTGTCGATAAAGGCTACTGAGGGCCACTATGAAACATTTCAACACTTTCAATTGAGTGGCTCTCGATCTTAACAACGAAACTTTTCTCTCAGGTGATTGCTACTATGGTATTTGTGAATTAACTATGTAAATAGTCTGCATGACGCGCCGTCGTGTTAGCAGCCATGAGCAATTCGTTTTTTGGAGGCCTGTTTCAGAGCGGGATGAAAGTAGCAGCAATCTTTTTCATAAGAAATGCGCGCCTAACAATTTTTTTACGCAATAATGAATGACCATATTTGAATAGAACAACACACCAAAGTATAGGAATCATGATGACAGCTTCGCTGTGCAGTGTCTTTCTAACATCGGATAACATGTTGACGCCAATTACCAAATTTTTCTTCCACGTAATATGCAATGCCTCTCATAGCTAAATACTAAAGGAATGTTAAGTGTTTAGCCAAGCATCACACACAACTTCGCGCGTTGAATTTGCAGATATTCTTTTTTTTAGTCAAAATTTACCGATAGACGCGGCGCATATATGCATTGCCAAACCTAGTAGACCCCTTTAACGCTACTTAGCTTGCGATATCCAAGCCGCAAAATTTCTCCACTCACACGTTTTTGAAGAAGAAACTGTGGTTAAAGGGACCCTGCAACGCTTTTGACGATTTTCTAGAAACGTACTGAGTCGTTAGAGTAGGTCCTTCTGATCATTAATTGACACATCTAAGTGCTCTGCGTAAAGCGTGTAATTTATTATAAGGTTTTGAAAATGCACATCGCTGCCGATCGCAGCGCACTGCTCGGCGGAACTTTAAGCCGCCCCTACCCATATGACCGAAATCACCCATATGACGTCAGTGGGGCGAGCTATCCGATTGGCTGACCAGGGCGCGTGATCGATAATTTTTCCAACATTATGGTAAACAAATGATCTTCGTAATAGTTAGAATGTTAGTTAATTTGTTTTTATAAAAAAAAAGTTGCATAAAGAGTATGCACAAAAACAATTGTTCAGTACACTTGAGCACTTCCGGCACACAGCAAGTGTCGACTGCTTGTATTACAACGTACACCATTTTGACGAGAGCTCCGCGGTCAGAGTTGGTCTCAGTCTTTTCGCGAGCACTATGATTCGACTTTGTTGCCTTGTGGACTGCAAACGTAGCGACTGGCAATATGTCAAGCTGTGACATCGTGTCCCTCTGCAAGGTAGCGTACGAGCAAACTGGCTGCTGCGCATCGGACTGCCGCTATCCGATCGGCGCCAGGATTTGCGCGTTTGTGGCCGTCACTTTACACCGGAAGATTACTAACGCAATAGCGTTTCGCGAGTCCCGTATTAGGGCAAATGTAAGCGCAAGGGGACAGGGTCTGGCCGCTTGACTGTGCCGTAACGGGACAAGCCGGGATGAGCAGAAGGGCAAATGTGAATGGTCTGCACGGTGCAGCCACTTGGTGGCATAGAGCTCAACCATACACAGTAGCAGCAACGAAGCGTATTCTTCTTTGCTGCCGGTGCGTATTTTTCGCAGGAGTGTAATCATCAACATGTTGTTTTTATAAATGTTTAAAATGTTTTACACTTGGTTAGAGCAATATTAGCGCTTTGTTTGGCTGGTTAAGCGCTGCGCCATAAAGTGTCTGGACCGTGCAGACTGATCAGGCCGCTCACGTACGTCTACGCCAAAGTTTCTTCATCAGCTTGAGTTTATGCCTCCAGTCATTTGCCGAAATGACCAGCTTGCCTGTGGTTAACGGAATACCAGACACATTCGGCGCTACGACAGAATGCTCGCAATGCACGCTGCTTCGATAGCTCTCGCTTGGGGTCGGCAGCCAAGCGGCTAGCGGAGAGGTTTCGCGCGGGCGGAGGCAGGCTCCAAAACCACCGGAAGTGGACGATGTGACCTCGCATCGTGACGCAGGACCAGTGAACGCGGAGCTTAGCCCCGCTCGCTCGGCGAACGAGTTGAGGAGCAAAAGCATGGCTTGGGAGGAGGTTAACTTGTAATCGCTTGTAGCTCAATTAATACGTAACGCTTCACTTAAATTGTGGTGCGAATGTTCTACTTAAGCTGTACCCTACGCGTCTACAAAATTTGTCCGAACCGTTTCAGGGGCCCTTTAAGGTATGGCAGCTCAAAGAAGCCGACGTATTCTTCAATACGTACGGCTCGAGCCACCCATACCCCAAGCATACACGAAGGGAACGAGCGCGCGCGGCAGCCGAGCGAGCTGGAGCGAGCGGCGTCCTGGCCGTGACGTCACTCGCGAGAGGGCGCCACTCCTAATTCTCGCCGCTAATATGCGAAAAACAGATCACGACGTGGTACCGTTAAACATATAGATGGATTCGGGAAGGATCCGAAGTACCGTGTGACAGAAAAGGGAAAGGAAGATTGCAACTACGCAAGCCTCCATTCGGCAGTCGAGTCCAACTATGGTGATGCCAATCTTCAGCAGTTACATTTTACAAAATTACAGCACGTGCAGCAGGACCACTACAGCCTGCAAGAGCTCGCTGCTCATGTCGGGCGCCTGTCGTAGAAGGCCCTGTCTGGTTGTCGGAACTCCATCGCCGACTTTATTGCTACCAAAGTGTTCATCGAGGCCATCCCTGACCTCAACGTTGAGCGCTTCATCCATCTTGCCCGCCCGTCTACAGTTTACGCTACGCTGCCTTGACTCTTGCCACGGAGGCTCACACAGTGGAACGTTTCCCTGCAGTGCCCCGTCCTCGCCCTTTTCCAAATCAACAAGTGTCCACAGGCCAAAACAATCGTTCCGACCAATACCGTCAGCGCTCTCTTAACCACGCGCTGCTATCAGTGCAACGAGACTGGCTATTATAGTCGAGACCATGCGTTGTACCCCTTCGTCGGAATACTTCACCGCGGGTCACAGAGGCTAGGACCCACCGTAAGTCGTGGACTCCCTCTCCTGTCACTGGCCAGTTTACAGGATACCCACGTTGCAAGTCCGGCTAGGCGAGCCGCCGGAAAACGTTGAAGCCCTAGAGGACAACGGTGCAGCTTTTAATTGAATGACAAGCAATTTTGTCCAAACTCAGTGCTATCGGAAACGGCTGCGGTCGTACCAGCCGGCCACCTCCTATCTGACGGAACTTGTCTACCATCCCTTGGAGAAATCTCGATGACTGTAACTGCTTCGGAAGAAGGGTAAGTGTCCCATTCATTGCGGTACATAACCTCTGCACGCCGTTAAGTTTGCGCTGAAACTAGTGCTCAACTTTAAGCGTATGGGTGGACTTTAACCACGTTGCTCGCTCACGATCCAGCGCCTGGCCTGGCAGCCAACGCAGTCGCAAATGAAGTGCTGCCCTCGCTTGTGCGCTCCTCTTTCAAGATGTACAGCCGCGTCGCCGCAGGAGCTCGCACCTTTGTGAGAAATGACACTTCGTCGTTGCGTAAGCATTTATCTTACTTTCGTACGAGAGTTCGCACCCATTATACCAGGATATCTGCGCCAACGACCGCGCTTCTACCGAAGCACCTCAAACATGAACATCTCCCACCACCACAACTTTCTTTCCCTGTGCTGGCAACCGTTACGGTAACTATAGCCTTGACTAGCGAATGACTAAATGAATGAATGTTCCAGTGAGTGAATGCTTATTTCGACAGAAAAATACAAAGAATCTCTGCCAAAGAGGCTGACAAAAAGGCACGAATGCCTTTTGGGAGCCTCTGCTGCGTGGGTGCCCGTTCGTTGCGACATGGAGGCATGCTTATATGCGGTTGTCTTTGGTGACTGCACTGTCTGCTTGCGACCTGACAGTGACTTTGCCATCCCCGCTCTTTGCTGCACTCCCCTTCTGAATTTTCTGTCCTCGTGTTAAGCCTATCATAGAGCTCACTTCGCCTGCACTCTGGAACTGTGCTGGTGCCCGGGGCAGTCCCTTAGCCCTGCTCCGTTCTCGCGACAGTGCAGCGCTGTAGTTCACCAGAGTGTGGCGATGACTGTCTTCCATTTCGGCCCAAGCCTAACGTTATCCTAGAAGTTCGGTATCCAAGCATTGCCGGTGAAATTTCGCAGGTGGTTGACGTTACCACACAGTGAATTTGGATGTACTACTCTTGCTTTTCCCAAAGTAAACACTGGCTCCCATGCAACCCTCCTACACAACCCTTTCGATGTTGCGGCTTGGGAACGCGCTAAACTTACAGCTCAAGTGGAAGATATGTCACAGCTTGGCATCATGTTTCGTTCGTTTGTTCTTCCACAGTAGTTATCGGGAGGAAGAACGGCACTAGGCAATTTCGCGCAGGCTATCACTGCCTAAACATTACGAAGCCGGATGTATACCACCTTCCCCGCCTCGACGACACCTTAGATAGGCTTCTGGGGGCCAGATTTTTCACTACACTCGACCTCTTCTCCGTCTATTGGCAGGTCTGGCTGCTTTTGTCGCACCGGATTACCTGTACTATTTTAACCGCCTTTCTTTTGATCGATTTAATGCACCTACAACGTTCCAAGACCTTATGGACCGGGACCTCCCACACTTGAAGCGGTCAATGGCATTGGTGTATTTGGATGACATCATGGTTTACGCTCCCACCTTTTATGAACACCAATAGCGTTTGGAGCTCGTCATGTACGCTCTAGATGATGGCGGGCTCCGTATAATGCCTTATAAGTGTTTTTTGGCTATTCAGAACTTACCTACTTGAGTCAGGTTGTGAGGGCCCACGACATCAACCCTGACCCTTCTAAGCTACAACCTTTAGCAAGAATTCCGCCTCCTACAACAACCAAAGAAGACAAAAGCTTTTGGGCTCGGCGTCCTACTTCCACTGTTTCGTCCATGGTTTCACCTGTCGCACTGCACCCCTCGATGAACTTGCGTAGAAAAATCGGGAGTAGCAGTGGGGCCCCGACCAGGAATCAGGGTTCCAGAACACTAAGGCGGCCCTGATTTCACTGATACTCCCACACTCTCAAGAGGACGCTCCTGGCATCATCCACAGTGACGCCGTTGGCCTTGGCCTTAGGATGGACATTCTGCAATCCAACTCCGATGGGAACGAGATGCCTGTTAACTATGCCAGTCGCCGTCTAAGTGAACCAGAGTGTCGGTACCGCACTTCATAATTAGAGTGCCTCGCGGTAGTTTTTGCCATTTCAATGCTTCGGTCTTACGTCTAGGGAAGGCATTTTATTATTGTTGCTGGCAACGTTCGACTGCGCTGGATCAAAAAACAAAAAACAAAAATAAACACACGCAGCTTGCACTAGTGGTCCAATGCTGGAATCAACAGCGGAGCTTGTGATCACCTAGCTTTTACGGGGCTGGCCTAAAATATTTGTAGGTTTTGCGAGATTATGCTAGGTTTCGCTTTGTTGGTAGGATCGCCTAAGCCGTTCCTAGGTTGTGCGAGGCTGTGCTAAGCTTGGCTAGATTGCTTCTAGGTTTTGCGAGGTTACGCTAGGTTTCGCTAAGCTGTCTTGGCGGGCATGACGCTGGAAGTTTTCTAGCAGTCGCAGGCTGGTGTCGCTTTCTCAGTGACATCGAGCGTTCAGGCACTGACTCTCGCGCTCCCTGGACTAAAACTCCGGATCGTCGACTCGGCGTCGCTTCCCGGGCCGCAGCTTCCGCGTGGTGTTCCAGATCAGCTCAGCGGCGACGCGTGGCTTCTCGCTTGCCAGTATGGCGCTCTTCCTAGTAAGCCGCTTCTGCTTCGTGCGTCCGGACTTTCTTCTGTCTTCCCTTGGCTGCAGCACATACGCACGTAGTAGAGGAGGCGAGATGTGCGTCGCCGCGCCGGCTATTCAGAGCGTTTACTTGCCTGCGACGTCATGGCACCGCCCTACGCACGTGGGGTGTGTGGATGTTACGTCGCTCCTTGCTCTCGCAGGAGGTTGCTAGGCAACGCGAGGCGGGGTACAGCTGGGCTGAGTTTTTTGGTAACGCTCCACGGCGTAACTAAACGCTTAAGCAACTCCGCTGTTAAAAAAAACCTAAATGCCAAAGTTACCCGGTGGGCCATCAAACTTCAAGACTACAGCTTGATGGTCGCTCATCGCAGTGGTTCGTGTCACCAAGACACCAACTACGTTTCTCGCAAACCTGTCATGATTGACTACTCTGCGCAAGCATTTGCAGCACACGACTTCCGATCACCACAGTATCGCAATAAATTAAACGCTGATATCAAGAAAGCAAAACTTGTATATTATGAAGCAATGTTTGCTAGGATAAGAATGAATCCGGCAAAGATCTGGAGACAGGTGAATTACATTACTGGCAGAAACCCATCACCGGTTAAAGCTGACCGAATAGTAATCAATGACTCTATAGGAGCCAAGACGCTGCCAGATGAAATTGACGAGTATTTCATTGATTCAGCAGTACCCCAGCCGTCTATTCAACAAAGTGGGCTCTACTGGCCTTCTCGTCGAGTAAATTCATTCGTTTTGGTTGCCGTTACCGAAAGAGAAATCAATGGTCTTATAATACGCTTAAAAATAATGCCGCAAGTGGGTATGATGAAATAAAAATTGAACCTGTAAAGCGAGTGTCATTAATTATCAGCCCGGTCCTAGCCTATCTCATTAGTCTCACGTTTTCTACTGGTCTTCCCAGATAAACTAAAACTGGCCAAAGTAATTCCAATACACAAAGGGGGTAGAATTAGCGATATTACGAATTACCGGCCAATCTCAGTGCTACCGGGGTTTTCAAAGATTTACGAATTGTCCATCAATAACCGGCTGTCAAAATATCTAACCAAGTATCGTATGATATCACCCTCACAGTATGGTTTTCAGAAAAATAAGACAACTCAGGACGCTCTTATTCGCGTCAAGCAGCAAATAATCAGACATTTTGAAGATGAGCATTTCATGTTAGGAATATTTCTCGATCTGCGCAAAGCTTTTTTTTCCGTTGACCACGATATTTTAGCTATAAGATTAGATTGTTGTGGAATTCGAGCTATCACAATGGACCTTATCAAGAGCTATTTATCGTTTCGGCGTCAGTTTGTTAAAATAAACTGTACTTCAACACAGCTTGACATCAAACTAGGTGTCCCGCACTAGGTACGATATTAGGCCCGTTACGTTTCCCCCTATATGTGAATGACATTACGGAACTACAAACAACACCAACAATAACCATGTTTGCAGATGCAGACGACACTAGTTTATTCTTTACAGGTAGACCACTGCATGGCATTGGAACAATCGACCAATCTGTATTTAAATGATTTATCCACATGGTTGCAACAAAACAAACTTCAGTTGAATGCAGTAAAAACAAAGTACATGATATTTAAGCCAATCATTAGGCATACAAAAATGATTAACTTACAGTACAGAGGACATAACTTAGAACAAGTAAGTGTGCAAAAGTTCCTTGGGGTATGGTTTAGTGACGAGTTGTCTTAGACCCCTCATGTCAATCATCTGCTCTCCGAACTCCCGATGTCTGTTTGATGTATTAGAAAAATAGCTCTTCTTCTACCTCTTTGGCTAAAGCAATCACTATATTACTCGCTGTTCTATTCTAAACTTTTGTATGTTATTTTGGTCTGGGGAACAACGACAAAAGGGAACTATGATAGGCTACAACTGCTGCAATAACGTGTCCTTCGGATTTTTGTGAGCCGCACCGGCCCTATTAGATTGTTGCCGACGCCACCACTTTTTCCCAGATTTGATGTTTTACCTGCAAATAAAGTCTATGTATGGATACTGGCAAAGCAAATACATAAGAAAGAACTCCACAGTATTTACACACCTGTCTTGGCGAAATGATGATGAAAAGATGATGAAATGATGAAAAGCAAGATCTGGAATATCAGGTAATAGACATGTTAAGTAACTATGCTTCTATTTTGGATTTCTGCCTACCCAGAAAAATGTTCAAACGTGAAATGGGGGCGATCTTGTTTTCCCTTGGAATTGTTAAGTAACAATGATAAAAGTAAATTTGTTTTGATTGTGGACTTCCTTTTACGTGTTTTTGTGATATGAGCGTATCTTCAATGTGATTGAAAAAAAAACTCTTTTTTTGTACCCGCTCTCTGCTGTACTGCTGTAGACTGCTCGTTTTGTTAGGTGGGCAGATGCCTCGTCAGGCAACCTTGCCTTTAGTCTGTGCCACCCGCAGGATGATGTGATTTTCCTGCAAATAAAAACCGACCGACCAACTGACCGACAAAAGATACCGAAGTCTGCGACATCGTCCGGTGGCCCTGACGATACCAGTAAACCTAAGCACCGCCTCGAGACTTGTCAGCTTATGCACTCCGGGATGTAAGCTTTTGTAAGCTAAGATGTATATGTACAGGAAGTGAATCATACTTACCTGTGCTGCCTGTGGCCACGCCACCGTCTATACTTTTGATGTGCCTCGAAGCCCTCTCAGCTGGCCACCTAGATCACTAGAAAACTCTAACGCGCGTTAAGGAAAGGTTCTGGTGGTCGGGTATGCGTGCCGGTGTCTACCTGCACCGGTCACCCTGCACCATTTGTCAAGCTCGTAAGGTCGTCACAAAGCAGCAACCTGTGCCCTTAAAACCAATGGACCATTCTAACAAACCATTCGATACCGTCCGCATTGATCACACGGGCCCGTCTCTTTGCAGGAAGCAGGGCAAAAAAAATTCTCATTGTGGCCACAGACTATTTGACTAAGTGGACAGATTTCGAGCCGTCTCTGATTCCGCAGCCGCTATGTCATGACCTTTATTAACGAGTGCATTATGTTCCGGCATGGCATGTCGAAGTTGTCGATTTCCGACCGTGGCGCGGCATTTGTGTGGCCTGCCTTCAAAACTTTCTTGTCTAAACGACACACTGCAGAGCCTTTTCAACATCCACAAATAAATTTACACGTCGTGAGTACACCGCAACATAAAAGACCATTTCTTTTACGTCTCATGACGACTGGGATGACTAGGTGGCTGCTACGGTTTTCGCTCGGAGCACGTCCCAGCAGGAATTCACTGGCGCCACACCGTTTCAGCTGCTCTACGAGAGGGCGCCAAGGCTACCGCAAGAACGCGTTCTTGGCTTTGACACGTCTCTGCAAGAGCGCCCCCAAAAGTTGGCTCCAGTGAGACTCTGCGCCAGGCTCGCCTCCCAGCTCGGCTTTCAATACTGGCCCATCAGTCGCAGTTCAATATGACATCTCAGCAAAGTCCTGTTTGCTCTTTCCAGTCGGGCGATTCAGTGATGGTTAGCCGGGCACAACGTTTGCCTAGGCGCTGCGAAAAATTCGTACGTCGGTTTTCTCGCCCAATTTTCCTGGTGTGAAAAGTCTGAGTGCTGTGACGTTTCGTTTAAGCTCGATTCCCGAACCTGATCACAACCGTCGGAAACGCACTTTTCGTACTCATGTCAGCCAGTTGAAGCTTACGTCTCTCGTGAAGTCTGTACTGAACTCCTGTCTTAGTTCTGCGTGAACTCGAGAGAGGGGGCGGTGAGTGGACCGGATAGCGAAGAACGCAGCAAGTGAAAGAAGAGGAAATGAAGATCAAGCAAAAGATTAGAGTATCAGTGGGTCAGGAGAATAGTTGGTTCAGGAGATCAATTGGCTAGTCCTTATTTGAAGGAATGACGGTGCTATGGAGGCTTTTTCGCAAACAAAAAATAAATATTCATACGAACAATTTGGAGTGTGAAACACTCTTCGTCGTGGCAGTTTCAAATTTATATATATGAATGTATGTTCCTCTGGCGCTCCCTGGGCGCCGCGAGAATACCCTCAAGGCTGCTGTAACTTTCCTTGAGTCCCCAGCAAGAGTGTTGCAGAAACTGCTGCGCCTAGCTTTGTACTAGTGCGCAGCAGACCAGAGGGATGGTAGACAGAATGGTAGAGAGGAGGCAGTGAAATGGCAGAACTGACGCCGTCACAAAGCAGGTGAATGACAGCCTCGCCATTCGTCGCTCGTGGTGAGTCGCAATCATGGCGGGAGCGCAAGGGAGGGAAAAGGTGATGTAAAAAAGCAAGGAATAAATTTAAATTCTACGTACGATATAGTAGGTTACTGTTATTCCTGAAAAACAAATACAGTGCAGATCTCTGAAGTGGACAACTGACGCAGGACGTGCAGACGCGAAGCCACATTAAAGCACCTCAGCGTCTACACGACACTACAGAAGCGGCAGCTCATGACACCAACACTTCTATACCCGTCGCCATAGCTTTGTGGCTGTGACAATGTTAAAGGTCACGGTTGGGATCCCGACCACGGCAGCTGCATAGATACGATACGATACGCCGATACAAGATACGATACGCCGTGTGAGGCATGACAGTGCTAATGTGGCAGGCTATGAACAAGGGCGCACAACCACGCCTCAAGTAGTCTCGCTTTCTGTTGTGTGCACTGCTTAGACAAGCACAAGTGCCCCCCACTGGCGTTTATCAACTTACCCCTCTCGCACTCCGGTATTCCACTAAATGCTGAAGAACTCAAACATTCGCTGTAAGCATCCGAGCCAATTATCGTCAATCATTGCAAACAGCACAGAGTGATTCGCTCACATTGATTCCCACAGTGGGTGGGATCCGCATTTATTTTTAAGGCAAAAGCACTGAGTGGATCGTTGTGATGCCTTATACCAGAAAAAAGCGGCGTTTAGTCCAGTGGTGCAAAAAACATGATACAAATATATCATCATCAGGAATGGCTCATACCCTTGTAAGCAAAGGCTGAATATGAATGAAGAAGTGGAAGAAAGAGCGAAGGAAAGAAAGAACAAACGAAAGATCAAAGAACAAAAAAAGGAAAGAGCAAAAGAAGCATCAGGTAGCGCATTAGGTGCTCGTATGTGTCGTTAAGCAGGTCCCACTATAGTGCTTTACGTTTTACACTAGGTCTCTTCGTCTTCCAACTCGTATCCCTCCGATAGCATAATTTAATGCATTACCAGGCGTGCTGCAGGTTCTCGCCTTCACCTGTTACAGTACTGTAACATGCTGCCATGTTTCTTACTGCGTAAATTTGTAAAAAAATAGAGCCGGCACATTCTTGGGATAACGCAGACATAAGCGGTTTCGCCTGAAGTGTCAGCTATTCAGCGAGGTAGCACTTGCCATGATCACCGAACTCTAGGAATATACGCCTAGAATTATTCGCTCTGTCACAGACGGAGCTTCAAGGACAGTTCTGATGCATGCTAGTGAAATATATTGCTTCGGGTGGTGGGAGCGAAAAACGGAATCGCAGGCTCATAGTGTGCAGTAGAAGGATGCTATAAACGTGGGAACAAGCGCTACCTGTTGAAAGGCAACCGCAACTGCGGTCCCAACTGAAACTGCAGGCTTTTAGGAGCCCCACAAAGTTTGTCGGAAGCGGTTAGAACGGCACCGAAGGCACGTAGAATGGGAACTAAACGTGAGGCTCGGTTCGGAGAGGCTGCGGAATGGCTGCGCACAACAGCGGTCGCATGGCCGTTGCCGAGGTAGTGACGAAAAGCTTCGCCGTTACCGGCCTTGGGAGCGAGGACATGGGCGGAGGCCGGTTGCGACGACGCTCGGGGCTTCCCAGCGACCTCTGCGTCCAGTCCTGGGTGCCGCTTTCTCGGTGCTGCTCCCGCCGACAAGCTGGTCATCTTCTCCGCAGCACTCGACGAAGGCCGGTCGGTGTGCTTGTCACACGCTGCTGCAATAGCGGGCAGATTTGCAGAGCGCGTAGTGCGCGCTAACGTGCACAATGAATGAATTGCCTCATAATGAGAGCAAACTCGGAGTCACGATGGCCGAAAATGCTCTCCGTGCCAGATGCGCACAGCGCTTTGTTCCTTCCATCTGAAGCTGGGATACGTGCATTCATCAGTATCATGATTCAGTGAGGGAAGTCAAGCATGTTTACGCACTCCGTGGTCTTGCAGTGCGCACATCCCCAATGTGCACCGAGAGTGAGCTTTCCTCGTTCTCCTTTTCTAAAGCATCCCATTCACTTGCGAGTCTGAATTAATCAGCTTTCCGCCTTGAATGCTTCTAGGTTAACCCTCTTCTTGAAATATTTACCTTGCTTTCTTAAAAGTGAGAGCTATCCAGGGTCTCGCCAGCATGTTACTACTGCCGTTTGCATTTTGCGCAATGTTGGAGTTGGCAGAGAGCAAGAAATCTGTTGGATTTCCCCGCATCCCCATTACGGATTTTCCGGGTGTTGGACTTGCGTAAGAAGGTAATGATTGTTCGCAGTCAATTCCTTTCCGCTCCCTCTATGACCATATGTCTCGCATGCAGTCAACGCCGTAATTTAAGATTGCCGGTTTCGCAGCATGTCTTTTTCCGTTGACTACAGAATACTCAGTTTCCAGCTTTCACATTTCTAATTCAGAGTCCCCATAAAGCTTTCCTGCTTCTTTCTCATTATTACTTTAACTTGAAGCGTTGGCGTGTAGTGTAATCTTCTGTTCAGATATTTTCACAACTACTGCTGCCCTTTAGTAATGCTATATGTATCAATGTTGCCATATATATAATATGAATGCCCCTCGCTTACCTGGAAGAGATGTGTAGCAAAGGACGTACATTGTCACGTAGTAGTGACGGGGAAGAACACAGTGGCAAAACTGCGAATAACTAACGTTTCAATGGGCGAATCTGAGCCCACGAAAGCAAGTTAGACTCAAAGAGCATATTCCTAGGGGTGGGCAGTCCAACTCAGAAGACGGACAAAAGGAAGTGGACGATACGTCTTTCCTCCGGAATGGGCTGCTCACCCCTAGGCATATGTTCTGTTACCAACTCGTCCAGCTTGCTGTGTTTTTTACACTCAAAGCACAACGATAGCGGCGAATGCATTCCGCGATCATAGGAATCCAATCTGCCAGTCAAGCGTGTCGGCTTTTGTAGGCAAGTAAACGAAGTTTTCAGAGTAATTGCTGGGGCCCGCGTGTCGTTGAGAAAGTACTACAGAATTCGTGTCGCACATTGAATCAGATTACGCAAGCTCCTGTGACAAGACGCCGGATAGAACCATCGATAATATTCCAGTAAGTTGCAATCATGCTGGCCCGTCTTTCGCTCCGCGACAACTTTAAGGTGTGTGATGTGGGTGAAATGCAGTCCCTGAGAAAAGGATAAATAAGTGCACGTGTCAATATGCTGCACCAGTTCTCTAACCTCACTAAGCCCAACGTTATCCCAGGCAATGCGTGATAATTCGCCGACGACCACCGCTAAGCTGCAGCTTCATCTGAGAGGGTTCACTTGTTGAACGTTACCACATTCAGCTTTCTGTGGCGGCTTCTCCGGATTCAGAATTGCTCAGTATCCTCAGCTACGTCGCAGGTCTGACTGCCACTTTGGTGAGGGGCTCCCAAACTGCTAGGGACTGAAGGCCAAGGGTTAATGGCAACGTTAATGAGCTAGGTAGCGGCCAAGCACTGCACCAGGGAGGCCAATTCTTGTTCTTGCCAGACAGTGCAATTTTGAAGCTCTGGGGGCTTCCCCATTTTTTTTTTTGTCTGCAATCATCTTGTTCTACTGATACAAAGATGTTTTCAATTTTTCAGTTGCTTTTAATTTTTGACCGGTTTGAGACACCACTGCAAGCCTGACAAATGTAGTGGCCGGCACGTGGATACGAACTTGTGACCTTGACTATAGAAACACGGTGCGCTTCATGTGCTCCACGCCAGTACCCATGCATCTATACTTACAAAAAAATTATTGCCGACTTCTTGTCGACCCTGAGCTGCAATTATTGGCCAAGTACTAATTCGGTGTTTGTTTTAAGAACTGACGATACAGTACAAATGAGAGTCACGTACTTCCTGCAGTTGAAATTATTTTACTTTGAACAGCAGCTACTAAAGGAACCCCACTTATTGTTTGGTTCTCATGCGTACCAAAGGCATGCACAACAGTGTCATGAAAATGGCGACGGCATCACGAGCATTTTAATGTTTTTTATTGCCTACAGACTCTATAATGCAAGTGCCAGCCCTCTTGCGCAGCTTTAAAATTTCCAATGAGTAAAGTTTCCTCCCCATTCCAACGCCGTAACTACAAACTGATTCTGGGTCAATCACATTCAATGGTGAGGATCGGTGCTGCCACCGCCTGGCCGTCAGACGGCCCGCACCTTCTCCGTCAAAGCAGACGCGCCGGTGACGTCAGTCCCGAGAACGGCCGTCGCGTGCGGCCGCGCTTGTCGGCGCCCGAAGGCGGACAGGGAGCCGGCCACTGAGTCGCTGTAGTCGCCAGGCGGGCGCAAATGTCCCGTTAACCATACGTTCTTGTTCTGTCGATTGCCGTCTTAAAATGCGAATATCTCCTCTGGGAGAGAAAAAAAAGCAAATGTTATCGCAGGTAGATTATGTTGCTGTTACTTTCTAAGATACTGACTCAGTCGTATCGCCATCGACTCTTTTCCTTTTATAAGGGGCAAGTAGAATAATAGGCGTATTGTGTTGCGAGTACTATTACGCGTGATATTTCGGTTGATGGTCGGGTATTCGTACGTGAGACGTTGCATTTACAATTTCTCTCCTCACTTACCTTCCTCTGGGTGAATTGCTGCATGAAATCACCGGCTGCGCACTCATAATTCTCTTGTCAGAAGTGCTACATCCTGCACCTCCATGCTTTCGTTTTTCTGCAATTGGTACTCTTGCTCCTACTTTGACAGGGTCTGACGTCCGAGGATGCTCGACCAGGACTTCTGTGGTGACGTTGCAGCCTCGCAGTGTTTATCTCGTTAAGAAAAAGCATACCTTATCGAGAAATTCAAAGTTAAGCATCTACTGTCTCAACGAAACGAGTCACAGCGCAAAACACAGGGCAAACAGGAGGAGATGGACGAAGCGCTTCTCCTTCTGTGAATCCTTGCCTTGTCCCTCCTGTGTACCGACCACACCGAACTTGGCAATTGACGAGGTCGTCTCGTAGTGAAATAATATTGTAAATTTGAAATTGTGCACATTCAGCCCACAAGTTGAAATTTGTGGACAACATACTGAATTGGCCAATGATATCGTACGCAGTTAAACGCGATGCGTACAATTGTCTTAGCTTTCATTTTCTGCATCGTACACCCCATTCAAGGTATGTACAGCGCACAGATGGCAATTTGAGTATCATGCCAGTGTTGCGCCATCAGTTTGGCACTAACTCTGGGTAGAGCGATCATACTGCTATGCGGAAGCTGCATTCAGTATGTGCTTTGTCATCTTTGGTAGCTTTTTTTCACGCTCTTCTCTTTCTAAATTCGCCTTTCGTTTAGACGCACCACATTGATGCTTCCGACCGAGCATTCTTGCATGAATGAATGCTAATTGTTCACCGGGCACATCGTCAGTTTGACGCAGCCTCAGGTGTCCAACGATGGCTGTCCCAGTGATTGGCGCACGCTGCCTGGATGGTCCGTGGCTGGCCGAGAGTGGTGCGTCCCCCGGGAGCTCCGCGTCTGTATGTTACTAGCGCCAAAAGAGGCGTTCACATACGTATAAAGTTCCTTGTACGAATTCCCTCCTTTTCTGTACAAACCTACTCCTTCTCCCGTTCCGGTCTTGTCTTCGTATTGACTAGGAGCAATTGTCTGTTCTGGGAGGGTGTCGATTTTTCTTTCGCCTTGTAGACGCCGAGCGCGAGAACGAAGGGGCGAGGGCAACTCCAAGCACTGGCAAAGTTGTGCGCCCTACATCGCCTCTGAGTCATCTTTTTCTACTTCTTTCTGGAAAGCTCGTTGGCCAGTCTGACCTACGTTTTCCGTCGAGAGCGCGCGAGGGTGCACAGCCACTAGGCAGGAATGGGCTCTGGAGACAGGCCTTTGTGTCCAGCTCTCCAACTTCCCCTTCACTCTTCCCGAACCCTAGCCCGAACAGTGAACATGCCAAGCCCCACGGCGCGCGGACAAAAGCACGTGTGACGTCTTCTTTCCTTTCCTGCCTAGACTCTGCCATCAGACTAATCATCATCTGCTATCGGACTCATCCTCCTCCACGCAAATTACCATCACGGTAAAGAAAAGTCGAATGGGAGGCATTGTTGGGTACTGTAGCACACCCTTTCTGTGAGGACAACGGCTGAAATATTCGAGAGGTGGAGTGTGGCGTGGTGGTGACGAGGGGCAAGGGAGATGTAGGTGCTCATCCGACATTAGATATTTCAGGTGTTTCCCTCTTGCCCCTCCTCTCCAGACAGCACTGGACAGACGGACTGACAGGAAAGCACGAAGACTCTTCCAAGCAAACGCACTTTGCTTTATAAGAAAGAGGGCCCCGCCGGGGTGGCGGGGGATTCCTGTTTTTGCAGCTCGACAAGCTATCCCCAAATGATCAGGCTAAATGCTTGCTGGTAAATTAGGCGGGGGACCTCGTCTGCTCGTTCTGGTTTTCTGGCTTCATACATGTCGCTCGAAGATCCATTGCCCATGGTTCCATATACTAAGCAGGTTCGAATGAATGGGCACCCTTCTCCTACTGTCCGAGGTGAGGCCCTGGGCTGCAGCCCCCTTAGCCCCCCCCGCCCCCCCTTAATCCAGCACTAGGTGCACGGTCAAAGTCTTGCGAAAAGAAGAGTTCAATTACATCTGATTAGAAGAGGGAATTAAGGTTTAAATGGAGGTGAACAGTGAATTAAGAGTTGAGTTTCACGTCAGTGTTCTGGTTGCAAGCCACGCTGATTATAAAAAGAAGAGTTAGCTTCAAGATGCATCATGAGAATAAATTGTGCGTTCAAAAAGTTTGCAGGCAATACAGGTGAGCGATATCAAGCGATAATTCGAAGGATCGCTTCTGCCGCTGGTTCTCAAAACCGGGGCAACCTTGTCTAACTTCCAGTCGTTAGGAATTGTACTGGTAGTTACGTACTGCGAAAAGATTATTTGTAGAAATTTGCTGGCAAGTACCTTAGTGTTTGACGAGTTTAGGGGGAATCTTATCCGAACCGGGAGTACTGGAGACACTGATATTATTAACAAGGGCCAAGAAGCCCTCAGATGTCACGTCAGTTGAAGGCAAGCAGGAAATTTCGCAGTCAGGAAGGCTACTGCTGCTTAAAGCGGGTTATTCGGTGAGAACAGAAGAGAAACAAGAATTCATGAAATCCGCTCTGTGCTAGATAGGGACAGGTGATCTATCAGGACGTGACAAAATTATGTTGTGCGAATCAGTGTGGTTGGTAGGTGGAAATTTCCACTGTAGGTTTTCGCGATACATTCCAAGAATGTCAAGATGAGAAAAATTATTTTCTTATTGCTTTTATTTAAAGTTCATTCTCTCTTTGATTGCCTCCACAAATGATTGTACTCGCGGAGGAATGCGAAGTACTTTTCCCATTTGGAATTGTAGTTCGAGAGTTTAGCTTCTTTTTGTTATTGAGCTTCCTGAGCAAGTTGGTGAACTATGATTTATTAACGTCGAACCGAGCACGGACAAGTGGCACATATTTGCCGATAAGAGATCATATTTTTGTTCATACAATAACCAGTCGCTGTACACTATACGAGGAAGAAAACTGCTGAAAATGTACAAAGATTTATTTTTGAAAAGTCTGCTTTATCGTACGCGCCGATATATTTTGTTGAAGGCTGACTGGTGAGTACCTGAATAACACCATCTTGTGGTAACTTTGACCAACAATGCACATTAACAATTGAACGGCGTCGGGGTTGGTAATCAAAACTAAGTCAAATAAATACAAGAGCAAGTTGTGTAAGTATTAGGAAAAATATTTATCGTAGTCGGGCGCATGGCAGAATGCGATAATAATATTTGAGGAAAAATGAAAAGACACTTTAACGCAAGGAATTTCGTTATCGTTGTTGATAGGTGTAGCGGAGGAAGACATTTAATCAGTAAGAGAACACCCCCCCGCCGCCACCCCCGGCGACCAACCCTGTCTGATATGAAAGCGTCGGAGTTGTCACTGGACAAAAGCTCCTACATGTCTATGTCAGTAGTAAGCCATGACTAAATATTATGCGATGTCGCTTGAACTGTCATCAACAACGACCTATGTTACGTATAGAAAGCTTATTATGTGATGTCGATGTATAGAAAAATTATGCGATGTCACTTGAACTGTCATCAACAACGACCTATCTTACGTATAGAAAGCTTATTATGTGATGTCGATGTATAGAAATATTATGCGATGTCGCTTGAACTGTCATCAACAACGACCTATATTACGTATAAGAAAGCTTCGTATGTTTCCCAGAAGGAATGAATGCTGCCGTATACTGGGACGTTACGCTGGTGTGAATGTGGCCGTGTAGCGTGGCAGGATAACAGCGAGGCAGTTTGCGGTGAACGATAGGACTTAAGTTCTCTAACGCTATCACTCACGGAATCGTAAATAAATAATTTCTTCTTCATTGCTAGCTTATCAAAACGAATCTTAAAGGAAGTGGACCGAGCCTTTTGCGCATGTGCAAAAAGTTTCTCGCGGGCTATTTTGACACCGTCCAAGTAATCATCGCGTACTGAATACATCGCGTACCTTCAGCTTTAGCGTTCTAAAAATAATAGAACTTTTATACTTAAATCTCGAAAACTTAGCAATCATCTGACGGTTCTTTCCAACTTCAAAACGACCTAGTCCATACGCCCTTTCAATATCATTTCTGGTAATCGTAATGCCTAGCTTATCAGCCCAGAATGAGACAACATTCAACTCAGATCGCGTCCAGCTCTCTCTATTCACACTCGGAATTCCAAAAAATAGCAGGTTTGATCGGCGCTGATGCTTTTCCGAGTGGTCGCACTTCTCAGGTAAGGCCTTTACTTCAGTAGTGTGTTTGGTGATTTCAGCATTAGGGGAGGAGACTGAGTCAGAAAGGGCCTAACCGTTACTTTCAGCGAAACTTCGTAGTGCATAAACACGACTTGAAAGTCCGTTGACCAGGTGCTCAATTTTGCTTTCGGCTGCACGGATCAATGTTGGCTAAGACAGCAGGGTAGTTTGCGTAGCTTCAAGTCCCGACAAGTTATTCGAAATACATCTAAAGAACCCCTCACCAGGCCACATAGCAAATTTTGGTTATACCCTGAAAGTTTTTACGTGTCCTCTAGGGAGCGTTCCGCCGCAAAAATTTTTGTATCAGTTCACTAATAGCCGGGCAAGAATTATTTCGGTGCCGCGAACCCATGATTTCAGGAGCTCCACTGCATAGCGAGACACCCTCTCCACTCGCCCCGTGTAGCTTCCGCAAGGGAAATTCCTTCCCTGCGTTCTCGCGTACCGGACCTCGAGGAGCGCGTGACGCATACGTCACGGGCCTCGCCTTCATTTTTTTTCTCCTTGCTTTCTTTTTTGACGCATCTCACGAGCTGTTATGATTGTCTGGTTTCGCGCAGAGCATGATATTTTGGGCTGTGCACAAGGGCACATGACTAGCAGTATAATACAGTGCTACACGAATACTGAGGCAGAACATGCAGATCGTAGAGCGCGAGCATGCGCTGCAACACGGTAGAAAATGGCGTAGTTTTGGTACCGGCGCATATGACTGCACGACCGCGCGAAGAAGCAGATGAAGCGGAAGTACATCTCTCTTGCTTCGGTGCGAAGTAAAACAGAAAACACGCAGACATTCCGTCCGTGTGTTTTATTTTCTGTAAAATTCGTCGATTCAAGCAACAGATCACACAAATAACAGATGGTGTTTAGAAGAACTTGTTGTTGGGCGAGTTGGTACCTATTAGCGAACATTGTTTAACTGCGCTAATAAACGGACCACAGAGACAGCCCGTCCTTGTCTCATGCTGTCTCTGTGGTCCGTTTATTCGCGCAGTTAAACAATGTTAACAGATGGTGCCTTGAATAATTCTCGAAGCTACGTGTCACCACAAACGACGTCACACTGCGGACCCGAGTACGTAGGTGCAGGGGCGGAAGCACATCAAAGTCTGGCTTGGAGTGCAGCGGCCGCGAAGAGAAGGAAAAACGGCGTTCGCAATGAAATTTCATACCTTTCCGCTGGGCGCAGCGATGTATTCTTTGCAAACACGATCGTTGGCGCGCATTGTATGCTCTGCGCTTGTCAGCTCAAAATGGCCAGGCCTGGTGAGGGGCCCTTTAAGGGACGGTGCAGTGTTTTGATTAGGACTGGGATTATGTTCGACGCCCCCAAACATGATGAGCGTCAAGCCACGACAATGGCACTTGCATACAAGAAATAAACCAGTTTGAGCAAACGTCTTCAGAAATCATGCATTCCAGTGTGAGGGCGGGGGCATGGTGCCGCAAGCAAGAACAGGTTGCCGCTACCAGCATAAGGTAACTAACCTGCTTCAAGGAAAGGAGCGTCACGACAGATGCCTGCGCACATGTTGTCCACACACAAGATAGCTCCTGGTTGCCAGATGAGAGCATCAGTAACAGCGGGTCTCGGCAGCCACGTCATAGCTCCTGTCTTCGGTTCGATGAAAAGTTGGCCAGAAACTGTTAAGCGGTGATATGCGCTTCCCTCGATGCTTGCAAAGTGGGTGGGAAGACTTCGAAAGACCAGCACAAAGTAGTGCGGCGTCATGAAGGAGACCGTCATGACAGATGCCTGCAATGTAGCGTGCCCCGTCTGGTAGGGGAATGGAGGCGGGCTCAGTAGTCCAGCGGAGTTGCCCGCGCACAAGGTAGATCCAGGTTGCTAGATCAGAGCATCCCTAACGGCGGGAATCAGCAGCCACATCGCAGCTCCGGTCTTCGGTTCGTTGAAAAGTTGGCCAGAAACTGTTAAGCGGTGATATGCTTTTCCCTCGATGCCTGCAAATTGGACGGGATGACTTCCGAAAGAACAGCTGTTATAGCTGCAACGGGGTGGCCGGACGGGGGACCTATGGAATGAGGCCTAAAGGGCAGGGCGCACAGAGAGAGGGAGGGAGGAAGAAAGGCAGGGAGGTCAACCAGACGAGCGTCCGGTTTGCTTCCCTACACTGCGGGAAGGGAAGAGAAAGAGGAAAGCGGGATGAAGGGAGCACTGTCTGTGGACGCAGCAATGTGCTTGGAAATCAGTCAAGTCAAAGCAAGCGCTCCGTCGATACGTTAGGCTGTCGTCAATCTTGGTATTTCATAGCTGGTGATGCAAGATGAAGTCACCACTGAAGACCAAGGATCCGGTGGGCGTCGCAGTGCGTGGCAGTGCGTGGCAGTATATTTTTTTAAGCTAAACCTCGGCCGTTCTGACTTCAGTGTGAATATAATGATGCGGGTGAGCCATGATGCTTACTCAAGTGTTGCAAGTACTGTATTGAGAGCATCCAGCACTTGCATTGCACTTCGCGCTGATGGAGTGAGCAGGTTATTTAGGAGAATTCGAAAGGTATTCAACAGAAATCGGAGCACCATAACGACTTGCCGGTCTCCTTCATGCAATTTGGCAGGAATCCGCGCTGCTCGCTCTACAGCCGTGCGCAGCTGTATCACTTGACGTGGCTCCGGCACCGGCTGTGGCATCAGCCGCGGCATCGCCTCGGGTTGTGGCATCGGCTGCGGTATCGCCTCGTGCTGCGGCATATCCTCTGGCTGTGGCATCGGCTGTACCACCGACTGTGGCATTGGCTGCGGCATCAGCTGTGGCTTCGGTTGTGACTTCCGCTGTTGTTTTGGCTTTGGCTGTTGCTTTAGTAGCGAGGACCAAGTTCTTTTGTTCTCCGCCGTGGCCTTTTCAGATTTATATTGAATTGCCGCAGGCCTAGGGGGCAGAGGAGGAGATGTTGTCGGATGGCGCGTACTCTTCATAGAGATATCAGCGTTCTTAGAAGTCCGGCGGCGTCGGGAGCGTCGCTTTCTAACGGCCGCAACAGCTTCCCGACGAGACGAATGGTCTCTCGCCATCTGCTTCAAGACCGCCTTTTCCTTCTTCATTTTGGGGCAGTCCTTTGAGGAAGCATCATAAGACCCAAGGAAATTGGTGCACTTGAGAACAGTGGCTGCACAAGAGTCTGCAGCGTGGGGCTCGCTGCAGCGTGAGCAAACTCTCGTGTTCTCGCACACGACACTCACGTGTCCCAGCCTCATACATTTGCGGTATTGCAGTGGCCTTGGGATGAATGGTCTCACAGGGTGTCTAAAGTGGCCCACCGTGACGTGCGAAGGGTGAGTCTCGCCCTTGAATATAATTTTCGCACAGCGGGATGTGCAGAGGCGACATGTGTTATGGCGACGCCATCAACGGCATGTTTCACTAGAATCGGCAAGTCGGCGCTAGAGATGGAGACGTCCACATTGTAGGTGACACCAGTAGTTGAACCACTGTTCTGGGGGATGTACGAGTGGAACTTAATGCCACCTAGTTTTGTAACTTTAGTCAAATTTCTCAGCGCAGTCTCATGTGTGACTGCGATAGCCAACACATTTTTTCGTGTGTTGACTGTAACGTCTGCTATCTGATTTGGCGCCACCGCTTCAAGTTGAACCGATACGGACTGACTGTTGAGTCACCTCAGGTTGTCGGTAGTGAGTTCCGGTTCAAATAGAACCGTACTGGCTGCGCTATTCTGAGTTGGTGGTACGGTTGGCGTGCTCGAAGACATGGATGCCCTGGTGGTGTGTCTTCGTTTCGCCTTGCGGCTCCGCACAAGCTCGAAGGCGTAAACGGAGAAGTCCTCACTCTTGAGCGAGTAGATGCTGGTGTCATCGCCGTCGGTGTCGCTCTGGAGACCGGTCCGCTTCGTAGATGCAGCCGCCGCTGAAGTCGCCATTCCCGGAAGAGGCACGGGGACGTCAACTTGCATCCGCACCACGAACCATGCCGGCTCTCCAAAGATAGACGCAGAAATAAGGAAAAAACAGCTGAGCTAGAGAATTAGCGTTCTGGCCCGCAGAAAAAGAGCTGGACTACTCAATTCGGGGACCAGGCAAAGAATAATTTATTTCCGTGAGGCGAAACGCAGCAGGCAACGTACTGCGTTTGGCGCTAAGTGGCGCCCTGACGTAAACGACCAAAACCGAAACCAGAAACCACCACAGAATAGCACATCACCTCTCCCTTGAGAGGAATATGCACTGCTCACTTTTCTCGCAACAAAGCAGGTCATGAGTTACAGAAGAACTCATGTTAGCACTTTAACACGCGTGTTTGGAGATGACATCTTGATACAATAGAAATTGACATCTTTGGCTTCCCCATTATAAGGGAAAGACACGACATGAAAAGTTAAATTGAGCACGATTGCACTAGTACCTGTCTTGGGAAGACGATGAGATGCAGACTTACACACACAGATCACACATGAAAAAGAGTTCAGAGTACGAAAGTACACAGTGCAAACGTCTGTGTGCCCCCTGGGACAACACTGATGGGTGGCTCATTCACCCTGAGCCTGACTCGGGACAGCTCTGTGGCTGTCGTGGATTTTAGATTGTGCGCACAAAGCACTTTACACTCCCAAGAAGTTAGGATAGTCCCCCCGTAAGGATGCTAGCGACTTAAGTAATGTTCAAAAGCTTTTTGGCATGAAAGACAAGTTCGTATAGTGGCTATTACCGTAGTGAAAGTATGCGTACTACATGCTTAGGCTGCACGAAATCCAACGTACAACAAATGTATCGTATCCTTTCTACGGGGATGCTAAGAAATGAAGTGTTCCTACCACTAGGATCCACTGATAAATTTGCAGTATAGCGGTAAGTACAGCGTGCGCATTGCACCCTTTATGCTGCGAGAAATCCCCCCATTTTAAGGATACTACTTAAAGGGCGCCTGAAATGGTTCGGACAAATTTTGTAGACGCGTAGGGTACAGCTTAAGTAGAACATTCGCACCACAATTTAAGTGAATCGTTACGTATTAATGGAGCTACACGCGATTAGAAGTTACCCTCCTCCCCAGCCATGCTTTTCCTCCTCAACTCGTTCGCCGAGCGAGCGGGGCTAAGCTCCGCGTTCACTGGTCCTGCGTCACGATGCGACGTCACATCGTCCACTTCCGGTGGTTTTGGAGCCTGCCTCCGCCCGCGCGAAACCTCTCCGCTAGCCGCTTGGCTGTTGACCCCAAGGGAGAGCTATCGAAGCAGCGTGCATTGCGAGCATTCTGTCGTAGCACCGAACGTGTCTGGTATTCCGTTAACCACAGGCAAGCTGGTCATTTCGGCAATTGACTGGAGGCATAAACTCAAGCTGATGAAGAAACTTTGGCGTAGACGTACGTGAGCGGCCTGATCGGTCTGCACGGTCCAGACACTTGTTGGCGCAGTGCTTAACCAGCCAAACAAAGCGCTAATATTGCTCTAACCAAGTGCAAGACATTTTAAACATTTATAAAAACAACATGTTGATGATTACACTCCTGCGAAAAAATACGCACCAGCAGCAAAGAAGAATACGCTTCGTTGCTGCTACTCTGTATGGTTGAGCTCTATGCCACCAGGTGGCTGCACCGTGCAGACCATTCACATTTGCCCTTCTGCTCATCTCGGCTCGTCCCGTTACGGCACAGTCAAGCGGCCAGGCCCTGTCCCCTTGCGCTAACGTTTGCCCTAATACGGGACTCGCGAAACGCTATTGCGTTAGTAATCTTCCGGTGTAAAGTGACGGCCACAAACGCACAAATACTGGCGCCGATCGGATAGCGGCAGTCCGATGCGCAGCAACCAGTTCGCTCGTACGCTGCCTTGCAGAGGGACGCGATGTCGCCGCTTGACATATTGCCAGTCGCTACGTTTGCAGTCCACAAGGCAACAAAGTCGAGTCATAGTGCTCGCGAAAAGACTGAGACCTACTCTGACCGCGGAGCTCTCGTCAAAATGGAGTACGTTGTAACACAAGCAGACGACACTTGCTGTCTGCCGGAAGTGCTTAAGTGTACTGAAAAATTGTTCTTGTGCATTCTCTTTATGCTACTTTCTTTCTATAAAAACAAATTAACTAACATTCCAACTATTACGAAGATCATTTGTTTACCATAAAGTTGGAAAAATTATCGATCACGCGCCCTGGTCAGCCAATCGCATAGCTCACCCCACTGACGTCATATGGGTGATTTCGGTCATATGGGTAGGGGCGGCTTAAAATTCCGCCGAGCAGTGCGCTGCGATTGGCAGCAATGTGCATTTTTAAAACCTTATAATAAATTACACGCTTTACGCAGAGCACTTAGATGTGTCAATTAATGATCAGAAGGACCTACTCTAACGACTCAGTACGTTTGTAGAAAATCGTCAAAAGCGTTTCAGGGTCCCTTTAAACCCCATTTACCTAACAAACATATAAGGAAGAACTTTTGGCGTTAAGAGCCGAATTCGCATGGGAGCGTTGAAACCTCTGTAGACAGTAACCCAAGGAAGAAAGTTACCTGGAAACAATCCTTAAACCGTTGCGGAGGTTGTCTATAACGTGTAGACCTACGGAGGACTGGTTCAGGTTGTAGAGGAGGAACACCCGAACTGTTACTTGTACAGGGACTGTAAGGTGCGTCAGTGGCCTGTGTGTTTTCAAGAGCAGTGTCTTGGGGTAGAGTGTCGTACGGACGTTCAGGAGATGTTTCTGCACGGGGTGAACCCGATGGCGGTGGTGAAACAGGCGGTTGCAAAGACGTGGCTGCCGCAGGAAAACGGGTACCGTTAGGAATTGGAAGAAAAGGTAGAAAACTATCGTCGAATGATGCCTTCCATTTATTGTTTCACCCTTACATACCGAGTACTTGACCAGTTAGATGATGCATTCCAACGCTTGCCATTTTCAAGCTGGAAAGTACTTCGACCTACATTGCGATAAATCTTCAATGAACCGGAGTATTTAGGACCAGATTTCCGTGTATTACGTACCCTAACAAGATCGCCTGGCTGAAACTCAGGAAATTTGGTTGCGCGATGACGATCCACATCCTGTTTTTCCCGTACTCTACTCTGCACTTCCTGGCGCAACTTTGGAGAAGCGAATTCCGGATAAATTGGAGGCATGCTTGCTACGTCCAGACGAGTTTGCGGTTGTCGACTATGGAGCCCATAGCTGGAGACACGCCGGTGATCATATGTGGAGTAAACCTGTATATTGCTAAGTATTCTAATACCCCTAGCGTGAGGTCTCGCTGTTCCAAAATAGCAATCTGTATGAACTATTTAAGAACACGGTTAATTCTTTCTACCTGGGCATTGGCCTGTGGGTAGTAAAGAGAAGACAAGAAATGCTTAATGCCACTTTCCTTCAGGAAGTTTTCGAACAGTGCAGAAACAAACTGTGGTCCATTGTCGAACACTATAGCATCAGGAAATCCTTCTCTACTGAATATGGACATGAGACTGCGCATGATGGCTTGGAATGTGACCGAAGGCATAAAAGCAACTTCATGATAGTCAACCACGACCAATGCAAAGCGTGATACTGTGGAGCACGATAAAGGGGGCCTATTATGTCTATGGCTAACTTCTCCCATGGTCTTAATGGCCATTCGATAGGTTGTAATGGAGCGAAAGATGGTTTGGTAGATTGAGCTGCTTTTTGGCAGACAAAGCAGTTTCCCTCAAGTTTCTCAACTTGCATATCCATGTGAGGCCACGAGTAGATGCCTCTCAATCTTAGCTTGGTTTTCGTGACGCCTAAGTGACCTTCATGAGGAATAGATAGCAGTGCCTGACGCAAGAAAGCCGGAGGAACGATACGTTCACCTCGGAGAACCAGATTATTTATGTAGGACAATTCGGACTGTACAGCAGCATATGCTTATAACACTGGCAGAAGGTCCGCTGTAGTTCTCCATCCTTTTACTATTTTGTCTTTTAATGCTTGGCAGACAAGATCTCCTTGTGTGGCTGCTTGGAATTCCTCCTTTGTAGTACAAGTTGAAACTAAAGACACCATTTCCTGATCTAGTGCTGGTTGACATTCGGGAGGGACACGTAGGCGTGACAATGCGTCCGCAATGACATTTTGGTCACCTTTACAGTACTCAATGGTGAAATGGTAATATAGCAATTTTGCATTCTACCTTGCGATTCTTAATGGTCGCTGTTCAGGACCCTTTGAAGATAGCAATGCGACTGGAGCTTAGTGATCAGTTCGTAGAGTGAACTGTCGACCCCACAAGTAAACATGCCAGTGTTCTCATGCAAACAGACCTGCCAATGCTTCCCGTTCACCTACGGAGTACCATCATTCTACGGAAGATAACGTACTAGAAGCAAAAGCTACTGTAAAGAGCTCATTTGCGCATTTTTGCTGTAGGACGGCTCTTATGCCAACGTCAGAAGCATCAACCGTCACAACAATAGGAAGATGCGGTTGAAACATGCGTACCACCGGGCGCGATGCAAGTATGTCTTTAATCGCCTGAAAGCTGTATTCAGTATCCCAATGCAAGACAAATGCTTGTCCTTGCCTTAGGAGTTTCCTTAGCGGTTCCACTACGTCGGTATACTGCGGGATAAATTTAGCATACTATCCCGTGTGGCACAGAAATGAATGTAGAGCCTTTTTGTTTTTAGGCTATGGTGCCTCTACAATTGCCTGAATTTTGCTATCCATCGTCGAAAAGCCGTTTGCAGAAATTTTATATCCTAAGAAAGTTAATCCTGGGGCACTCAATACGCACTTGTGCTTAAGCTGCATGCCTGAATTACTTATTTTAGACAGGGCGGTTGCAAATTTCTGCCGTGGTCACGTTGAATGTGACCCACTACAAGAACATCATTGAGGTAGCACAAGGTGCCTGGACAGTATTTTAAGACAGATGACATGATCTGCTGGAAAGCGGATGGTGCAGATGCCAAACCGAAGCACACCCGCTTGAACTGAAGAAGACCGTCATGAGTGATAAAAGCAGTAAGCTCACGGCTTTTCTCGGACAATAAAACCTGATGATAAACAGACTGCAAGTCCAATTTACTGAAGACAGGACCACCAGCGAGTCGATGCAACAGTTCGTCAGCCCTCGGTAGCGGAAAGGCGTCGATGATGATAGCCTTTTTGGGGTCTCGAAGATCGACGCAAAGTCAAATGGAATTGTCCTTCTTCCGAACAACGACGAGCGGAGAAATCCACTCGGACGCAGTTTCACTGAGTGGTTGCACTGAAGCTCGGAGCCGAACGTTGGGGACGAAGCCCTTTACAAGTCCCAATTGTCCGGAGAACAGATGGGCAAACTCTGCTGGAGCGTTGTGTGGAAGAGACGGAAGCTGGACGCTTGGGTCAGCTGGAAGTCCGGATACTTGTTGACATGTGAGCGAAGACCCTTGAATGTCAATGCCCAAAGCTTGAATGGCTTCTTTGCCCAGGGGAGAATCACGTTGGTTCGTGACGTGAAATGTCACTACTGCAGCCTTGTTGCGGTACTTGACGAGCACGAAGACACGTCCTGAATGCAGCATTTCTTGCTGCGAATAATTCTCGAGTCGAAGACTCGAAGGAGATAGTAGAAAAATCTTGAAATATTCTTCGTATAGGGAGCTGTTCATCAGCAACACCGTAGCTGCTGTGTCCACGAGCAACTTGAGTGTAGTATTTGCAATGAGGACTTGGGCGTGAATTGTTGCCGGACGGAAATTCGGTGCTTGAATTGTAAGCACAAACGGGACTGTAGTGGCTGAGCCTGTATCAGCGGTAACGGAAACAAGCTGCGTTCGAGCAGGAGACTGTCGCTGCGTTCGGTTGCTTGAACGGCGAAGCGAAGCGTAATGTGCCACTTTTCCGCACGCACGGCAGGTAACGCGCTTTGCCGGACTGGCTGGATCGGATGCAATGTCGTGAGTTGAACCACATCGGTAGCAATGGACTGCGATGTCTCGACTGGTTTCGCATAGTTCGGGCCGGGCGTCACGTTGGTCCCGAGGATGCGACTGTCCGCCATACCGTTGAGCACAATCTTGAAGGCGCCGGGTCGAGCGAGAAGGGTGGCGGGAACCGCCATCTTGCGCGCTCTGGTGAGGAAGGTGATGGCAGAAGGCGCCATCTTGGCGTTGCGTCGAGACGCGCTGAACGGAAGAGCTGTTGAAGACATGAAGTTTCTTGTAAACTTGCTGAACGCTTCGGCCGATTCGCTCGGCTTTCTTGAGCCTTAGGGACGATCCTCCGTAGAGTAGCCTTTCTCGTATTCTTGCTGATGCGACGCCTTGCAGAATTTGGTTGCGAAAGGACTCGTCGTAGCAAGCGCCGAACACACAAGCAGGCGCCAGCCTTTGTAGTGCGGTGATGACGTCCTGAAAGGTTTCCCCAGGTAGTTGCTTCCTGTCGTGGAAGATAATGCGGTGCACCAGGAGATTGGTGCCCTTTTCATAGAGCTGGTCGAAGATGCGAAGAATATCTTCGAAAGTAGTAGCCGTCTGGTCCGTTTGCGACGCGAGGTCGTAGTAAAGACGCTGCCCCTCGAAGCCCAAGTTACTGAGTAAAATGGCTTTCTTCCTGTGGTGTTGTAGTGCCTTGCATCCGATCGCCTGGAGAAGCGTGCAAAAAGTACTTTTCCACGTGAGCCAAGGTACCGAAGGAGTACCGGGTAATGCAAGGAAAGGCGGCATGGGGATGCGAACGCCATGCTGGGCACCGAGAACAAAGGCGGGGGAGTCGAGGTGGACGGAGCAGAAGTAGACGTAGCGGCTTGCATGTCCGAAGCAGGATAAGAGCAGGTGTAGAACGGCCAGGGCACGTAGGAAAAGAGCAAATGGTTTACCTCGTCGCCAGTTTGGTATAGCTTCCAGGTGGCGGCCGGACGGAGGACCTACGACATGAGGCCTAAACGACAGGACGCTCAGCACCGCAGAAAAAGAGCCGGACTGCTCAAGTCGGGGACCAGGCAAAGAATGATTTATTTCTTCGAGGGGGAACGCAGCAAGCACTTTACACGGTGTGGCGCTCAGGGGCGCCCTGACGTAAACGAAGAAAAATCGAAACCAGAAGCCAACACAAGATACCACACCAAGATGAATTAGTCCTGCGTCATGAATGGGACTGTCATGAAAGATGCCTGCGCCGTAGCGTGTCCCATCTGGTAGCGAAATGGAGGCGGGTTTCATAGTCCAGCGGTGTTGTTCGCGCACAAGGTAGATCCAGGTAGCCAGAGGAGAGCATGAACAACGACGGGAAGCAGCAGCCACGTTGCAGCTCAGGTCTTCGGGTCGTTGAAAAATTGACCAGAAACTGCGAAGTGCTGATACGCTGTTCCCTCGATGCTTGCAAAGTGGGTGGGAAGACTTCGAAAGACCAACACAAGGTAGTCCTGCGTCATGAATGGGACCGTCATGACAGATACCTGCACGATAGTGTGCCCCGTCTGGTAGCGGAATGAAGGCAGGTTTCATAGTCCAGCGGAGTTGTCCGCGCACAAAATAGTCCTAGGTTGCCAGATGAGGGAGCATCAGTAACGGTGGAAATCAGCAGCCACTTCGCAGCTCCGGTGTTCGGTTCGTTGAAATGTTGGCCAGAAACTGTGAAGCAGTGATATGCTGTTCCCTCGATGTTTGCAAAGTAGGTGAGAATGCTTTAAAAAACACACCCAAGGTAGGTCTGCATCATGAAAGGGACCACCATAACAGATGCCAGGGCAGTGGGGTGCTTGACGATCGGACTGTGTCGTGTCAGTGCCTTCCAAGGCAATGTGTATATGTGGCTGCGTGAGCACAATTTATGATTGCTTCTACAGAGCTTGTCAATGGATAAGAAATGGTGGCTTTACAATATTGTCTCAAATTGTCGCGCTTACGCTCTGTGTCTGCGGTGCCTGTCAAACACACACAAAGGCTGTCCCGTGGCTGGATATCCGAGCCCACTCGTTCTGCCTTGCCCGGCGTCTCAACCACGAACACATTTCGCATATAAAACTACTGTGGAAGCTCTTAGGCGCGGTCGGCCTTGAGGTAGCAGCCGTCGCACGTTGATAACGGCCGGTTGCCAGAATTGGTTTCTAGCCAGCGTTACTTCTTTTTTTTTGTCAGAACTTTAATGCTCGCCTTTAACGCCTCGCAGCCTTCCTTCGGTTGGCTGCTATATAACCACTAGTCTGTGTGACATTCCTTTGTATTGTAGCAAGTGCGCTATATTTTATTAGTATGTTGACACCACATCATGCAGGGAAAAGCTGCTTAAGGGCATCTTTTTAACTCCCTGCAGTAAGGCTTTACCTTGCGTGCTCGAAGCTTCATGGTGAAATTTATATGCCTATTGCGAAAACCTGCGATTCGTTTAATTGGTAAAGTTTTTCGACATGATATATGCGAAGTGCTCAGAAAACATGAAACTGAACTGGTGGGATCAACGAATCACTATTGTACATACCCCACGCGTAATCCGAAAAACTCGAGCTTCGGTGCGTGCCGAACAATTTGCAGAATACCACTCTATGGAATCCAATCAATTCAGTGGTATACCGTGAACAGATCGCCAGTATTTCATTCAATTGCCTGTATATTACCTTTTCTACGCTAGTGTACCGATGGATATATGTGTATGTTGCGGTACCCCATTGATCACCGCTTTGATTCTTTTTTATTACACCTTTATTTGTGTATATTGCTTCTCGTGATTTCAATATCTGTCACCACTTCTTATCACTCGTAACTAGAACTTTACTATTCTGTACAAGATTATATCTGTAATTTGTAGCTTCTTGTTTGGAATGCAACTTGTTTATCTCTTTCGCAGGCTTTCCACTTTCTACTATGCTGGGTACAAAGACGCATTCAAGCCTCCTTAAGCCATTCTGTCCGCGTGCGTAAAGAACTCCTGATATTTAGATAAAGTACGCCTACATGCGTTTAATTGAATATCTATACCTCCATTGGGCGAGCGCATGCTTATTCAATAGCGCCTTGCATGGTTGAAGTTCAACGTGGCAATACAAAACAAATAACAGAGCATAGCTGATCGATGAGAGATTCGCGAATTGCGTTTTTGTAGCTTGCAACCTGGTTACACTTATGTTTTTGGTCATGGCCAAATAATTAAAATGAAATTTTCCACAATCAAGGGAAGGATTCAACGTCGCATGGAGATACACCCATGTTTTCTGTACTCATTCAATGTGGTAATGTCCCATTTCTAAGCGCTTCTTGAATAAATTGTGGCTTGCCTGAAGAATGCCACTTAGTGCGAGTCACAACACGGGGTCCTTCATGATCAGGTGTTTGATTTTCATATCTCTCAGTTGCTGTGCTGGCTCGTGGCACGGCACTAATGGGCAAGGTGTTGTGTGTTCAACCTGCTGAATTGCTTTCAGTTTATTAGTAAACAGTCATGAGTACCCATGTCAGAGTTAAATGACAACCCAAATAGTTTCTAGAGCCACCGAAACAACAATGCACTCATGCAGAATGGCTTGGAAAAGATTTAATGTAGCCGAGATAATTCCTCCTCCTATCAAACTTAGCACACCATCACAGGGAAAGCCAGCCATTGCTGTGGAGTATCCATAACACTTTTTTCCCATTCGGTATGTGCTGACCTGTGTATGGCTGCTTCACGAAATCAACTATGCAACTGAGAACGTCGAGTTCGTTGCGTACGTCTTCTACGCTACAAAACGGGACACAGATGATGCACCGTAATGCGCTGCTTGCTCCGCTATTTAGTTCCACATGCCTCACTACTAGCGTGATGGTTGTCATGCGATGACTTCCATGCATCTTTAATGACTGTACCAGTTGCAGCGTTGTACATATATTACTTACCGCAGGGCAGCGGGTCTTACCATAAGGAATCGTCTGAGGAAATTCAAGGCGCAGCCAAAGGATCAGGAACAATAGAACTCGCTGGTGTATGTTTACGCGTTGCCTTCGAGGGACGTTTGCCGTGCTCTTCAAATAAATCTTACATGCAAGAAACAATTTCTAATCATGGGGCACCCCATACTGGTGGACTCCGGAAATTTGGTCCAACTGGGGTTCCTTAACGTGCACCTAAATCTAAGCACACAGGTGTTTTCGCATTTCGCCGCCATCGAAGTGCGGCTGCCGTGGCCGAGGTTCCATCCCGCCATCTCGTGCTTAGCAGCCCAACGCCATAGCCACTAAGCAACTACGGCGGGTAAGCCGCTCTGCTGTAGACTGATTACAATAGACTACATTATACCACAGAGCCATCATAGACTATAGACATAATAGACTTGATCGGTTCAGACTAGCCTTTAATTTTTTGTTATTCTTGCTGAAAACATCAATTTAGCATTCTAGGGTGCTTTTATTGAGCATTTCGTTCTGTTCCTCATTTGCACATTCTTGCAGTACTTAAATTCTGACAGACAACTCTATATTTGTAATCTAAGTAGTTTTGTTTTTGTATTGTATTTTATGTGATGGTATTTCTAATACGTTTGCTGTTGGCGGAGAAAAACCACGATTTTAACAGCACCCTAAGTGTGGAAAATTTTCATGTTTGTTTAGTGTTAACGTGGGAGTGCTACTCACAGAGGCGCTTAGTAGAACCTTTTCTGCCATTTTAGGTTAGCCCTGATCTTTTTCATAAGCCAATATTTATTCAGTTCCGTTCGCATTCAATTTGGCGTGCTTTTGCTGCGATTGAAGCGGGCCGTTTCTGTAGCAGTTAAAAACGCGTGCACTAAGATATTACACCTCGTAACTTTCATTTAAACTTTTGTTTTTGGTAATTTGCTACAGAAGAACAGCCAGCTTCTAAAAATTGTAAATTTGCTTGCAACAAAAATTTTCTCCGCAACGTTTTTGGCCATTCCCACGAATGGAAAAGAAATTTCATAAAACCGTCCGACTTAGATGATCAGGTCAAATTAACTTTGAACTGTGTAAGCTAATAAAAAAGATCAAGCCACCTTCGAAATAAGACCTTCCTACAGTATTGAAAAAAATTCCCCGGATCGCACGCATATATGCCAATCTGTGATAACAGAAGCATTTTCTTAGGTTTTCTGAATGTCTTCATTTCATTGTAGCACAACGCTCTTTGCTCATTGCAGACAGCGTATATGTAGAGATCCTATGAAATTACATCGCCATACTGTTTTCCTATTCTGTGCAATGCACTTTTTTCTCGAAACTTAGCTGCATCCTTGGACTGCGCTACTTCTCTTTACTCGACTTTGTCACATTTTTTTCTCTTATTTTGTTATCTGGGCACCTACCTTGTGGCACATGCCTAATTGTTCATACCTATTGGGCCCACTTTTCCGTTCTGGCCCATAACGAATGGTCGATGTTGTCGTACACTGGGCTAGACCGCAAAGTTGAGGGAATAGCCAAAGAAAGCTTGACCTTTAAGTAGAGCATTACGGAAAGAAAAAAAAAGTAGCTAGGGCGATACTTGGAGGAAACAAGGGGTATGACAGTCAATATGAGCAGGGTAATGACGTGAGAAATTTTCAAAATACGCCACCAAAGAAATTCAGGACTGTGATACAGTGCAGCCATGGCAACTACGTTATCATGTTTAGACGCAGTGGCTATAAAAAAAAACTGAAGCTCCGTGCGTAACAAGAGATGAGATTAGGTGGTATTTGCAAGATACGTACGTCCGAGGCAAAAGCAGCAGGAACAAATAGAACGAGAATTCTTTAGATACAAGATGGCAGCAATATGGTCCACGGAACGCTTGCGTTCTTGCATGCAGAATGCTTTAGTGTTTTCAAAAGGGAGAAACCTAGACCAAGGCCACCGTCACAATAATTCTCCAGGAGGGTGACGTGAAAGGGAAGAATTATAGGTACATTACTTGGACATTGACGGTGTAAGATACATTCACCAACGTAATTTTAACGGAATCATGACAGCACCAACAATTAGCGAATTTGGAGAGCAAGCTGGTTTTAGTAAGCGAAACTCCCAGGAGTTTTTTTTTTTTTGTGTGGCTTCGACTGACGTCTGGTCAGCAATTAAACTACGTAGTCGTTTGCAGTTTTCGACGGCTTCGGAAGCTCTTGTGGTTTTGTTTCCGGAATGATGGGCAGTGCTAGGGTGAACTTTTGTGGCTTGAACGCAAGCAAAGAGGAGTGTGATCAAGGTATGTCTGGGCTTCTCCGATATGCTCATATTGATTATAGCTTCATGACAAGAAACAGGGGCTGAAAGGTGTGCACACAGCCTCGTTGACATTTTGTTTGCCAGTTTCAGCGATGACAAGGCATACCCCCGTATTTTCAAACGTTCCTGCACTAAGAGCTCTTTCTGCACTCAGCGGAGTTGAGTACAGTACCGCCCCTTGACGGAAGAAGCTACGCTTCTCGACAATTGCCATGGTGTGTCAATAAAGCATCGCCTACTTCCTCAGAGGGACGGCTCTGCCATTCGCTTAGGTGGAATGGAGGAACATTCTAGAATGTGTGCTTACATGTGGCGCGACAAAACGCCTGTTTGTGAGAACGCACTGTTTTACCAATCTTAATCCGCACTCGCTCGCAGTTGGGCAATGGGAGTCTTTTCCGGACTGGCTACGGTCGATGTGAGCTGTCGGTTGCCTTGTAGGCGTTCCGCCTTTGCTTCGTCGGATTGCTTCTGGGGCTGACCCGACGGGTCAGAATTGTTATAGTGCCTAGAATATACTGGCTAGTGTGCCATCCACCAGCTCTTTTCAATGGGCGAGCGTGGCGCCGCCTGCAATGAATGCCCACGATGGCCGGCAGAGGTCGCTGCCGCATGGGTGGGGGCAGACTGCGTGTGTCGTCTGCTTCGCATATCAGTTTCGCAGCTGTTGCATCGGTTTCTGTGTTTGTGTTTTCAGTGTTGTAGCAGCGTTGCGTGTTTGTTTGTGCGTGGTTGTTATGTTCGTGTGCCTGTCATTGCGAGATCTATGCGGCGGTGGTGAAAAAATGCCGAAGCTATAGAAACAGTGCAAGGAGAGGACCTGCTTTGTGCCGTTGTGTAGAAGCGGTTACCGCTCGAACAAAGGGCGTGTATCCTTGTTCACTCCACCACCTGATATGAAGCGGCAGCAGAATGGGCAAGAATGATCAGGAGAACGGACAGAAGGCCGGCACCAACTGCTGCGGTTTGTGAAAAACATTTCGAAAACAGCTTAGCCGAGCGCGCGTTCTCTATCACCGTGAATGACGTTGTCCACGAGATTCCCCGCGATAACACACGCCCACGGTGGAAGTATTCTTCCATCGTATGCTAAGCATTATGCTAAGCATTCAGCTTACTTTTCCTGAGTACCAGGGGTAAAAAACAAGAAAAAATGAGCAGTAGTGCTTTGATCTACTATACTGCAGGTTATATGTTGCACGAAAGATCCCTGCCCAAAATTTTTGACCACATCGCGCAGGCTTCCTTTGCGTAAGTAAAGCTGAAGCTAGTAACGACGCTGCTTCATTATTGTACTTCCCATTTTGACAATGGAGGCCTTGCTTGTCTATCTTAGCCAGACGTTGTCAACCGCTGTGAAGGCCGTGGAAGATGCTTTTACTGTGTTCTTCAGCAGAAACAAGTTACCAGTAGCGAGTCTAGCTGATTTTTCAGGTCAGCTGCAGACAGCTGGCCTTTTCCCAACTAGGGTGACCAGAGCGTGAAAAACCAGCTTTGACAGCACTTGCAAAGTTCTTTATTTTCTTGAGGTTTTGGTTTTTTTGTAAAAGGCATCAACAAAGAGAGGGAAGCGCAAAGGCAACGGCAGAAGCTCCTTAAACTACGTCACTGCGCGATCTATTATCTTCATGTATGTGTGCAATATCTCATCTAGGGCTGTCTTATATGCCTCCGTTTGACTGTTCTTACGCATGAATAAAATCTTTGTTACGGTTAAATGAAAGATCTGTTTCCTATTGTTGTTCACGTATATCGGACATAAAAATAAATCTGCACGTATTTACAAGATAATAAAAAATGTATAGTACACGGAACACCACGCGCAGTCAATTTTACAGGCATTTCTTTTTTTTTTTGCTGATTATCCTATCCTCATGGTCCAATGGGAATTATGAGAAGATGGGTACATGGTTTACAAACATTAAAAAAAACATTCAAACCTATGAGGACAACAATAACAGGCAGAAATACCAGCAAATAAAATAAAAAGAAAGAACAGACCAATTCAAGCCATTTCAAAAGATGATCGGTTGCAGCGGTTTTGAATGGTTATGCATTATTATAACATCAATAGAAAAGTAACGTAACCTTAGAATTGCTTTACTTTGTTAGAATGAAAAATGTAACCTAAAACTTACCCTTAAAAATTACGCTGCCGTCATCGCTAGAATAAAAAAAACAAGTGTCCTTAGCCATCGCCGAATTGACATGTACGAAGGCGATCGCTTTGTAAAGCCTACTCTCACCCTAATCCTCCTTCATCCACCCTAATCCTCCTTAATTAATACAGCTTAATCCCTGTAATTCAGCCTAATCCCTCTTAATCCAATCACTATTATCAATAATTAAATTTGCTAATCATTTAGCATCTCTTATACACGGCTGGACATGCTTTGGTTCGTTTCTGGCCTTTCTTGGATCGTGTGGTATGTTCTGTACCTCGCAACATGGCCTTGGAAAATGGAGATCAAGGCATTTGCCTTGAAAATTACGTTTGCCAGCATAGAAACACATCAGGTTCCCACCTCGAAGCCCAGCTGAGCACACGCTTTTCATGCAAGCGACAAGCGCTAGAAAAGCCTGTTGTAATCGAAACAAACCCTGATTTATAAATCATCTGCCCACATTTGAACTGTGCTGCTGCTACAGCTTAATAAAAACAAAAAGCGCAGCAGCCCGCTTGCCGATGCTGCGGAAACACGGCGGGCTACGAAGACCGGATGGTGCCGCGGCACCCACCTGCACTGCAGCGCCCCTAGCGGCAGCCGCCGGCATTCATTGCATTTGGTGCCACCCGGGAGGCCGTGGACGGTACACTAGCCAGTATATTCTAGGCACTATAGAATTCCGGTCGTAGGGAAGCGGCTTCTTACAAAGGTCGCACCGTGCTGTAGCCGATTCATCAAAAAAAAAGTGCTTCATCGGTAATGCAGTGAGGCACCTCCATGGGCTTCGACAGTGCTTAGGTAGTAAAGCGTTGGGGCGAAAACACAATGCGAGTTTCTTGAGTCCTCGTTAGCGTTTCTTGTAATCAGGTTGTGCTTTTATTAGTCGTTTGTGCAATTTCGTATGAATATCTGACGTTGGTTTCTAGAAATACACTGCTTAGTACCGTTTGTGTAGCACAAGAGCGCCTGCCGTTCAGTGCCTGCTTTCGCTAATATTTTGTTCTTTTAGAGTATCAACACGTAATTGAGGTTGACGGGTATCGTGGTTGAGTAGGCTAGCAATACGGATGATGGTAAAAGGTGGTAAGTGTTCATTCGCACCTTTGGTATTGCTACGGCGCGTTGTATTTTCTCTCGCTATCTTATCCTTGCTTAATGGTGGCGTTGGTGCCGTGTTCTTGCGTGGGTCCATCTTTTAAGGCCTGCTTTTGACATCGCACAAGCATTCTATTGATTTAGGGCTTGACGTATACAGCGGATGAAAGTGACTTGGCTTCGTGTGCCTCAGCGAATGCCACGCTCACCACGCGGAGGCCGTGTGACGCAGTCACCTTGGCCCCGTGCCGCGAGACAGGCTCCCTCTGGGATCAGCTAGCAACAGCAGCCGCGGGGCGTCGCGGCGGCTACCCAAGGCCGACGCTTGACGGCCGGCCCTGACGTAACGCTGCCCGCCCATGGGCTCTGCCGGCGGCCTAGTGATTGGGCCCGATACACCGCCGTCGCGCACACGGCTGGTGGTGCTGACGCGCTGCATCGCTGAGGCGCCAGTTGCGGCGATGGGTTCGGCTGGTCGCCCTCGAGGAGGGAGCGCATGCGAAACGGCTCCGCGCAGAGCCTTTGTTTGGACAGAAAACACGTTGGCTGCGACTAGCGTGCATGAAATATCCTACAGTTGTTGCTTACTGTCTTTGTTTTCGCTGTTGCAAGGTGCGGAAAGAAAATTTCTGCGCGGAAAAGAAAGAAAGAAAATCATTATTTACGTTTCATAGTTTAATTGCCCGACAAATGTGCCTTTCGGCAACAGCATTTACGGGAAGGCAGCTTTGGCAGTGACCTCGCAGGAATGCTTGTGTGCGCTTATTCGAACGAACAATCGTCCAGAATATTATTGAGTAGATTTAACGACGCTGACACATTTTCTGCAGTTTACCCATGCTATGTGTATACAGGGTGCTTCAGGTTTTTGAACCAGGGATTAAAAAAAAAGAAGCGGTTATCCGCAGCTGAATCAAACCAACGGCATATGGTTTGGCGTCATGTGGCGCTTCTGATATTTTTTTTTAATATTCCGCTTAATTAGTTACCAAGATGAGTTATTCAAAACACTGAATTATTACTTTAGGCCCAAACGCGTTCCTTTGCGTTGTTGAGGGGCTTCAGAAAGGACTGATTGATTTTCTCGTGGCAACGGGCATGCTGCGTGGCGATTGTTTTCGGCGTTTAAAGAAAGCGTGCGAAATTAAAAAAAACCACGTGACTGCGCTCGTGCGCTATCGTATTGCAGCGCTTTCCACCGTGCGTTGAGCCTATCGCTTATCAGGAACGACGGCGCTTTCTTTCCGCAGCACAGACGCTCTGTGAAGCCGATGCCGGCGGCCCCTCATTTCGCCACGGTCCGAGCGCATGGATCTGTCGCACGAAGCGCGGTTGAGAGCGACAGCGTGTGAGTGCAGTCATGTGCATTTGTTTCGTATTTGGCAGGCTTTCTTTAAATGCCGGAGAAAACACCACGCAGCCAGTAGGTTGCCGAAAAAAAATTGATGGATCGTTTCTAAATACTCTCAACAACACAACGAAATGCACTTGGTCCTAAAGCGAACATTAGAAAGTTTGCATAATTCATCTCAGTTAATTAAATAATCAAGCGGATTATTAAAAAAATGCTCTAAGGAGCGCTCTACGATGACAACCCGCATGCCGTTGGTCTTATTCAGCTGCGACTAACCGCTTCTTAATGTCCTTGGCTCAAGTTGCGTGAAACGCCGTGTAAAATGTTTGCGTCCCATGAAGTGCAGTTCTATGGAGAGTGTTGAAGGCATTTGCCACAAGCAAGGGTTTTCAGTGGGCACTTTAAATGAGTATTATATGCGCAAGCATTCCTACGCTTACTCAACGAGAAAACCGTCCTTCACGTACGGCAAAATGCGGGCCAGCCCCGGAGATGCGCCGCCCGACAAAGACGTGATTTGAGAGTAACTCACTTTCGTCACACGTGTCAATTGTTTCCAGTTTTTATTCTTTCCGAAAGTTGTTAACGGGTGAAGCCGTCTATGTAGTGCGGAAGCTCTTATTCCTCAGCTAATGTAATATTTTTCTTCGCTGTCAGAACAGTGTTCTGTTGCTTGGTATTTTGTGCTGCCATTTCTGTTTGTAATTGTTTCATTTTCGAAGTTTTTTAAAAAGATTTATTTTGTAGCCCATCCTGCTAAATTCTCTAGTGTGATTGCCGTATCAATAAATGAATATCACTGGCACATTGACTAAACGCAGTATTGGCGCTGGTGCGGCAAATTTGCTGTCAAGTAGAGACTGCACTGCGCGTGCTGACGTAGCAGCCGATTAGAGGCCATCTTCTTTATTTATTTTTTATTTGAACATGCTGCTAACAAACATGTCATTACAGAGAGGGAATACATCGAGATACAAAACTGAGATGGAAGGTACTTTGACCTATCATAAAACTTCGACAAAACATCATCGAAAAACATCAAGGTCTTCGAACGAGTGGCATAGAATGATTGACAGGAATGCAGAACATCTAGAAAAGATTGTCCGAATTTCAGGCAACAAAACTATCAAGAGAAATTTAAAACACTTTTACATCAGTACATTCAGCAGTGTGAGCAGGTAGTCCATTACATTTTTTTTATCACATCAGGAAAGAAAGAATAACGAAAGATGTTTGGGCGGGTGGCACAAGGACGAGTAGTTGCACCACGATTTATTCCCTTGCTAAGTCTATACCACGTGCAGGCATGTATCTGTTTTTTATCAATTTAGATGACCCTGGAGAATCTGAAATAATAATTTGATCCTATTGCTCTGTCGCCTAATTTCGAATAATTCCAAATTACATGAACTTAGCATTTCGGTAACCGAGACAGTTTTTTGTATCTAGAACGTATATATGGACTGCAAGTCTTTCAAGTCTTTCTAGTTTACCGTTTGCACCTTTTTGATGGGGACTCCAAACTACGGCAGCGTATTCTAGAACAGGTCGAATAAAAGTTTGGTATGCCATTATCTTTGCGTCATTGGTTGCGTTTCGTAGCTTTACTCGAAGAAAGCACAGCTTTTTGTACGATGCGTAGAACACATTTTCCATCTGCCTGCGCCAGCTTAAGCAATCAGCACTCAATACACCAAGATATCTGAAACTAGACACATTTGTCAAAATAGCATTTTCGATATTATACTGTAAGGAAACAACCTTTTTCTTTCGGTTAATTTGCGCGAAGCTGGTTTTGGCGTAATTTCCATTACCCATTTCAGACACCAAGTATGAAGACCTTCGAGACACTGGTTAGGTTTTACCTGATCGTTTCTACAGGTGACTGGGGCATAAAGTAAGCAGTCATCTGCAAAAAGCATCAACGCCACTGGCGGCTGAACAACTGTAACTACATCAATAATATAAAGCGAAAACAAAAATGGGCCTAGCACCGACCACTTTGGTACCCCAGAAGATACCTCCAGAAAACCTGACGCACAATTACTAACGCGTAAACTGTTAAATATGCTTCAATCCATTTTAAGATATCATTATTGATACCTACTTGGCGGAGTTTAAAGAGCAGTTTATCATGCGACACTTTATCAAACACCTTCCTGAAATTAACGCACATAACATCATTATGTTTGTGTTCGTCTGAAGCCACTGAGAAATCGTGAACCGTTTCGATTAGTTGGGAAACTGTTGAGAGGCCCTGTCTAAAACTATGCGGATTTGCATAAAGTAACTTATTTGTTTCCAGCAAATAATGTGTTTTGCTATTACGTGATCGATGAGTTTGCAGCATATAGTGGTCAGGGATACAGGGCGATAGTTGTTTGTAAGCAGGTGCTTTCCAGTTTTGAACACCAGAATAACAGCAGCGCAGCGCCGATCTTGTGGAGAGAATGAGTACGTAAAGAGTGTGCAAAAAGAATTTCTGAATAAAAAGACATCAACTCGGCATATTGCTTCAGAAATACCGTCAGTATCCCGTCAGGGCCACTGGCCTTCTTTGAATTTAATTTTAGAAGATGATGAAACACGCCCTTCTGGTGAAACGAAAGAGGCTCCAAAGGAAAAGCGCAGAATAGTTTACGTCATCTTTGACGTGATTACCTGTATCTCTGTCTAACACCGACTAAATAACCTAATTAAAGCCATCTGCTATCTGTTGCGTGTCTGTCACGAGGTGGCCTTCTATTGTTATCTGCTCTATTTTTGCTTTTTGTTCTCCCAAAAACGCGAACAATTTCATGGCGCACTTTTAATGAAGTTGCAGAAAGTGTCATTAAAGAACTTTCTTTTTGATTCTGATAATGCTGTTTTAAGGCTGCTCCGCACATGTGATAGTTCGTTTAACTTCTTTGGCTGTTTGCGTAGCCTTCTTATTTTATGTTTCACGTGAACAATGTCCCGGGTTATCCATGGATTTTTCTGTTTTATTTGTAAGAACGTGGTACAAATGTGTCAGCGCAAGTTATAATAATGCCTTTCAATCGCTGCCACAATTCCTCGACTGACTCGTGACTGGGAGGCAATTTCAAATTTGTCAAATGATTGCGCGAAATAATTCAGAACCGATTTATTATCTACTCGTTTGGAATCTTTAACTGAAATTCGTTCTTTACGCCCTAAGTCGGCACAATGATTGCACGATGAGGGCAGTATACATACATACATATACATATATATATATATATATATATATATATATATATATATATATATATATATATAATATGTTTACTGAAACCATCTTATGCTCGGATATCCCGTCCAGAATTGATAAGTCATAACCTCCGACATTACTGGACAGAAACACGAAGACCAATATTGATCAGCATGTGGGTGTCACCCTTGTGTTTTTGTTAACAATTTGCCTTAATTCATTAAAAATGCGATTTCCAATAATTTATTTACACTCATTGTCTAGGTGTGGTTACTTGACCGAGCCTCCCAATTAATGTGTCCTAAGTTCAAGTCGCCAGCCAATATTAGTGGAGTGCTTCTGTTTACATGAGTGCAGAGAAATTCGTTGAGGCCTTCTAAAAATTCAGGTGGAGTCGCTGGTGGCCTGTACACTACTCAAACAAGGTACGCAATGTTCCCAAAAATTAGTTTACACCACACTGACATATTGCCTTCTATCATTATAGCCCGACAACAATCCTTAACAATAATGGCGACACCCACACATCTTGCATTTCGGTCTCATCTAAACACGCTATACCCTGGCGGTGTCATCCAATCGCTTGGTATCCAGGTGCGTAACCAGATTTCGGTTATGAACAGTATAAGAAGGTACGCTGACAGTAATATATATTCGGTATCAGTACTTCTATTAATAATGCTACAAGCATTCAAGAGAGTCTAGCGTAGCTATGCTTCAGGTGGCTTATTTCGAGACGAATGCGGGTTTAGCGCTATGCCGGTTTCAGAACGTGGGCTTTGATGACCTTTATCTCGGTGATTCTGATATGGGCAGCGCTCACTTCGAGTTGTCCCATATGTATACTTGCTCGTCTACCTTAATGTTGTCACAGAGTAGGGTTGCTTTTTTGCCATTTGCCCTGTCCGCAGCAGCACTAGTTACTACAGTTTCATGCGCATAATCATTGCTGATGCTTACAGAGCTCCCTTTCAGATTTTTTTTGCAATTCTACAGCACGCTATCCCTTTCCCTGTAGTCCAAGAAATTTATTATTAGGGGTTGAAATTCTGCTGGGTTTTTTTTTTTCGGTGCGGTGAATTTTTCCTATTGCCTTTACTTCAACGCCCAACTGCTTTCCAAATGAGTCATTCACAACAGCTTTCTTCAAGTCAGCCTCAGATTCTTTGCTTCGCTCCTTAACACCAAAACTAGAAGGTTGTTTCGTCTGCTTCTAATTTCTAACTCTGTTAATCGTTCAGCTTTTGTTTATGTGGCTTTATTTACATGCCTTTATGTATCCTATTTAGATGTGGATTGCATCCCACATCCAAATAGGAAAATAGCCAAAATGATGCAACACATCTATTGCGATTTTCTTCCCTATCGCGGTTCGTCAGTAGGCATGGACGTTATCGCCAGGAAGTCTTCGATGATGCGAAAGAAATACTGAAAAGATTCCATCATTGCTTATGTCTTCTCTAGAAACCTGGTAACTTCGCTCATCCTTGCTTCACCTGACCTACATTTAGAGATTTCTGATATTGCTTTAGCCAAAACAAACATTGCATCTAAAACAACAGAAAAGGCTGGGCTATGTGATCTCTGAAAAATATTCTGCGTGTAACGACCGAAACAAGCGAAAAACTGTTAAAATTATGACTTTGCGCTCTCTTAGCGCCACCTTGGTTTGGACGTGAAATCGAAAAGATAAGCATGTCCATTTGTTTTCTGCACCCGTCACGAAACGATGTCCGACAAGTTAGTGCGAACTGTCATTGAGAAACTATACGTGACCGCACCACACGGGTGTAGCGCTTCACTTCCTCAGAGGAAGCTTCAGCTCAGGCCAATTCCGATGCTGCTTCTTTAAATAAAAATAAACCTGGACTTAAAATTAAACCTGGACAAACTTGAATGGGCTTGTTGCACTTCATAGAAAAAGTTATATTCTAGTAAACGTTGGAAACGAATTTTTATTCAAGGTTAGGTATTTATTAAAGATTGCTGAACATCTGGATGTGTAGAAAGAAAGAGCAGCACAAACTTTAGAAATGCGCCAGTTTGCTCCAGAAATAAATATCTCTTTTTCTGTAAGGTAACTGCGAAACGGAAAAATTTCATATGTGAGTTTAGAACTTACGTGAAATTGTTACAATGTTTCCATCATCATCATTATCAGCCCATTTTTGTCCACTGCAGGACAAAGACCTGCGATCTACAATTACACCTGTCCGGCGCGAACCGATTCCAACTCGCGCCTGTGAATTTTCTAATTTCATCACCCCACCTAGTTCTCTACCGTCTTTGACTGCGCTTCCCTTCTCTTGGCACCCATTCTGTAACCGTAATGGTGCACCGGTTGTCTAACCTGCGCATTACATGACTTGCCCAGCTCCATTTTTTCTCCTAATGTTTACACGAGTTTTGCATGTCTCCTACTGACATCATATTGACATTTTATAGCGGCGTATATCAGATCAATTCTTGTTAACTGTATATTATTCGTAAGTGCAGTTTACACAATTGTGATATCCTTTTTCATTGATGAATTACGGAGTTGTAAGTGCTATTGCGCGCTTTCTTAAAACCTTTCAATGTTCGAGAACAGAGTAAATAAAAAATCGACTTGCCGCATTCACTGAAATTTTACTTTTGTTTTTAAATGCAACAAACCTCATCGGCTTTATTGCTGTGGTGGCCAAGAAAAATGGCATCTTTTCAGTGTTTGCATAGGAATACCCAAGCTAAATGTTCCTTTCACAGAGAGGAGCTCCCGCTAAATTTTCAAATTTTCGGATTCGCCTTCCTTAGCCGTACATTCCAGCGAGCTGCCACTTACTTCTTGCGTATGAGATGCGCCTCCATGAAACTAGATATTCTTAAGCATTGAAGTATACATTTCTGATAGCATTCAAGGGATGTTAGCTATTTTCAACCGTTCTGCATATTTTTGTAGGATATACCAAATAATTATTCCGATGTTTTTGCTAAATCTATCAGGTTAGGAGAAAAGATAACTAGCCGACTATAGATGGAAATAAAGCACACCATATAAGATACATCTCCATGTTTCTCGGTGAGTGCGGCTTTCATAAAGGAATCGTATGGATGTATTTAATTTGGCCAGTGTGCATTAAATCAGATTTGTTTCACTCGCTATTCGGTCACGTCTACAGATTTTCATCGCTTTTCAGCATTTTCGACACTCTGGTTAACCCAGCATAGAGGTTCTTGTACTCCTAAGCCACGCCGTAGCTCATTTGTTCTTAGCACCTTCTAGCCAACCAAAAGTGCACCCTACAAACCTACTGATGAAATGGATACCGCAAAACTTACCTCTACGTCCCGCTGCTGAAAGATCTCATTTCAGACAGGTTGCTTTAAAATGCATCTCGTGTCCTAGGCTTCTGATCTCTCAATTCCAAGCTGTCGCTGAGATCTTGACATGAAAAACATCGGAGCTTGCCTCGGGCCCAGCAAAAACAGTAATATGCGCTTACTACCACACTGTTCGAAAGCTTGACATTTAATTATTTTGCTTGTTCTGGCATTCTTCCTGCTTGGGCATGTCGTTTGATTCTTCGGATATAGCTACCGGTAAGTGTAACCTTTCCTCCTCGTTTGAAGCCTACTAAGAACTTAGATACCGTCTCACAAGTGCAGCACTGTGGAAGCCGCAGGATTCCTTAGCAAATAGGAAGACCAAATGCTTCTCAAGATGTGTTCATGCGCACCGCGTCGTCTGCTCACCGCCACAGTAATTCACGTAATACCCAAAAGGTTTAACATGTCACGTGTTGCTGCAGCGCATTATGTACCACGCAGAATGCACAACTCTCAATTCCCACCAATATTCAGACAGCTAGGACAGCTAGGCTCGGAACTACGTTTCGCAGGTGCAAAACCTGTGTACCTGCGTACTCTTTGTACCTTCGACAGGGCTACGAGCGACTTGTGCGATGCAGTATACCACTCACTGTCTCGGCGCCACTTTGTCTCGTGAGACCCTGATGTCCATTTTGTTACCGTGTCCTCACAGCCGAATATATTCCCATTGCCAACAACTGCCCATGTGAACCACCGCAGCCACTGTTTGCGTCGTGGCGCACCGCACACGGGAGGGGCCACTGCCGGAGGCCATGCCACGCGTGACCAGTTTCCGTTGGCTGCCGTGTGGCGTTACGCGCGATGAATTTCGTAGGACGCGCGTGGAAGAGAAAAATGGGCCACGCTTCCGCTCCCAGTGGAGAACTCTCGCTGGTGTTGTCAGTGAGCCCGTGCAGAGACAGTGCAATCATGACATCGTCGAAGTTCGGAGGCTGCTGGGCTGAGTACTTCATTGACTCAGTGCGGCGCCCAACTGGCTCGCTCATTACACACCAACCTTGGATCTCAAAAAAAAAAAAAGCTGGCTTCGATACCATAGCTCCCCGGCCTAAGTGAGACCCTTGCACGCGTTGTGCGGTCAGATGACGTGCAGGCTGCGCATGTGTCCTCCCAGAAACTTAGACATGAGCTCGTGCATGTGAAAGACCCTTTGGAAAAGGACAAGTTCCCAGTCGTCGTGAACGTCATTCCGTGTGCGGACTTCAAAACAAGACTTAAACAGCACAGGAATGACGCCCAGAAACGAGACGTTGCGTCGAATGCCCTGGCCGAACACTGCGCAATCACGTCACGTACGATTATCTGGGGAAAATTTCGCATGATCGCCAAAGATTGAAGTCATTCTTCGCGTCTTCATGTCGAGTTCCTAACCATCCAAACCACGGCGCACACCCTCAATCGCAACGAAAGCAATCCGCCGTCCCTGTATGCCTAGTGCCTTGCTCATGCTTTGAGCCACACATAAAAAGGGGCGCAAGCTCTGGCGTGCGTTTGATAGTGAACAAGGCTCCCATGGTTGAGCCGAAACGTAAATATATATTTTAAACCATTTTAGTCTGTGCTCGGACTTCTTCTCTTTAAGTATGCATCATCCCGACCACACGGACTTCCGTCATGCTCTCGATTTCATTTATTAGTGCCGTGTCATACGTTCCTACATTGTTTATTTGGGAGAGTGTAGCCGGTGCAATATGCTAGTGCCAATATCTCTTCAGTTGCGCGAAGTCATTCGACAAAGCTTTTCCTTCCTACCCGACGAGTGCTAACTTTAGGCAGAAGTTCCACAAATGCTGTGCGGTGCCCACTCTTTCTTTTTTGTAGGTTTTCTTACTCGAGCTGGAGCAGCAGTCATGAATTTTACACCGGCGCCGTTCCATCAGCGATTGTGAAGGAGGTCTCTTTATTTCCTTACTGCAGAGACTGCAGGAAATAAGTAAAGTGCGCATGTGGTAGGTGTGGATGTTTTTTTTTTTTAAAGAACATGACATTACCTACTGTACACCGAGTGGAGTCACTGTATAAAATGCACAAATTATGATCTTACAGGTTCAACTTCTTCGAGTGAAGTGTGCTGGACCTGGGAATACAATTTTGTACCTTGGACATCTCTATTCACAGTCCACCATAATTCATGTGTCGAAGGGTTATCCATTAACAGTGTCCGTGCAGAAGTTATGACGGGTTCCCTTGAAACCAGTTTTAGTGGGCATACGTTAATTACGTCCGTACACCATCGCGAGAATTGGTGCGTTTTGCGACAAATGATGGGTAATTTTACGAGCATCCCCTTAAGAACGCCGTGGTTGCCAACAAGCACGTTATTTGAACTTATGTTGTTCACGTGAATAAATAATGCGTTCTCCTTCTGTGTGTTTCGTACCTTTTACCATCAATCTTCATGCGTATTTTATCACTTTCCACCACAGATTTGTTCAATGTTTCTCTATTATGATTAATTGCCAGGGTTTTGTGGAAGGTATCCACGATATTCTTTTAAACTCCCATGTAGACTCGGACATCCTAATACATGCCCAGCTCAGTATCCACGCGATACGCATACATAGACACGTCATCGGCAATTTACGCAAGTACCAGTGAGTTTTGGGGCAGATGTATTTAGCATAAATGTGCACAGTTCCTGGTTTCAGACGCTGGTTTCTGGGCCCACAGTGACAAATAAAGCACGTACGCTAAAATTGTTCGTAAGAGCAGACGCCAACCAATCATGGTGCCAGACATATAAGCAGAAGTGGTCGGACAACGGCAGACGGCCCTTAAGAAACAATGATTTTTCTTTTTTTTTTTCAATTCAGCTCCCGATTCGCCCAATATTCTGCTTTTGATTCGCGGTGCTTCAATGGTTGTGCTATCGGGTGGCGCCTTGGATTGCCGGTGACGGTACCAGCAGCGGCAGGGCCCTTCTTGTGTGAGCCGCTTGCTGCCGGCGAAGTGCGCAGCATCGTGCGTGGGATGCCGAGGCGTTTGATTGAAGGCCGAACTCTGTGATCGGCGGCGGAGCTCTCTGCCTTGCAAGACAACTGGCCCGCCTCGCTAATAGCATCCAGTGGACTTGTTATCGCTAACAGAGGGATGTACGTGTCACGGAACGGCGCTCGGAATTTCCCGCGTGACGACTCGTAAGAGAAACGATGGTAAACACAAGCAGCGCCCGCGTGTATCGCTCCTCCCCCTCGCGTGCGTATACGTACCATGCTCTCGCGAGAGTGCGTCAAGTGCTGCACGCCGAACAAGCGTACGCACCTCGGGGCAGCGCAGCCTCGAAGAATGAGTCACTCCTCGCGAACCGGCGCTTCGCCGGCTCAATCACGAGCCTTCATTGTGTTTCATCATCCATGTCTATAATCTTCAAACGGATCGCGCAATAACATTCGCTTTATGTAATCGCTTACTTTTGTTTCTTTTCATCGCTTGACCATTGCTTTGCATGATACAGCATGAGAATAGTGAAGGGATGGATAGGTGGACTTGTTGGTAATGCATTATTATAAAAACTTAGAGCGCGAGAAGCACACAGGACGTAGAAAAAGAAACAAACACCAAAGGCACTCACTTACAGCTTGTGTTTCATGCACGTATTGAAAAAATACATATATAGGAAATCGATGTGCATCGCGCACGTCAAGACGAGGTCAGTGCCCTTCCACTCTGTGAAGAGGGATGACCAGCGAAGCTATGTCCCCTTAATGGCGAACTGCACTTCCGCCACAGATCGGCCCTGCATTGCACAATCATCGGCCCTCGTATGGGGAGTGCTTAACGCCTGCTTCACCTGCACCGCGGGTCGGCCCTGCATTCCACAATCTTCGGGAGCGGCCAATGCATAGGGAGTGCTTAACGCCTGCTTCACATCCAGCGTGGGTCGGCCCGCCATTGCACTATCTTCGGAATCAGCGCACTTATGACGAGTGCTTAACGCCTGCTTCACCTGCACCGCGGGTCGGCCCTGCATTCCACAATCTTCGGGAGCGGCCAATGCATAGGGAGTGCTTAACGCCTGCTTCACATCCACCGTGGGTCGGCCCGCCATTGCACTATGTTCGGAATCAGCGCACTTATGACGAGTGCTTAACGCCTGCTTCACCTCCGCCACGGGTCGGGCTGGTATTGCATTACCATCGGGATCGGCCCACGTATGGGGAGTGCTTAACGCCTTCTTCACCTCCGCCATGGGTTGGGCCGCTATTGCGCTATCTCCGGGATCAGCCCACGTGCGGGGAGCTTTTTGCTTACCACGCCAACGACGCGAAATTTCCTTGGACCATAAAGGTACAAAGCTCCGCAGTAAAAAGAGCATACATCTAAGACACGTGGGGACATGGATTCATAAAATTGAATTTTTTGTCATGAAATAATAAGGAGGGTTGCCTTACACACAGTGCGGCTTTCTTGCCTACACGATAGGCTTTCGAGATTCCTCATGTGGTTTGGTTAGGGGAAGGTCCGTTCAAAGTAACAAAAAATTGACAGTTATTCCCTACGTACCTAACATTTCACACGGTCTAAACAATGTGACAAAGCGTTATGTTGTTTGGGTGGTGTTTTCTGCACTACACAGGCTTAGTCGCATTCGCTTCATTGTGCACAGAAGGTCACAAGACATGTCATTTGGTGATAGGAGGTGCAGCCCCAAACATGCTAATCGCTTTGTCGATTGTGTCTCAAGAGGAGTATACAAAATTCACCTGAGCTATGGTCATACGTACATTGGCGAAACAGAGAGATGTGTCATCGTGTGCCTCAGAGAGCAATGAAATTCATTAAACGCCGCGCCATCCTCTTGCCTTACATTGCAAATAGTGTCCTTGTAAACCCATCTTTGAAAACACGGTCATTTTGTTCCGTCGCCCTAACGAAACCAACCGAGAAATCTTGGAAATCTATCATATCACCAAGAACACCGCACTGTGGGTAAGTCAATCATCCTTATTACTACACGATAGATAATTCAGTTTTAATAATTGATGCTCACACGTGCATTAGATGTACGCTGTTTTTCGTACCTCGTCTTGACATGCGCGATTCGTCTACTTTCTATATATGTATTTTTCCGTACGTGCAACAAATATCAGCTGTGAGTGAGCGGGTGTGGTGTGTTCCATTTTCTACGTCCTGTGGGTTTTTAGCCCTCTTTCTTTATGCGAGTGGTAGTCTGGCTGGAGGCGTAATCTAAAGATGAAGTACACAAAGTACATTGGTAGCTCTTGTGGGTGGTCGCGCGTGGCTCATTTCTTCGGCACTTATGTTACTTGTTTACTGTTATAAAAGCGTTGTCTTGTCTTTAAGTCCCTTTATAAGCCTTCAATACCTGCCTGCTGAGGCGAAACTGCATATATTATTTGCTAAGCATATCTTGCACGCACTGGTTAGGGTGATCTGCAAGTGGAGTGGACAGAGAAGTAAGGATACAAAAGAAAGTGCAAACTGTACAACTTTACCAATGACATAAATACAGCAGTGGCAAAAATAACTGCGAAACTGAAAAAAAAGGAGAAACAACGTTCACAGAATAATCATCGATTATTGAAAAGCCGGCCGATGCAGCGTCGTGTGACAGGAAATGCTCGCGCAACATAACACGTCAGCAATCGCATCGGGAAGAGCATTCCACGACGATGAGCTGCGTGCCCTGCGAAACATAGGCACGAAGCTGTGCTGCTTACGCAAGCGTGATGACGTGTGTTCCAGTTAGTGTAAACCAAGAGGGCGTGATTACGCGCTGTGAACGTAGTTATCAGACAAACAAGACATTCCCACCACTATGTCGTGGTGGGAATCCAATGGCTCTAACATAAAATCACGTGTAATTCGTACAACACTGCAATCACGTCTGTAGTTGCTTGTAATGAAATGTGCAGCTCTGTTTTGAATTGATTCGATCATCTCCATTATACAATCTTGAAAAGGAAACCGAACCAGCTAGGCGTATTCTTCTTACGGACCCTCGAAAGTTAACTAGGTGAATTAACAAACGTTAACTGGCGAGTTATAAATAGTAATCAGTAATTTATACGTTTTGGAAGAAATGGCAGATATTTCACAGCACCACGAATGGTTAGTACGAATCGTAACGCCATATATTTGAACGGTGTAGTCCACAACGCATCCCTGTTGTTTATATTTGGTATGAGAAGATATACATTACTCTACATCAACAACATATTTAACATACAAGTTACTAAGGGCACTGTAATTTATGTTGATGACACGAGTGTATATTTTGCTGGACAAGATTGTCAAGGATTACGTGATGTAGCAAATGCATGGCTATATTTATTTATCTCACGTACTTTCAAGGCCCGAAGGCGTTACAGAAAGGAGTGGAGTCAAAAGAAGTAATGAAGTAAAAATACAAACAAAAAGTATTAACAAAAATAATAATAATAAAAGGCATTCTGAACAGCGGTATTGAAGTTGGTAGAGTCGGTGATGAGTGCGATTGATGCGGGCAGGCGATTCCAGTCCGTGCTTGTCCTAGGGATGAGTGAGTCACTGTAGCGGTTCGTACGGCACAATGGCACCCCTATTTTAAGGCTGTGGTCAATGCGGGCCGAAATATAAGACTGAGGGGCAAGAATGGTTTCTTTTAAAAGGGGGTTCAAGTGAAAAACTTTGCGAAAAAGGGAGAGACGGGAATATTCGCGGCGTGACGAAAGATTAGTTAAGAGTTCGTTTCATTGAAGGGATACTTGCATAGCGAGAATAATTAGATAAGACAAAGCGCGCACCGCGGTTTTGAATACTTTCAAGAGTAGAAACTAATGAAGACTGAGTCGGATCCCGAATGGCTGAAGCAAACTCCAATTTGGAGCGAACTGAAGTTTTGTAGAGAGTTAGCTTCAGGGATGAAGGGGCAGAGCTAAAATTACATAATATATATATATATATATATATATATATATATATATATATATATATATATATATATATATAGTTTGAGACGACGAAGATCGGCAGGCTGAAAAGCCCCGTTGCCATCGCGTGGCAAGTACCCAGTTCGTTCGCTGGCTGCGCCCTACCTGCTGGTGCTGAGTTTGTCGCTGTTTCTCTACGAGCCGAATAAAGCCCCCTTTACAGTATATATATATATATATATATATATATATATATATATATATATATACACACACACACATACATATATGAACTCGCAGTGTGGCTAAAAGCACATCATTTGCAAATAAATGTTAACAAAACGCGGTATCCACCGGCCAGACCAAGAAGTAACACCATTCACGATGATTTCTGCATGAAACATTAAATGAACCACTTTGCGCGCGAATCACAACTCAAATGTCTTCGTCTTGTACTTCAAGAGAATATTTTGTCATCAGAACAAATCAATTATTCATCCGCTAAACTAGCACGTTCTATACAAATTATAATAAATAAATTTGTTGCAAATCATGTGGATCATTGCTGAAAGAAAATATCTGATGACAACTTGTAGATATTCAAAAACCCGAAGCAAAGAAAGACGCATGAATTTAGAAGAGAAATGAATGCGTAAAACGCTAAACAAGGAATTTCTTTCGTTAGTAAATATTTGCTGAGATGTAATGAACTAAGTAAACGGCAAGGATGAGCGCAAAACATGAAGGAATGTGGGCGATTGAATGAAGTTATAAGTTGTAAGTTAAACCGGCGTATAAATAATGTAGGGTTCCTTGACAATCTAGGACATTTTTATTCTACTGCAGCGATAGACAGAAGGGTGTATATTTAGACCAGTCTCTGCGTTTCTCTTAATGAAAGTCTACGGGTTCGTGGCTTAGTCATATCGTTTAGCTCACTTGATGTGTATTGGACGAAAGGTTGACATACGGCCGCGCCCACCTCTACAGTGCGTGGTAACAATGGTAAACACGACTGCCCTAGAAACACGCATTGTCCGAGGAGACGTTTATCGAACACCACTTGCTCTGCTGGCGCCGGCTAGTTGCGCCTGAGTCCCACGGCGAACAATGACAGATGGCAGCAACGAAGAGGTGAAACGACCTGCGGTGGTGGCCTACGGTAATCTCAGGGCCCTGCCCGGTTTTGTCGCGGGGCTTTGTGGCCGCTTTTGCTCCGGCTGCAGCAAGCCGCCTGCGCAACACAGAGACCTGTACTCGATCTGGTACTCACGTGACTTTTTCAGTGCCTACTCCAGACAGATGGCTATGACTCGGTTGATCAATTTCAAGTCCAAAGCGTGGACCATACTCCCTGTGGCACTCGTGTAGCACTGTGCGCACTTCCAATGCTTATTGTGTGTTGCCATGGGACCCTCATTGGTAGGCTTTGTTTTGATAGTGCACCTTCTCATTTGCAGCGGGGTGGCATACGTACGTGCTTCCGTTCACGCAGGAATATTATTTCGTAGGCCATTCACTTGACAATTGGTCTATATGCTAATGTCCGCCACAAGCGACGCTGATGCTTTCCATGGACAAGGACTGGTCATTGTGAAAAGCCTAGATGGTACCGAGGTGGCAACATGTATCGGGCAATCTATTAGAAGTGCCACATGAGCTTATGTATACTTGTCCTCAGCCCTCAATCGCCGGAAGGTGATTGACTGGAACTGGATTGATTGGATGGAACTGGATTCACTATATTGATTGGAAGATTACTTGTTGCGCTAATTAGTAATTTGACGTGTGAATTCTTTGTAACTGTGCCTTTGCGCTACATTATGCCGGAGGGCAAGCTTTTGAAGTGGGTGTTGGGAATGAGGCCCCGTGCTGTGGTAAATTCGCAGGTGAGACTGAGCCGGGCATATCAGTGTTTTCACCCGAATGTTATTTGGAATGGCGCAGTAGGCTGCACGGATTGCGCAGAAACTTTAAAACTTTTGGAGCTTTCGCTAACGTCGCAACAAATAGCAATATAGGAGTTAAGTTGGTCACCGGGACAAAGAAAACAACTCGAATAGGCGAGCGCTGCATCGATGCAACGAATATAAAAGCACTATGTGCAAGCCGCTGGTCACTGCTGAACACCTACGAAATAATCTCCATATTTAAGACGCGTTCGTTTTCTCAGCAACAACGAATGTGAGAGATGTGCAGCGTCATAAAGCGCCGTCTCTTTGGATTTACTTTATCCGTATAGTACGTAATATAGAAGCAGTTCAAGTAGGCACTCCTTCGCGATCGCGAAGATTAAGCACGTTTTCGTACCTGTTGCGTTCTGGACCTGCAGGGGTGGGGGGGGGGTGTAGTATTTGTTCCTCCTTGTGCAATGTCGCGTGCCTAGTGCGCGCACTGACTAGAAGGGAGGGCGGCGCGTGTCCTGGAAACGAGAAAAACGGGGTCACAGGTGCCGACAGTCCGAGCGGGCCCAAGGTAGCGTGCTTTCTCCGGAAAGCGGCGTCTGTGGGAGCCCAGAGTGTGTGCCCGAAAGGTTTCCCTTGAGAAAGTGAGGATTTCTCATACGACGCACTAATCAGCCTTTCTGCGTGCACCTCCCCCTTAGAAGAAACAACCCGTCAACGACGTGGCTGCCGCAATGACTGCGCTAGTATGAATATATTTTTCTCCCACAGAATATCGAAAGAAACATGGTTCAGAAGTTAAAATTCATCAAGTTCAAATTGACGCAGGCTTTTTAGTTGAAATGCGCAAACAATGTCGATCTTCTTTAAGGTATGTTAAACCTAGCCTAGCCGACAAAGAATCTGTGATGTGATTACTACCGCGGATGTCCTGGAAGACTGTAGCTTTCGTAAAGCTAGGACAACAGCTAGGAATTCCGTTAGATATATTGGAGTGAAGACGGGCAGCCGAATAGAAAAAGACCAGTCCAATCATGATAAAAAAATTCGAACTCCTGCCTTTTCCCCAATTTGCGATGCATCCATTGCCATAATTACGTTAGAGTGGAGCTGATTCAAGTGATCCTGGAGTGACCCGTTAAGAATATGCGAGGGAAGCTGCTTTGCATTATGTGGGTATAAGTCATCATAAGTAATCACTAGTGAACTTGAGATGCTATTTTCCGTGATTACATCATTTATATTTACATCTAACGGATTCAATAACGATTGTGATGTGACTTGTGGTGCATGAAACCGTGGCCATTAGACTCCACAATATTGGGCTCGTTGTTTGATGAAGATGGACTGGGACCTTCTAAGTGGGGATTCATAGAGCCTTATGAATGTTTGAAAGGTGAATATTTTAAATCTCATTCCAAGGGAAGGTAGTCGTGATTCCTTGTAGAGCACAACGTTGGCTACAAACTTTGGTAGCGCTAAGCATAAGCGATGCGCTTCCCGTTCCAGCAAAACTAATGGACGTAGCTTGTAAGCGGCAGCGCCAGAGAATAACAAGCTGCGGAACTCTAGTATAGGTCTGATATATATGCGGTAAATCATTATGAGTGTGTCTCTGCGCATGCCCCATTCATTATTGCTTATCCTTCTTAATATCCCCATTGCACGAGAAGCTTTTGAAGTTATATGTTCAATGTGATGACGCCAATGAAGATTTCCACCATAAATAGGTCCAAGGAACTTTACTTTTTCCACTTGGATAGTATAATGGCGGTATGAAAGGGATGTGTTAATTGGGTCTTGTAGGGGAAAGACAAGAACGCCACTCTGATTTACATTACCATTTACATTGCGCTATATAATCGGTGTAAACGTACGCGCTTACATTCTGATAAGGAACGGAAATGAGTAGGATGTTCAACAACAGCGGGGACAAAAGAGCGCCTTGAGGAACCCCGCGCATTTGCCTGAATTTTCTTCCTATGAAATTCCCCTTTGTGCACAGTAGGACTCTATGCCCTGCAAGAACTCAGCCGTCAACATCACGAAGTAGTCAAAGTAATCGAATATCCTGCATCCTCTATATTAATATAGGGTATTCCACACTACCGTATGCTTTTGAAATGTCTGATGTAACTAGAGCTGCATATTGTTTTTTGGTAACGAGCCAACTGAATTCGGCTTTCTAGGTCGACATGTGCGCACCAAATTGACATCCCTGGTCTGAAACCTATTTAGCAGGGACTCAATAATTATCTTGTGGTCACAAGCTTAACTATACGTGCGTGTAATAATATTTATATTAGTTTTAGAAAATTTTGATGTTAGAGAAATAGGCCGTATATTGTCTAGAACATACCCTTTGATTTGGTCGTTCAGAAGAGGAATCACTTTCGCTGTTCTACATACAGGAGGCATCCATGCACATTGTATTGAGTAATTTACGGCATCTAACAGCCGGGTAGGAGCGACTTCAAAGATAAGTTTAATCATCTCGATAGTGAGTCCACCCTTACAAAAAAAATTGTTGAAAGGTTATTGAGATATCATTGTTCAACGTCAACAAATGACCTTGAAAGATCATTGGGGAATTGTTGAAACAGCATTGAGGAAATTGTTGACAAGTGTTGATAATTGGCCCGCGACATTCTGTCGAAACATCATTGTGGCCTCTCAATTTGAAAGATTGTAGGCATATCGTTGAAACTATGGTGTATTTCAATGTTGAAAGCCCATTGAAGCATTGTTGAAGATGTGTTGCCTGTCAATATTGAAAGCTAATTGACGTATTGTTGAAATGTGTCGTTTGTCAATGTTGAAAGCCCATTGAAGCATTGTTGAAGCTCAAACTTGAAAGCCCATTGACGTATTGTTGAAATGTGTTGTTTGTCAATGTTGAAAGCCCATTGAAGCATTGTTGAAGATGTGTTGTCTCAAAATTGAAAGCCCATTGACGTGTTGTTGAAATGTGTTGTTCATTAATATTGAAAGCCCATGGAAGAATTGTTGCAGATCTGTTGAACATCAACACAAATTATGTTGAAAGCCCTTTATGCCCCACTGGGTATTTAGCAGTTTAAACCTGCACTTTCCTTAAAATACTGCTGAGCTATGTTGCATTAATTACCTTTGATGTCACGTTGGTATGTTTGCTGTGAGAGGGCAGGGATAAAATTTAAATACAGGGGTTTTGTATCGCAGGCCTCTGCCACCCTGGGCTCAAAAGCATGCTCCCAGATCGCCTGTAATAAACCATATTGTAAAACTGCTAGCAGTACTGTTATGCCACTTTTTTCAATTGTCAGAGTGGATGGACCTCCACAATATTAAGAGTGCTGAACTGATGCAGACAAAAACCATTTTTCTAGGTGAACTGTTTATTTGTAAACAAACATCTGTGTAAATGTACAACCATTTGTAGTTTGAGCACATCAGAAATTTCTTAAAAACTATTGCACAGTACAAACTTCCTGCAGCTTGACACCATAACAAAACAGAATACTGAAGATGTAGTCTGTGTGGCCCTCAAGTAAAACACATTTCTCAAAAGAAATAAATTTTTAAAAATAAATACCTAAATTAAATGTAGAAGCAGACTGACATAACTGTTAATAAGAGCACTCAAAAAAGGCACTTGCTTTCTCTATTTGGGAGCCAGTGGTACTATTACCATGGCACAATTTGCTTGAGCCCACAGCACTCAACAGAGACCTGATATGCAGGGTGGTTATCTTTAAGTTTCATGGAATTTATTAAACACGGACTGTTGCAGCTAACATAATTCTAGATACAGAGTGCCAAACATTATTTGCATGAGAAATCAAGACACCATAGTCAGCTGATTAAGAAAAACTCAGTTCCTAATAAAGCTTTTCAAATTGTAGACGGTAATTTTACAAGGTGTATGCACTTAGAACGAACTTCCAGAATGACAACAGTAACGAGACACATGCCATCAAACTGGCTGTAGAAATGCACTGCTGTAGCACTTACTTTTTTTTAACAGAACGCACTGTTATGCATTGAAGCACAAAAGTAACCGGAATGCCCATGTATTTCTCACATTTATGGAAAAATTTCGCAACTGGTGTCATCCTGGAAATTAATTTCAAGTGAATATGTCTTTCAAAATCACTGGCTACAATTTGCAAACTGAAATATGTGCCGTGATGTGATAAGTGAATTAATAAATTTATGAGAATCAGTTTAATGTTTCCATTTCTTGTGCTAGTAATGTCCACCTCCGAATAATCCAGCTCAAGAAAAAAAATTATGCTACCTGGCACAGACAACTTAAAGATCTGTAAAACTGAAAAAGGATCACTGTACAATCCTTATTTGTTGCTTGAATGGTATGTGCCAATTTCGGTAAACGTTACATACTTCTGAAACATGGCAATCACAATAAGTGATGCTGATGGGAGCAATTTATTATGCTGCATTGCTGTTGCATGATCCAGTTGTGTTTTCCGCCATGATAACGTTCCTGCGCAGGTCATTCCATATCAAGCTACTTATTCATATTAACTACTTCAGATTTTTATATGGAAAAAAAACAGCTATTAGTGATGTGCTGGAATCAAAGTTACTCCTTGTGAGAGTTCCATTACAATTTTATTCACTGCCACAAAAAAATAACCAAAGAATTCAGAAAAAGATATGGTTTCATGCAAACATGAATGGCACATCATGCCATTACCAGAGATCTTTCGTTGCATTTTAAATTTAAGCCGACTTATACCTATTAATTTTACTCATGTATTTTAGAAAGCAATAAGTTATTTTTACAAAGTTATGTCAAATGCAGTTTTTATTGAACTCTGACAATGGCACAGATGCACTTGCAGGTGTGCGATTCCATGCCGAATCGACCAGCGTTTTTTTGACAGCACACATATAGCTGAAACATTACTATATGTTTACTAGAGTTCAAAACTCGTTACCCACTTTTATTTATTTTTGCCAGATATTTTGTAGCACTTTGGTGACAGTTTAGTTTTCCTGCTCAGCTGAGCTAGAGGACATCAATCAACATTCTTCTTCAAATGCACATTGTATTGATCGAGGCCTTCAAATGGTGTGCGTGGAAATATGGTGAAGTGTTGCAACTGCCAAAATGGCCAATTTTTTAATTATTTCAATACTTCAATTGCTTTCGGCACCGGCAAAAATGAGTCAAATTGCAATCCGTTAGTTTTTTTTTTTTTCGTAACGAAAATTCACAGGACAGAAATTAAATACAGAATGGTAGCCCAGGTGACATAGTATAGCAAAAAAATGTGAAGCTTTGAAGGTTCAGCTAATCGCCTGTAAAAAAAAAACAAATTTTAATCTTTTGCAAGAAGCTTCATGTTGAAGGAAAAAACAGCTTTCATGGTTGGCCAAAAAGTATGTGATACATTATTGGATAGCTCTACATGTCTGCTATGCATGTGTGAAGTTAAAAAAGGCATTATTTTTAAATGCGAGAAATTCTTTTTTGAAATTTTGTCAGCACCGACTTTTCTCGGATGTGCGCACTGCTTGCCGGCTGGGAATGCAGACCACAAAGCTGGCTTCGTCTCCACACAGATGACAGAGAAGCGGTGTTAGTGTCTGCATTTTATTGCCAAGGGACACATGCTCTAACGCAACGAGGCTTGTGTTTGGTGCGGGCCAGGTAAACCATACAGCCATTACACATAAAATATCAATACGAGGTCTGTTAGAAAAGTATCCGACCTTTGGCTGAAGAAAAAAAAAAAACTGGGATAACTGGAGCGTTGGAAACCTAATCACTCTCAAAGTAGTCTCCTTGGGACTCCAGCCACTTCTCCCAGCGGTGCTGCCATTGTTAGAAGCATTCCGAGAAGGCCTCTTTCCGAATGGAGTTTAGTTCAGCTGTCGTTGCAGCCATAATGTCTTCTCTTGTCTGCAATTGTGCTTCTTTCAATGGCCTCTTGATTTTGGGAAATAGCCAGAAGCCGCAGGCGGCCATATAAGGAGAGTAAGGAGCCTGTCGAACTACAGGAGTCTGGTTTTTCGCCAAAAGAGTCTGAATCAAGTGCGAGAAAAGCATTGTCGTGATGGATGCGCCAATTTCCTGTTGACAACTTTGGTATCTTGCGCCACACAGCATCACATAGGCCATGGAGGACATCCCTGTAGTAGTCTTTAGTGATTGTTTGACACTGTGGTGCGTACCCGTGGTGTACCACACTGCGGGAGTCAAAGAAAGCAGTCAGCAACACTTTAACGTTGATGCGCACTTAGTGGTCTTTGGTTGGTGACGTGGAATGCTTCCACTGTAATGACTGGGATTTGGTTTCCCGGTCATAAACATACATCCAAGACTTCTCACCAGTGATTATGGTGTTCGTGAAGTTGAGGTCACTGTTTGTGGAATCCAGCATGTCTGTGAGACTTCAACACGAAGTTGCTTTTGCTCCACCATGAGCAGCTTGGGAACGAATTTCGGGGCAAATCTCTTCATGGCCAAATCTTCGGTGATAATGGAATGTGGATAAAATGTGATGATGCCCACCTCTTCCACAATTTCTTGGATAGTCACACGACGGTCCCGCATCACCACAGGGTTCACTTAGGCAATGACCTGGTCATTTCGGCATATTGATGGCCGACTGGAGCGTGGCTCGCTCTCCACCGATGCGTGGTCGTCTTTAAACTGGTTGTACCACTCCTTAATCTGTGTGCTGCTCATAGCGCAGTCACCGAAAGCAGTCTGAATCTTCCGAATGGTTTCCACGTGGCTGTCGCCCAGTTTCTGGCAAAATTTGACGCAGTAGCACTGCTCCAGTCGCTCCGCCATTTTCCTTGCAATAAAAAAACGACGAGAGCACTGTGTACTACCTCATTCAAATGCTGCGTCCCAGCAATTCACGCTATTGGCAGGCGGGAAAAAATTCGTGCATGCGCGAAAAGGTTCAAGGGTGGCTGATGAAAACGCGCTTGTTTCATATTCATCAGGTGTCTGCAAAAAAAAGTCAAATACTTTTCTAACAGACCTCGTACGTATTAATATGTGAGGGAATCCTGCAGTGTTAAAAGATATCTTTCATGCAGTTTACAAAAAGAAATATCGGCTATTATATAGACAGTAAATCCAGGAAGAGCGCTGATATTGTTCATACAAAGCATTTTAAAGGGCATGTCGCACTGCAATGCAACACAGAGGGAGCAGGACACTTCGTGCCCTGCTCCCTGGAGCCCAATGATGATGCAAGTAGAAAACACCTTCATAATTAAGACTGAAAACCTACATAAGTGTGAACAAATTCTTGTGGTGTTGTTTGCTACCACTGTTTCAGAGCCAGAACGTGTTCACCTATAAAAGTCATATTTGCCTTGTTCAGTCTGATGTGGTCAGACACCACTGGCGACCACTTTTTGCATTCATGTTAAAAAAATACAAGTTGAGACTGCAGCTGTAGCGCTTGACGTCACCTGCCTTCGCAATGATAAAAAAGGCAGTCAGTTTGTTGAGTAGTTTTTGTGGCTAATTATATTAACAATCTTTCCTTGCTAGCTGACATGGCTTCATATATTTATGCTATATTTATGCTGTATGTGTGATCCACAAATGAACATTAGAGAAAATAATTTATTGCACTTAAAGAATACCTTTTTGTTACTTGTCACATGCATAGCAGACATGTAGGGCTGTGTAACGATGGGCGACATACTTTTGTGCCAACCTCCAAAGCTAATTTTTTACCTTCAACACATAGCTTCTTGCAAAAAATTGGAACTTTCAGTTTTTTTAGCTGATCAACTGAACCTACAAGGCTTGAAATATTTTGCAGCTATCCCAAGTCAACCAGTCTGATTTTATATTTATTTTGTGCCTTCTGTATTTCCCTACATTAGAAGAAAATTCAAACTTTGCAAATTTTGGCAGTCACACCACTTGTCTCTTGACATGAACATCATCTGAATATCTGGATCATACAATTTCCCTTTCAAAAGAAACGTGTATCAGTGCCTTCTAGCTTAGCTGGGCAAGAACAATAAATTTTTGCCAAAATTCAAAAAAATTTTTGCGAAGGAAAATAAATGGGGAGCAAGAGTTCGGAGTTTCAACTATATCTGTGATGGTCAAAAAAACGCTGGTTGGTTGCCCTGGAATGACTCAAGTGTATGTATGAAAGCAAATTTTCTCAAAAATTTTCTTATTGTACCTACTCAAAATCAAGCAAACTTGAAATGCTTTGCCATAGTGGAACAGTTCTTGACAAAATTGGGTGGTTTGGCATGAAATGACTTAAGATACTTAAAAAATATATTAATAAGGAAACACTATCCTTACTGGAACCATATCAAAAACTAACATAAAAATGTAGTGAACTATAACAAAGCACAGCACTTGTATTCTGGATTAAGCAATCCAATGTGGGCTTCTCAGGAGACTTGCATAATTAGCATAAATAAAATTAACATAAAAATGTCAAGGCATAGAAAGGCACAACATTTGTATGCTCATTTGAGAAATCCAAATTGAGCCCTTCAGGAGACTAACATAAAACATAAAAATGTCGAGAGTTACAAAAGCACAACACTTGTGTTTTGGTTTGAGCTGTCCAACTTGGGCTCTTGAGAGGCTATTGGTCCCATGCGAGAAGCGAGGCCAGAGTTCTTTACATAGGGCATGTTGGTACCAGGAAACTTGTGACACGTGAAGCCTGCAACAACAAGAAGCCAGAACAAGTTTTAAAAAGCAACTTCTACATGCAAAAGAATGGCATGCAATATGCCCTTGTTATAATGAAATTGATTTATGTATTTGTGTAGCTTAATTCCAACTTTCCATGGGTACAGCTTTGCAGCATGACCATTTAAATTGATTCTGTGTGGCACGGGACTCCACTAAGTGTCAAATGCAGGAAAGGGCAAAGAGGAACAAAACACTGTAGCAAAATAACTTTACGAATATCCTCAATGTCGAAGATGTGAACTTTGCTTGCTGAGAAACAAAATGGTGAAAAAAATTCATGTTGTTCATAAATAAACCTGAACTGACAATTAAATTATTTCTTGTAACTTTCATAATTAAAATGTGCAGCATTTAACTGTGCTTTTCCATGCTCCAAATACAATACTGTCATGTCACTACAATTGAGTGTAGCTTCATTTGAAGTTAGGTTTCCTGAGTTCACATGCAATCGGAATGTACTTCACGCCTTACAATAACTTAGGACTTTCTACATTAAAGAAGACACTGCTTACAGCAAAGTATGTTTTCTGCCTCAACGATTGAATTACTGTTATAATGAGGATTCCATGTAGTTGTGCACCAAGCTGCTTAGCATGAAACATGCAGAATGTGACAGATACGAAGAAATGCTGTCTTTTAAGAGCCATATGCCATAGGACTGACTTCTTAACCCTTTTAGGGTTTACTGCCGTACATCTGTGGCTGTGACGGAACGTTCTGAAAAAATTTGCCGTTTCAGAACAAAGTGTTGCCTAGCATCCCACTGGAGGTGCTGCAACCTTCTGAGGCTTCTAGAAAATATTCTTAAAGTGCTGTCGCTCCATGGGTTTCTCCAAAACTCATTTTCACTTAGCTCTTTGGTGTCTGTCATTGCAGTAATTTGGGAGTGTTGCCACAAGTTTTTGTAAGTTTCATTACACAAAAAAATTATGCTGCTTTATCCTGCATAAAAAAATAAAACATCTAAAACTGCAAATACTGAAATGGTATTGCCACTTCATCGTTATTTAAAAATATTATTTACCACTTCATTTTCTCGGAACATCACTCTGAAGAACTTAAATCTGCAATAAAAATATTAAGAGTGCACGAAGTGATTTTTGAGGCTGAACCGAATAATGCTAGAAGCAAATCAAATAATGGATAGCTTCTGAATAATGAACAGCTGATATCACAATTAATGTAAGATGAGGCTCACAACCTAGTATTATTAATGTTTGCAAGTTTCTGTCATTGTTATGTTATGAAGAGCTGTTTATTAAAAGCACAAATGGAGCAGCAAAAGGTTTCTTCACATGCACAGGACTCTTCAGTAAGCATAAATGATTGCTGTACAGCCTCTAAAGTACAGCTACTTAAGTAATATAGCCTGGTCTGCTATTCTTACAAGTTCTTACGTTTTATGTCTATACTATGTTATTGGACGTGAAAATTTACCGTACTTTGGCTCAAATTTCATGTTTTATTGGTGTTTCGAAATATTAGAATACTCACATTTACAAATAGTGACCATTCAAAGACTAAATTGAATAGGACACTATTCAATTCGAAAGTTTTGAGCATTTGCAAACCACAAAAAATATTAACTCCTAAATTAGAGAGGCATATTTCTCCCCAAAATGTGACCCTCAACGGGCTAAACAAGAGCGACAGAAAAGCCCATTCATCTTTTTGATTATTTTAAGCCCATAATCTACTTGGCAATGGTTCATAATAACCATGTTAAAAGGTAGGTGAAGTAAGGAAGCAGGAATCAATTCTAACAATTTCAGAATGGGAGTAGTGGACATGTCTGATGGACTGTAAGAAGCTTTATACATTAGGCCCCAAGAGCCTATTTTCAATTTATTGAAGTATATGGGGAAAAGCCACATAAATATTTTTTTTCATATCTTAGAATACAAAGTGATAAAGTGTGCGTTAATAAATACGAGTCATAGGTAAAGTGCTTAGAATGAGTAAGCGCCCACTAAACGTAGTACTGTTGACAGCAATGCTTGCAACTCTGTCCATGTTGTTTCTTTGATTGAAACAACCAAAAGAAAATTGCCACACCACTCAGGTTCCCTCTGCTAAAAGGCTGCTGTCTGGCATCACATGGACCTCCTTCAATATAGGAGCAACCTTAATTCGATGTGGTCTGTTAAAATTGGTGAATCTACTGTTTCACATCTCAGAACCTGGAGAGCTGTTTTGATTTCTGCAATTTGGTGAACGTGCTCCTGCTCGAGCTGAGCAGTAACCACACTTGAGCATAGCTTCTCCGCAATTCGTGTATTAGAATAACACTTTCAGGGTAATTAAACATGTCGTCCATGCCAATAGATTTGGAGCGTGCTTCACAGACAACTATTCCTTGCAATGACAGCCATGTAGCACTGCTAATGCGCCAATGCAGCTCATGTTATGTGGTGGAGCCACTAAAAACTTTCAGCAGTGAAGGCAGCTTTCAAATTTTAGAAGCATTTGTGTATGGCGGCATTACGCACTTATGATCATATGAACAGTCATTCCAAATAGTAGGCTATCGTAGCACACAACTGCACACACGGGCTACTTGAAAGTCGTTTGTTATGCCAATGGCAAGTTCATAATTTTAGAAAAAAATGTGAATGTAAAAATGCAACCAGAAAGGATATATGGTACTTGCCTATAACAGCACTGACCTTGGTGGGGTCAAGAGCCCTTTTTGCCCCTTGGTGTTATTTCCAAAGGCCAAATGGCCCATGAGCTCCTCCTCTGTGAACACATGGTGAAGCAAGGCCCTTGCAAACTTTCCTGGTCCACCATGGCAGGCCATGGTAAGCTGTGCCAGGATAACCTTCTCAATGTGCACTCCTTCAACCTATGTGAACCTGCACGTTTAAGTAAATGTTAGCAAAACAGTTTTAAGCCTTTCAAGCACATTCACACAACAGCCCTACTGCAAATAAATTAAAAAAGTACCTGTTGCAAATCTAGAATGCTAAACTGGACTTCTTACAAGCTTCTTATGCTGTGCGGATGCCACGTTTCAGAAGAACAATCCAGCACAAACAAGAATAATAAACCAAAGTATCCAAACATCTAGTACTTGAAAAAGGGGAGTACCAGCGAAACACAAATGACACGCACACAAGGAAACGGCATTGGACACGGACTCCCTGTCTAACGCCTCTTCCGTGTGTGCGCGTCCTTTGTTTTGCTGGTACCCCCCTTTTTCAAGTTCATCATGCACCAACTGGCCCAAGAGCTTGAGCTAATGCACATCTAGTACTATTTATTGTGATTACCATTCTTAGGATACTTCATATTTTCAGGTCTCTATTTTCCCATCCATTTGTGTCAATAGGTAGCCCATGGTCTAATGGGGAGATTGGGCTGCTATGTTGAGGGAAGAGTTCAAAATCAACCGTCAGAACAGCTTGGGTGACTGGTTATGCGACCCTGGGCATATGCCACTTTTCAATGAATCTCTTTCCCGCTATCTTGGGCAACTGCTGCTGCTTGTGTTGGCAAGCAGCATTAGGAGCTCGAAGAGGGACATGATTGTCGATCATTACTAAGATTACCACTACACATCATGTTCACTTGCTGTGCTCCAGATGTAATGTGTGAGGATTCCACTCCACTGTATGAAATGTACATAAGTTGCAAGGACAGTATGTGCCAACCACCACCTCAATTAAATTAATCGACTCGCAAAGCACAGGCTGCACAAGATCACGGAGTGAACTCAGAAGTTTGTGGACAGTCAGTTGATGTCCATGTCAGGGACTTCTAGGGAGACTCGGTCATTTCCTCGACGTGCATCATCGTGCCGTCACACATTGTATTACAATTCTATCTGTCTTGTTGTACCACCGTTCTAATAGTCATCACGTATCACCACAATTCAATATATAAATAGACACTTATATCTACTGTTTATTTAATCTTTATGGAGAATACTTTGAGCATGAGTTTTTGCAGAGATCATGAATTCTACAGCTTAAAGGTGCACTAAAGAAATATAAATTAATTAAATTCTGGCATTTTAAGTGCCAAAATGACAATCTGATGTTTAGGCACGCCATAGTGGGGAACTCTGGACTAATTTTTACTAAATTAGGCTGCAAGGTACCTGGGCAGTTTTGTATTTACCCTCCATCAAAATGCGGTTGTTTGATCCTGTGACCTCGTGCTTAGCGGAGCTGTGCCAACACCCCTAAGCAACTACGGCATGAAAGCACTATAGAGAAAAATTATTTTAGATGTATCTGTACATGACCTTCCTACAATTCAAGAGATTCACTCATACCGTGACAAGAGGCCGAGTAAACTGTAAAAGCAGCAAGAGGAAAGATTGGTGGCAGTGCTGTCTTGAAGTTACCACACCCGCTTGCTGTGACGTCATGGATTTAGATGACGTCTGTTCAGGTGTAGCAATTTTTTTTACAAATAAAAATGTTCTTCATCATATTCCAAAAACCCAAATAAAAAGCGTCAGGAACATTTACAGAACCAATACAACCAAAGTATGAAAAAATACTTGGAATCCATGATGTGACAATGAGGTGTCAGCACGAAGATTTTGGGGCGATACTCAGAAAATTAAACTTTGAGCTTTATTTTCTCTAATAATCAAGCAACTACCAAGAAATTTACAGAAGTAGTTATTTAAGACGATGCTTTATTTAAAATTCATTTAGGGTGTCATTAGTGTCCCCTTAATACAAAACAAGGAATGCACTTGGCTGCGTAATAGGTTAACATGCATCACTGGTTCTCATTAAGGTAGGATTATCAGTATAGCAAAGGGCATGCACTGGCTGCTCCAGAGGGGAGCCCTTCCACTTCCCCTCAACCTTCCAATTTCCAATTTATGAGCAGTGATGCAATTTCTGTATCTTAACAAGACATAATGCCAAGATAGAGCATGTGGTGACCGGCACTTCGCACCATCCAGCTCGGCATCAATCTTTTTGGAATTTGGCCCTTGAAATGCAGAAAGCCCCGATCATTGCTCGTTCTTCAGCCAACTTTCTCGAAGGGTGCCGCTGTTCTGGTTTGATACATCTAGCAGTGCACTGCTGTATGACATAGGCCATTATACCTTCGTTCTGGTAAAACTATAAAGATGTTCACTCATGTAGACCACTAATGTCCACACTAAGTTTCATATCAGGCATATACACTGAAAAAGACACATTCTGCATTTAATATGTTCACACTGAATTCACTCCCAGTCCCGGTGCAGTTGTTAAGTCTTTCAGCTGAGTGCTTAAAGGCACCATGTCTCCTAATGAAGGCACTCTGCACCAATTGATCACTGGAGCAAATGCCTTGCAGTTGCATCAGCAATGTTTTTTTTCCTGCTTCCTGCAATACATTTTCACGGCATCACTGTATTTGATCATGGTGACGCTACAGAATGGATGACCAAAGAATTCACCTTTAGCGTGCCAGCTGGGGCGTCTCCCAGCTCACTTTGAATCTGAAAAAAGATGTCAGTATTAAAACGTGAAGCCACGATGCAGCAAAAGCGACAATCAAAAGAGCTACATGGACCATTAGGCTGACATAAATGGACAGATACAAATGACTAGTCATCGAATACACGAAAGTGTGGCTGCTCTTGCCAATGGCAGTGTGAGCTTGTCAAATAATTTATTTCACATTCCTCTACTTATATTAAAAATTATTTCCACGCATCTACTTAACTGTTATGGCCACATATTAAAGGCAGCTCCTTCATATAAGGCCCCAGTGTTACATTCTTTTACTCCCCGTCTACCTGATGCTACTGAAGTTTTGCTTACACTCAAAGAAAGAATTTCACAGACCTGCTCTTTCGACAAAAAACATTATTCCAAGCTTGTGGCAAAGCGTCGTCATTTAGTTCACAACGATGCGCTCCCCTTTCAATCTGCTCACTGTGTAGTGCTCGGATTCAAAGCAAAAATGGCTTTTCGACATAACTAGCTACTTCTATGGTCACAAGAAACAATGCTAATTATTGATGTTTATGTTGCCGATAACATATACATGCCGCCTCGAAACACAGTGGGACGACAAGGCAGATATGCCAGGCATTTATCTCGTTCCTTTACTGATTTTAAAACTTTGTTACATCAATCAGTTACTAAAGTGCGAAAAGCTGAAATTTCACGCTGTTACATTTCTTTAATGTTCTATCCCAGTAAAGTAGGACCTGGAGTGCCATGAAATCTGCCTTTCCGTGAATGCAGAGCACCTACGCGAAGCCGTTTGGGCGAAGCACTCGATGGCACCGAACGGAGAAGATAAAAAAAGAAAGTTGAATACGCGCTAACAGGTGGAAAACAAAACACACGCGGTTGGCAAGGCGTATAACTCCGTGATTTCGCAGCACTCTGTGGCATCACCCCTATTGTATGTCACGTATAGCATAGAATCGCGTGTACACACTTGAAATTTTTTATTATTGCGAGACAGCCTCCTCTGTGTTTTCCGGTCGCGCGAACGTCGGCCGCACGGCGTGACAGACACCGCGGTGTCACTCGATCCTGAAGGGAACAGCGCAACAGAATACATTTTCGCTGATCCCACCGCCACCCTCCCCCCCCCCCCCCTTTGTTGCTACAGCTCACTCACACGCCTTGTACTAGCGTGGCGCAAACGAAATATCTTCGATTACAGTACAGATCGGATGGTTTCAGGTCACATTGTTATGCGCTCATTAATAAGGCTAACTCAATCGGTGCTCGAACACCGTATCAGAAATCATGGCGTACAACAGCCCTGTTTTAGCTGGCACCACATAGCTGCCTTACGTCACCACAAGCGGAGAGTAAAGTTAAACCAGGACAAAGCTCCACGTTATATATCACAAATCTAGTGCTGTACAACCAATTCTCGCAACGGAAGGATAGTGCTAGGAATGAAAACTAGAAAAGAGGCCCGCGGAAAACACGCACAGGCGCTGAACTCATTTCCGGGCTCCCGTACACCGCTTCGCAATGGACGAACAAGGGGAATTCGAAACATCAACTTACCTTTGATGACGCTGAGTCGGAGGCGATCATGGCGATCTTCGAGGCAACAAGCCCATAAAAGCGAGCAACACGCAGGAATATTCCAAAGATGTCACAGCGAAGCACACAAAGAACGCAGAAAAGCAGGAAGCTTTCAAGCGAACAGCGTACACGAACTCGCCGGAATGCTCCAAGCACCAACACCGCAAACGCGCAATCATACATGTACACTCATACAAATACACGCTTATATTATCATAAATTGTACTAGTTGATAACAAATTCTGTGATGTCATGTTATTACAGAACAATTGTTGCGCTTTGCATGTGTATGAAAGTTTTTTGCTTCACTTCTTTGATGAACTACTTTCTTTGGCGCAGTAACGCGGTGCACCGGCCGGAGCTAATGGAGTGCGCGGGAAAAGGCGCCAAATTCAAACGTCGCAAACGCCGTGCTAATTTGTGCGCGCACAGTTTTCGTCGTTTGGATTTTAAAAAAAAGTAATGCGTGCCGCAACCATGCGAACTGAACTATTGACCAGAAAAGTACAGAAAAGTCGCTGTTTGTGCTTCTTATTTCGACGTCACAGCAAACTGCAGGCGGTCTGTCGTCCCATTCTTTTAAACATTTGTGTGTGTGCTTCTGCGCTGTGCGATTTGTCACCGAGAACGTATAGCAGCGCAGATTCTGCTTGGTGGCCGAGCAGATTCCCAACACATTCGCCAGCACCCCGTCTACGTCACAGAAAAGAATGTGGCCTCCATGTGAAATATGAGCACGATGACATACATATCAGCCAAGCTTTTCGTTTCGTTCTGTGCGTGCTAACGGGTAACATCTAAGCGATACGCACTCTGTAAAACCGATGTTCACTCCTTTATCCGCCGCACCCGCCATGGTGGCATAGTGGCCTGAGGTGTTGCGCTAATAACCCGAGTGCTTGGGATCTAATGCCGCTCGGGGCGGCTGCATTTCGATGGAGGTGAAATGCAAGAACGTCCGTGTACTGTGCGTTCGGTGCAGGTTAAAGGACCCCAGATGGTGAAAATAAATATGGAGTTTCTTACTACGGTGCGGCTCATAATCAAAGCGTGGATCTGGCACGTCAAACCCCAGACTTGAATTTTGTTAACGTTCTCCGCCACCTTGACCATATTTAACATGGAGGCATGCAATGCCGTTTCCTAACACACAGCCAGGGCACTGCCCCCTTATAATGGACGCCGATGGAAATGCAGGATGCGTCCAATCATCGGTTGTTTGTCACTGCTAGTAGAGACGTTTGTCTTCTCAAACTGCATATATATATATATATATATGTATATATATATATATATATATATATATATATATATATATATATATATATATATATATGCAGGGTGTTTCTTCCTGCTAACTTTAGGCCGAGTGTAAACTCTATGCATTCTATGACGACGCGACTAGATGCATGTTGCTCCCTTTGGTATGTAGCGTGTCGCGCTATTTCTGTGTTTTGCTTAATTAGCTAATTAGTCAAGGATAATTAACCAACTTCTGAAGCAAGGAAGTTAGGAAAAACATTCCAATTAGCAAGTTGCAGAGCAGTTGGCAACACGTACGAATAAACCGTTTCTGTCTTTCTATGTGTTAAGCATTAGTGTTTTTCAGCTTACTGCGTATGCTCGCGAAATACAAAAAGCACCACATGACATGCCCGCCTGCGAGTCGTGATTGCACTGCTCCTAAGCCTTCCGCGCACATACGAAAACATACCATTTAACCGGTGTGAACACTCGTCTGCTTATCGCCATCATGAACCGCAGCGACGGAAGCACGTCGCTGGCGTCAATTATAATACCTCAGCCAACGCCTTCGTCACTGCCCTGTCGCCTTTTAAGCGGCAGCACACCCTGCTCGATGGTATGCTCGTTTGAGAGCGCTGCAAGCACGGCGCGCAAGCGGGTATGTCAGGTGATATTTTTTGTATTTCGCGGGCATCCGCAGTAAGCTGAAAAACAATAACACTTAATAGATAGAAAGTTAGAAATGGCCTAATCGGACGTTTTACAAAGTGCTCTAGAACTTTCTAATTGGAATTTTTCGCCTAACTTTGTTCCTTCAGAATGGCTAATTTTCTTGACTAATTAACTACTTAGGAAAAATACAAGAATAGCGTAACACATACAAGAGTGAGCAACATGCATTTGGTCACATCGTCTTATGGTGCATCGGCATATTTTTAAACTCTGAGTAAAGTTAGCTCAAACACGTGTATATACATCTATGGTTCAGGTAACGTGAAACAACACCCTGTATATATGCAATGGTGACAAGTGATCAGTAAAGCAACATATATATGCAAAAAACGCACTCATACGTATGTTCGTGTGTTTTTCACATATACTTCGAAACTCAATATTGCTCGTGACTCAATCTTATTCAACAATAAGTTAACAACATTTAGTAAACGACTTTATTGTTGAAAACTACTCAACAATGGTTCAATACTCAATACTATTAAACTATATGTCAAGAGAATTTAGTCAACGACTTTATTGTTGAAAATTACTCAACATTGGCTCAATAATAGTCAATACTATTCGACAATATATCACCAGAATTTAGTCAACGACTTTATTGTTGGAAACTACTCAACAATGGCTCAATAATACTCAATACTATTCAATGATATATCAAAAGAATTTAGTCAACGACTTTATTGTTGAAAACTACTCAACAATGGCTCAATAATACTCAACACTATTCAACAATATACCAACAGAATTTAGTCAACGACTTTTTTGTTGTGAACTGCCCAACAACTTTACTGTTGAATTATTGCTCTGTGGTTTCAATATTTGTTGAGGTATTGTTGAAAGGCTATTGAGTCAACAATTCGTCAACAATATGCCAACAACATTTCAACAGTCATTTTCATAAGGGCATCGGGACCTGTGGCTGCAGCTGGTAAACAGGAAATCTTCGAAATCTTCCGAAGCGTCCTGTCAATTAGGAGAGAAGGGAAGAGAGGTAGCGAATCGGGTCTCTAACGCTCTCGCGATTACATTTAGAGTCAGCTTTTTCACTGGTGGTTAAAGCTACCGACTCTCAGTACGAGGTGCGTGGAATAATTTTTTGAGACCTTGAAAACCGAAATAAAGCATGCTTATTATTTGCCTTTGACAGCAATTCGAAATGTCGGACATTGTAATCGTCTTTTGCCTTAGACACCATTCTTTTAAATGTTTTAACAATAAATTTATAGTTGCTCCGGTGTTTCGGAGACTGGTTATGTTTGAGTTGTTCACATGCAGCTTTACGTCGCTTGTAGTCCCGCGAGCAATCTTCATTCCACTAATTTGTAGAAGCAGTGTTTTTCCGTGCCTTTAACTGCAACTCTGATCATTTGCGCGAACTATCCATGATTGAGCAAATATCTTCAGCTTTCAATGGCGAATTTTCAATTGACTTGAAAGTGGTCTGCAAGCATTTTTTTTAAAGTATGGTAATCCATAAAAGAGTCGATTCGAGCCTCCACGGTGGACGGCGGACCTAACATTTCAAACACAACTGGAAAATGATCGCTTGTTGTCCCGGCATTCACCATTTCGTATGCGGATGTGGAAAGACCTGGACCTGAAAATGTAAGATCCGGCTCAGATCTAAACTGTCCGCGAAGAAATGTAACTGATGCCTAATTTTGACACAAGTTATCTGTTATTGCCCAGTCCCACAGACGCTTTCCACACAGGTCTGTCCTGGATACCCACGATACATGATGAGAGTTGAAGTCACCTGGCAAAACGTTTTCACCGCATTTTGCCATAACCGAATCTGGCGGGCGTGTATCCTGCACACCCGAGGGAAAGTATATAGTGACCAACGAGAAAGGCCTACTGCCAGGGAGAGTATTTTCTACAGCTATAATTTCATATGCTCGAGACATCGGCTGGAATGCTATATTTGCCCTATGGCAAAACTTGCTTAAAACCCCAATTAATAGACCCCCACCTCTAGACGGGCGATCTAGGCGAAAGGACCTAAAACTGCGCGGAGAAAATTATTTTTCAGGGGATAACCAGGTTTCTTGCAATAATATTACACCTGGAGAAATTTCAGAAAATATAACGTTTAAATCAGTAGAAGCAGCGAATACTGATCTGCAGTTCCACTGCAGCACCCACATATACCTTCCAGTCATGAGAGCACTGCAGATGCCACAGCCTCCTCCAAAATATTTCGAGTTGACTTCAGGGACTATTTTCTTGGATTTACTAACTGAGCATGAAGTGGTAGCCTCAAGTGGCGAACACCTTTTCTGTGCCCTGACGTCAATTTCCATGTTTGAGTTATATTGATAATCAGAGTTGTCTGGGCTAGTAGTAGTTGTCTGGGCCTTGTTTGAGGAACCTGGAACAGGCCTGGGTTGCTCTGTATGGGTTGTGGACGCATTTGCCCCCATTTTCCTGAGTGGGCTAAACAAGTATTCATGTCACAGCTTGATGGCAGGGCTGTAGCACTCGGTAATAATTGTTCTAACTTTGAGGATACCAGTCCATTAAAGCCTTCCGTGACGCTTTCTACAATGCGCTCCATAATTTTAGCCATAGACTTTTCAATAGCTTGTGCGATTACCTCTGACCCGCTTCCATCAACGACAGTTTGATGTCGTGCTGTCACATTCGCATAACCATGGGCTCTTTCCTTTACCGCCGCAATGGCCTCTTGGCGTGGGCAGCGCCTTTTGTCCATAAATTCCAGTATTTGGACTTTTTGAGTTCTAGCAGGGCAGTTTCAGCAATCAGCCTTGTGGGCTCCACCGCAGAGGCTGCAAGAGTCCGACTCTGCCGAGATCACGAGCGGAATGGCTCCCGCCGCAGGCGCAACAACGAAGGCTGGATTTGTAACCACCCGTGCTATGACCATAGCGCCAACAATTGCGACAGTTTAATGGACGTGAGGCAAGCGGTTCCACTCTGAATATTAGAGGCCGGACTTTTATCTCGGTAGGGCAAGGTGTACCTGCAAACGTGGCAATTACTGACTCAGTAGGGACACGTGTATTGTACACCATTCTGTTGCACCGGTAAAAAGCAATTACCTAAGCCGGGGAGAGCGTTTGTAGGGTCTCTTCCGGACTTGAAGAGGAGTCTACACCACGAACTATTCCTTTACTGCAGGGAAGATGCGGCGAGATGAAGGCATTCACTTGCATAGATCCAAATGATGAGTACACAAGTAAGTTGTAAACAAATGCCTGGTCTGGTGAACGGCAAATAATCCCTCCTCTGCCAAACTGTCGTGCATCAGTGATGTGCTAGTAGTGATGCGTTGCCGCCTGAAGTTCCGCCTGGACTGCCTTCAGGTTGTTGAGCCGGATGGCTCCTCCATGCAAAGGCACCAGCGCCACAGGAATGCTGCTCACTCCAATACGAAAGAAGGCTTCAAGAGACATTTGATGAGCTGGTAGGAAGGCCGACCAAGGCGGAGATCGCCCCATGCCGTCCCCTGGAGAACTTTTCGACATTTGTGGCACTATCTTTGCACCAGACAATGCAAATTTATCTTAAAACCCTAGTTGGTCTCTACAAAATTTGACTAAATCCTCCCGACACTTAGCCAAAGCACCAAGAGCTCACTGTTGCGATCCGAACACAAGCTTTTACGGTGGCTGGTTCTTAACCGCTAGTTGGCGCGAACAGTGGAAAAAAAGAATGTGAAATGAAATTACAGACCTAAAAGTAAAAAGTTTTGCGTACAAATAAACTTATAGATTGCGACTTATTTTTCTTGCGTTACCTAGCAGAAAGCTAACTGCAGGCCAGGAGCGACAAATGCACGCGTCATGCGCCAGACGGGCCAGCGCATCCAGCAAGGCTGGTTGCGCATGTGATGTTCGCCTGTTCGGTGGTCCGTCTCTTTTGGATGTAGCGTGGTCATTAGGCTCCAGGCATGTTCTTGCGTTCCTTAGTTTCGCGTGTACTAAATCTTAATGGGAGAAGTTCTTGACGCATTCTCTGATCTCCAAAATTATTGTAATTTAGTTTCGTTTTGGGATACTTTTGATGCACGCTCGCCATGCCTGGGGTTGTGACGGAGTTAGAAAAAAAGAAAGCCAGCCGTGGTTACAGTTAGTTCGGCGTGTGCTGAATCTTAGTGAGACAAGTTTGTGACGCTTTCTATGGGCGCGCAACATATACCTTCTTGCGGCGCTCATGTTTCTCAAAGAGGCGACGAGCGATTGCCAAGAGTGACTACACTGGAGTGTGTTGCTTTCGTTAGGAAAACGCGCAATAGATATTGCCGAGGAGCTCAAAAACAAGGAGCTCGAAAATTCTGCATACCGAACGACTGAAAAGAGGCTTTCCATCCACGCATTTGTATTGAATGCGAGTAGGAGGCATTTCCGATCTTCTAGCATGGTCTGGCTCAGAGCCTGTGTTGTGGCTCCCTCTGTGTACGTAGCATGCTATCGCGTAGGCTGAGGTGAAGTTGTTTTGGAAACTCGCAGTCGCCTGTACATTTGTGCTCTCAAAGTGCATGGAATGCCCTGGAACTGGGGAATGCTTGCAAATCACGTTTTCTTCATAATTTATAGTACGGCTTAGAATGAGGCGGGTATTTTGAACGCCATGTAAAAACCAATTGCTTTTGTTTGTAATGTAACCTATTTACCACTTTCGCACGCTCCTCCTCTGTACGCAGTATTCGTATAAGGGCTAAATTCGAAAATAACACATGCTTGCAATTGGCATTTTTCAGCTGATCCCGTCCGGTGGAGCTTCGTACAGGAACTACTGCTGCTTATCTGGCGCCACAACGTTAAACGAACGCACAAAAAACTCGGAACAAACATTTATGTAGAGCGAAATAGACATTTACAAGGCACTTTGCCTCTACTTTATGAAATTGCACGTGGCACAGATTCGATGGAGGCTTGTAAAGATCGTTTGCGATCCTTTTAACGAAATAAACTATTCCGCATTAAGGCTGCTCGCGAATGAGCAGCAGAAGCAAATAAAAAAAAACAAAGGGAGGGGGGGGGGCTGCGCCGATAACGCAGCCGGCGTAGCGCGCGCCAGCTAGCGTTCAAAATGCGCGCGCCCAATATCGAAACCGGAAGGAGTTAATCCCGCTTGGTGAGCTACAGTCGATTCGGCCGCTAGGCTCTATGGGAGTTCCGCTGTTTTCGAATGCATCTCTCTATGATACCAATATGACCGCCAGTAGGAGTCGGGAGGGTAGCCCTTCGACAACAGCACACGAGTCACGTTCGCTGAGTTCTCACCAACGCGGCAAAATTGTTTTCCCCCATTGTTTATCTCGTCTTAGACTGAGAGGCTCGAAGTTTCGAAAGTTTCCATGCTCACTACAGAAGCCGCGACAACTGTCGGCGGGCACCCGTGTCCCACAGCGGACGGATGGCGGCGAGAGCGGGGCGGCCGAGCTTTGCCAGCCGCGCCTAAAGTTCTCGTGCCGCCGCTGAGGTCGCTGCGCGTGAGACTGTCTTCACTTACGTGAGCCACACGCACCTGGAGGAAATGTAACGGCGCTCTAGGAAACCGTGCTTTAGGCGGCTGATAAGAAATCAAATGCGCCGACTTCATCCCAAGGGCTACAACTGCACGCAAGAATATTGTAGCCTTGCGGGAACAGAGTGCAACAGTGCGGTAAGGATGATGACGATACAGATCGGGACCAAATGTTGTCTTTGCGGGAAGAAGAATGACTGAAGCCATGCTACATTTATATCAGTTTTTATTTCAAAAAATACATTTGTTAGAAACAGCATTCTGTCAATTGGACTAGGCACATTGCGCTTGTCGGCCAAATATGCTGCATGAGCTCATTTTCACGTGTTTGGACCTGATTATTACTGCAGAAGGCGCTTACCATGTTCATGTCTTCATAGGCCGGCGCAATGTCCAACAGAATCAGCGTTCGCGACGTCGGCATAGTGAGAACATCTTACGACTCTTGACACTGACATATTATCATAAATATCAATTCTCCCGGAATACTAGAGAAGGAAACCTGCTCGCCAATTCAATGATAATTTGCAGTGCTACTATATATATTAGCGCGTCCAGATGCGTTCATTTATACAGTTAGCGTGGCCCCGCATATAGCTGTACGGACAACCAGCGCTGAAACTTTGCATTCGAACACGGCCGTAACACGCGTCCTTGGGAGCTGCAATCGCGAGTAACTATAATCACCACTCATCCTGAGCTGCACGTGTCCATCTGACTTTGCATCAACGTGCTAGAACGTAGGAGTGCGCGCATTCCTCGCCACACGCATGCATGGTGGGGTTGAACAATGCTTAGCTGGGCGCATCGGGAGAGTAAGAATAATATTAATGAATTTACGAGGTAGGCATTAAGTCAGGCATCTAGCACTTGTGAGGCGGCCTCATCTGACATCGTTCTATCAATGCTTTAATTTACGGAATTGTGCGAAATGCGCCCATTGCGTGGTTAATGGAGCGGACTGTACGTTGTATGTGGCTTGGTTCGTGCTAGGTCTGAGTGCCGCTGGCCGCCTCACAAAAACGAAATTCCAGACGTGCTGCAGAAATCTTGCAGACCATGAGTCACCCGCGATGCAGAATACGTTAAGACAGGTGACATACTTTTTCTCACTCCCTGTGACGTCCCAGCGTACAATTAGTGCACGCTTTCTGAAGAAAGCGTTCCCAGCCGGTGTAACCGCAAAGTGCAGCTTGCCTGCGAGATTCTGGCAACAGGATGCAGCATATGAGCAGACATTTGACAGAATCTGTGTAGCCCACCTATCGGGAAATGGCGTGCACGCATGTGATGAAATAACACACACAATAGAGTTCATTTACACCCTTTATTTGTCTCTGAATTCCTCATGGCAGCCTGGATTGAACTGAAAATATCACTTTCAAGGTCGGATGTCGAGTCCCGGGTGACGTAGTTACCTATGCTCGGGGGAAAAGCCTTGTCAGTGACCAGAATGACGTCCACCTCGTTGGCGATTCGGCACAGGTTGCGCCCCTTGGTAGTTTCGTAGATGTAACCCCAGTCGCCAACGGCAACCAAGGGTCAAGGGCTGGCCAAGTCGGTAGCTTTCTTCAGTATACACTTGAACTGCTGCCCGATTACCTGAAGTTGCTATAGCTATCGAGGACGACGACGCTGTTTGTGCGCTGATTCCGCTGCTGCGCGTCGAGCAGGATCTCAACCCTGACATATTAGATTCTACCGCTAGCCAGTTTGAGGTCGTGGGTGAGATGAGTAGGCCTCTTATATGTACAATCCCTCGCCAGCCGGGCGGTCCGACACGACTCTCTAGTCCTGGAGCGAGGCGGTGGAGACGAAAGTTCTTTGGAGAGCAATGACCTCAGGTTGGACAGCGAAATACCTGAACAACTTCAGAGAATACCCTCATTCAGTTTCATTGCCAAATGCGAAAATTGTGTTTGGATTTATCCATTATTGGGCTGACCGGCCGGACTACCGGCTAGCGGGGCAGTTTGTGCTGCGCGATGAGTGGGGCCTCCTGTCGCCAAACTGGAGGGATACTAGCTTCCTTCAGTATGGCGCGAACGGTAAGCAGTTGTACGGCAGGTGAAGCCGTTCGCGCCTCAGTGACGTCAATACCATCTGCCAGAGCTCCGAAGCCTCTTTTGTGATCCCCGAGCACAACCTGAATTTGGCGAATGCTATTAGTGAGGGAACTGGTGCTAGCGGTGGCCTGTTTGAGGCCGTCTGCCAGTGGAGTGAGAGTTTGCTTAATCTCACTGACTTGCGCGGAAAAGGCTCCCGATTTCCATGTTTGTTTTACTACTGCTGTCCGTTTGGAATGCATCACTGTAGCGTCTACTGGAGCTGGGATTGGCGTCTCGGTGCCCCTGATTGACGCAGCGTTGCCCTGCATGTTTGAAACGTGTTACCGTATTTCTGCCATTTCTTTAACTCGCCTATTGATCGCGCTTGGGCTTGAACAGTGTCATGTGACGCTCGCTCATGGTTTTCATTTCTTCGTGGGCTGAAGCAATCGTCGATACAGGCACTCGTCTCGTGTGGTTGAACAAGTCGTGCTCCTTTAGTGGCCCCCCTGCAAACCGTATTCACCGTTGCCGTATCTTCTGGCGAGTTGGCTCCCCGCATTCTTTTGGCGAGTACTTCGAAAATTGCCAGCATGCACTACATTGTTCGCTTGGGGAAAACCATGGATGTGATGGAAGCGATAATCGTAACTGTAAATCAAAGCTAAAATATCTTGGCGTAACAATCACTAGTAACCTCAACTGGAAGGAACACGTAGAAAACATATGTGGATCAGCCAAGCGCAAGCTTGGTGTGTTACGGCGTGAATTGAGAGATGCTGCACCAGATGCTAAACTTAAGGCATACACTACCATTCTTAGACCAAATTTTGAGTAGGCTTGTATAATTTGGGACCCTCATCAACAATACATAACATATAAATTAGAGCACATTCGGTGAATGGCGGTTAGGTTTATTTTTTATGATTACGACAAAACTCACTCGGTAGCCTCCACGCTCGTCCGGGCTGGTCTCACTACGTTGGCTGTGCGAAGAAAAATCACACACCTTAAGTTTTTATATCAGCTCTATAACAATAAGCTCAACCTGAACTCCAGTTTGTATTTGCAGCCTCCTGGAAGGGTTTCACCACGAACTAATCACAATTACGCTATAATCCCTTATATGCCTAGAGTTGATGTCTATAAGCACTCTTTCATTGTCAAGGCAATTATTGAGTGGAATAATTTGAATTCTTGTGTGTTTCCGAGCAATAACATGGTTGACTCTTTTGAAGAGAACTTGACTGCGTTCTTTGCGTGAACATTGTGCTCTGTATACCCACCCTGTAACAGCCCGGCAGGGCTCACAGTATTGGAAATAAAATAAATAAATAAAATATAATGGCGCAGAAAACAGGAAAATTAAGGCAATCCGGTTTGTGTCCAGTCTTTCTTTTTTCAATCTATTTTTCTTGTTACAATTATGAGCGGAAAGCAACTTGCCCAACTTTCAGTCTTATTAGATCGCAAGGAACTGCCCTAGATTACTATTTTAGTAGAGTCGATGTAAGTGAGAAACCGGCCAGCCAGCATCGCCTCCGTGGAGGGAACGTCAGAGAACGTCAGATGCCAGCCGCGCTGCCAT